>NW_020664447.1:17684852-17686349 GCF_002925995.2 Terrapene triunguis | reverse complement strand
CACTGGTTTAACTATATGATAATATAAAGACTAAAGCATCTTAAATACACACATTCAGTTAAACCCAGTGCAATTGTGTGTGTAGATACACCAGACCTTAGTTTCTGAGATCTACCAAGATTCATAGATTCTAGGACTGGAAGGGACCTCGAGAGGTCATCGAGTCCAGTCCCCAGCTCCTTATGGCAGAACCAAATACTGTCTAGACCATCCTTGATAGACATTTATCTAACCTACTCTTAAATATCTCCAGAGATGGAGATTCCACAACCTCCCTAGGCAGTTTATTCCAGTGTTTAACCACCCTGACAATTAGGAACTTTTTCCTAATGTCCAACCTAAACCTCCCTTGCTGCAGTTTAAGCCCATTGCTGCTTGTTCTATCCTTAGAGGCTAAGGTGAACAAGTTTTCTCCCTCCTCCTTATGACACCCTTTTAGATACCTGAAAACTGCTATCATGTCCCCTCTCAGTCTTCTCTTTTCCACACTAAACAAACCCAATTCTTTCAGCCTTCCTTCATAGGTCATGTTCTCAAGACCTTTAATCATTCTTGTTGCTCTTCTCTGGACCATCTCCAATTTCTCCACATCTTTCTTGAAATGCAGTGCCCAGAACTGGACACAATACTCCAGTTGAGGCCTAACCAGTGCAGAGTAGAGCAGAAGAATGACTTCTCGTGTCTTGCTCACAACACACCTGTTAATGCATCCCAGAATCACGTTTGCTTTTTTTGCAACAGCATCACACTGTTGACTCATATTTAGCTTGTGGTCAACTATAACCCCTAGATCCCTTTCTGCCGTACTCCTTCCTAGACAGTCTCTTCCAATTCTGTATGTGTGAAACTGATTGTTCTTTCCTAAGTGGAGCACTTTGCATTTGTCTTTGTTAAACTTCATCCTGTTTACCTCAGACCATTTCTCCAATTTGTCTTGATCATTTTGAATTATGACCCTGTCCTCCAAAGCAGTTGCAATCCCTCCCAGTTTGGTTTCATCTGCAAACTTAATAAGCGTACTTTCTATGCCAATATCTAAGTCGTTAATGAAGTTATTGAACAGAGCCAGTCCCAAAACAGACCCCTGTGGAACCCCACTTGTTATGCCTTTCCAGCAGGATTGTAAACCATTAATAACTCTCTGAGTACGGTTATCCAGCCAGTTATGCACCCACCTTATAGTAGCCCCATCTAAATTGTATTTGCCTAGTTTATCGATAAGAATATCATGTGAGACCGTATCAAATGCCTTACTAAAGTCTAGGTAGGGGTCGGCAACGTTCAGCACGCGGCTCGCCAGGGTAAGCACCCTGACGGGCCGGGCCAGTTTTATTTACCTGCTGACGCGGCAGGTTTGGCCGATCGCGGCCCCCACTGGCCGCGGTTCGCCGTCCCGGGCCAATAGGGGCAGCGAGAAGCAGTGCGGGTGAGCGATGTGCTGGGGCCGCGTCAGTGGGGGCCGCGATCGGCCGAACCTGCCGCGTCAGCAGGTAAATA
>NW_020664447.1:17632214-17684752 GCF_002925995.2 Terrapene triunguis | reverse complement strand
CAGTGGGGGCCGCGATCGGCCGAACCTGCCGCGTCAGCAGGTAAATAAAATTGGCCCGGCCCGCCAGGGTGCTTACCCTGGCGAGCCGCGTGCCGAATGTTGCCGACCCTGGTCTAGGTATACCACATCCACAGCTTCTCCCTTATCCACAAGGCTCGTTATCCTATCAAAGAAAGCTATCAGATTGGTTTGACGCGATTTGTTCTTTACAAATCCATGCTGGCTATTCCCTATCACCTTACCACCTTCCAAGTGTTTGCAGATGATTTCCTTAATTACTTGCTCCATTATCTTCCCTGGCACAGAAGTTAAACTAACAGGTCTGTTGTTTCCTGGGTTGTTTTTATTTCCCTTTTTATAGATGGGCACTATATTTGTCCTTTTCCAGTCTTCTGGAATCTCTCCCGTCTCCCATGATTTTCCAAAGATAATAGCTAGAGGCTCAGATACCTCCTCTATTAGCTCCTTGAGTATTCTAGGATGCATTTCATCAGGCCCTGGTGACTTGCAGGCATCTAACTTTTCTAAGTGATTTTTAACTTGTTCTTTTTTTATTTTATCTGCTAAACCTACCCCTTCCCATTAGCATTCATTAGGTTAGGCATTCCTTCAGACTTCTCGGTGAAGACCGAAACAAAGAAGTCATTAAGCATCTCTGCCATTTCCAAGTTTCCTGTTACTGTTTCTCCCTCTTCACTGAGCAGTGGGCCTACCCTGTCTTTGGTCTTCCTCTTGCTTCTAATGTACTGATAAAAAGTCTTCTTATTTCCCTTTATTCCCGTAGCTAGTTTGAGCTCATTTTGTGCCTTTGCCTTTCTAATCTTGCTCCTGCATTCCTGTGTTGTTTGCTTATATTCATCCTTTGTAATCTGTCCTAGTTTCCATTTTTTATGACTCCTTTTTATTTTTTAGATCATGCAAGATCTCGTGGTTAAGCCAAGATGGTCTTTTGCCACATTTTCTATCTTTCCTACCCAGCGGAATAGCTTGCTTTTGGGCCCTTAATAGTGCCCCTTTGAAAAACTGCCAGCTCTCCTCAGTCGTTTTTCCCCTCAGTCTTGATTCCCATGGGACCTTACCTATCAGCTCTCTGAGCTTACCAAAATCCGCCTTCCTGAAATCCATTGTCTCTATTTTGCTGTTCTCCCTTCTACCCTTCCTTAGAATTTCAAACTCTATGATTTCATGATCACTTTCACCCAAGCTGCCTTCTACTTTCAAATTCTCAATGAGTTCCTCCCTATTTGTTAAAAGATCAAAGCACAATATGGCTCAGGTAATGCACTAGAGAATGAAACTGCCCCATAATACAAAGGGTAAAACAAATCAACCTTGTTAGACTTTTGACTTACTCCATTGATCACCAAAATAAAGGTACATGAATGCAGCATATATATTTTTCTTGGTGTCTTTGTGGCTTAAAAACAGCTAAATGGAATTTAAAAATTAAAATTCTGGACAAAACTGTTTTCTATGTGAACATGACTTATACCGAGCTTCCAGCTGAAAAGACACTGCCCATTACATGGAAAAAAAATCCTCTGGTTTTACAAAGGAAATAGTGACTTAATTTGAATGCTAGCAAAACTAAAATAAAATCTTCTGGGAGGTGGAAGGAGAATTAGTATGGCTTTGTATTCCCCAGGAATAGAAATCACCTTGTTTCTTAGTGTCTGATCCTGTTCCCCTTGACTTCAATAGGAGCAAGATCTGATTCCTAAGTTTTCTGTCAGAATGTTAAGCCATGTTTTATCAGTGAAACTCTATTAGGTAACCTTCATTCATGTGGTGTTATATATTTTTTGACATGAAGACATCCAAATGGGGGAGATGCAGACAAAAAATTGTTTGCAGTTCTACTGTATAGTGTCTTATTGAACACGCTGTCAAAAGCTTTTCAAAGGGAGGTTGTTATCCCCATTTTACAGATTGGAAGACTGAGATAGAGCAACTAAGTGACTTGACTAAGGAGATGCAGGAAGCCAGCAGAAGATTCCCAAGTCCCCCTTCTTTCATCACTAAGACATAAATGAACAGATCCTACATTATTTCTTATCAGAAATAACATTTTCTGATGTAAATTATTTGTATCAACTAAGGGTAGACAGAGGCAAATTTTCTGTGAATGAGGGACAGTTAGGTGTACCTTAGGCTCTGACCCTGTGTAAATGTATTGTTCAAAACCTACCAATGTTTAAATGCAAGTCAAAGACTTGAAAGGAGGGACGCAATAAAAACAGCAGTGTAGAAAGCTTTCACCTATGTGGAATTTAATTTTTTAGGCTGAACTACATATTCTGTCACCTCTCTTTTATGATTCTACATTTCCCATATAAATAATTTACAATAGCAAGACAAACAGCAGGTTGGTGAATGACAGAGACAAATGTGGCTCTAAACTCTCTGGGATTCCTGTCATCAGGAGGGGCAGTTAGAGAGGTGAATGTCAGCGCATGTGATGGCTCTTAATTTTGCATGAAATATTTTTGTTTTAATCAGGGTACAAAGCCCAGAATCAGGGTCAATGCTAAAAGACATTTTAAAGAAAATGATTAACATAGGCATGCAGCAGATGGAGGTTATAACAACCCCTCCTCCCTCCACACTAGTTCTGCTTCCCACACCAAGACTTTTCTCAGCAGAAGGCAAATGGGCACCTTTTCTGTCAATCTTGGGATGTTAGCCATAAGGAAACGTGTGTGTGGGGGACAGAGGAGGAGAGTAAACCCACACCCAATGCTGGATGCTCTGGGGAGTTGCCTGATGGGTCCTGAAGTTGCAAGGAATGCCATGGTGTAAATGGGTTCTGACATTTTATTTTATACCATTTCCTTCTGGATACAGTGAGTGAGATTACATGGATGGTTCAAGTTTGAAGATGATTTGCCTTCCAAGATCGCCCACAGAGACTTCTTTGTATCGTGCTCTTTACAAACTTAAACCTGAGGCTGAAAACACAGGTCCAGAGCTTTTACTATGGCGAATAATCCACTTCATTTCAGCTAGACTACTCATCATTATAAAGTTAAACATCTGTGTGCTTGTAGGATGGAGCCACAGACTAAGAGACAGTCCCAGCGTTCACCATCTATTCGTGACAAAACACTCATGCCCATTATCTATTGATTACACTCCCAAGATTATCCCTCTTCATTACATCCCCCTAACATAGGGGCAATTGGAATGGGGGGGGGGGGATATATCTTTAACAATGCGGGGAATGAACAATTGCAGTTGATTATATATAGAATATGATCACATCGCCTCTGATTTCTCTAGCATCAAAGTGCTTGGCAGGCACCTCTATTGTAGTTTTGGCTTATTGTAGCCACGTGAGCGCACAGTGCGCGGTGTACGAGTGAGGGTCATTCCACGGAACAGGGATCAAGGCAGATCTCGGCAAAAAAGCCCTTTTTGGATACTCGCCCCTGCTCACTTGTACCGTTCTTCCAGCAATGCCTCTGCCTTTCTCGATCTCAGCTTCTCCTTTGGGGGCGGGGGGGGGGGGGGGGCCAATAGGCTCTGAGAGGGGGATCCCACGAGCACAGGAGTCTCCAGGCTGTCTCTGCTAACGGCAGGCATATGAACCTGGGTGGAGAGGGGGCGTCAGGCAGAATGACGATGACCCGAGATGCCATGGGAGGTGGGGCTTGAGCCGCCCAGCCCCCAAGGAAGGGGCTGGGTGACTTGGGCAGCATCCCTGAGCGAGGCACATGGGCTGTTCCTGGGTAGCAGTACTGGCCGCTGGTGGAGCTGCTGCTCTCTCTCCCAAGCCTGCCAAAACAAGCTCTTCAAGTTTGGGGCTCTGCTCAAAAGAAACTGAAAGCGGGATTCCCTTGCCTGCCTCTCCGGGCTCTGCACGGGGCGCGCAGCGGGGCCAGCACAGATGGATTTAATTCTAGTCCTTTGGGCTTGCGTGGCCTCTGCGAGAGCAGGTAAGAGGGGGTGACCCACCCACCGGAGGAGGCGGCTAGGGGCAGAGGTGCAAAGTGCATCTTTGCAAAGGAGCAGCTCGCGTCGGGGCGGATGATTGTTAGTAAAGGGCTGGGCTGTCTCCCCGTGCAAAGGCGATCGGCACCTGCAGCTTGGCCCGTGGGTGCGGTGGGGAGATGCGACCCGCTCTCCTGTGTCTTCGCTGCGCTGTCCTTTATTGAATAGCATCGCAAATAATCGGTATTATCACGGTCATCCTCCAGCTGTGAGCTAGCTAATGCTCTGGGCTGTATGTGTGTGACTAGCGATGTCCGGGAGTGGATGGGTTTTCATGCAATCGTATCGGGAAAATCAGCCACATGGATGCAATTAGCTGCATCTGGGAAGGGAAAGTGGCACACTCTTCGGTGCTACGTACCTTGCTGTACCAGGGCCACCAGCAACACCCGAGCCCACGGCGCAGCTCCTCAGTGCCCTGGGAAGGGTTGGGTTGGGTTGCATGCTGCAGCGACTGGTTAGAGAACTCGGAAACTTTCCTTTGGTTTGGAAATAGCTCGTTTCGGGTCATGCCAGTCCAGCTCCTACCCCACCCAGCCCGGTTGGAAAGCAGGCTTATTTCCACACCCGCTGCATGTTTAAGGTGGCGGCAGGCTGTACTATTATCATTAGTTGCTGCTGCTGGAAACGTGTCTCCGAGGCCGTGCCTGAAATAATCATGTGGACGCAGCGATATCTGTGTTCAGATTTCCCCCACTTAAAACCGTTCCCATGTGTTTGAGATTAGTGAGATCCGCTCGGACAGGGCATGCACCTGCTGAGGATTTCCCCCTGCTATAGGCTGCTGAAAGCAGCGGACTCCTTTCTCCCAAGGAAAAATCATTTTGCTTAGATTTCACTTTGGGGTTAGGCTGAGTTTTTTTTGCGTGTCTGGGGTCCGCCACTGGGGGATTTCAGCCTCGCTTATTATTGGCTTTACAGATGGGTGGTTCCCCTGGCTTTACAGTGGAAATAGCACTTCGGCGAATATTAAGGTTGGGATAGGAACGGCTGGCAGTCTTGAAATCAGAGGTGAAATTGGCATATTAAAACTGCCCTTATAAAACCCACGGTCAATCGCATAAAAATATCAAGCTACCAGGTCTTTGTGCAGTTGCAACTGGCGAGTAGATCAACCCCCCTTATTTGTGTGGGCTCCTCACCCAGGAAAAAATCCTCACTTATTGACTTTTTAATATTCTTTATGGGGATCATTCTCATTTCGCCAGTCTCCTCCATGTTAGCCCTTGTTTCCTCTGTTCGCTATAGCAGTATTTAAGAACCGTTCTCTCAGGAAAGGCTTATGTGAGGCAAGATTCAATAATGAAAAGTTTCAGGAGTCTGCCTCTCTCGCTCCCTGCTGTTTGTTCACGGAGGGGAAGGATTTGAAGTAGGGGCAGGTGAAGGCTTAAGAAAGCACACTTTTGAAAAGGAAAAATATCAGCTCTCTCAGGGGTTCTCTTTGACTCAGGCAGACCACAACTGCAGGCAGAATTTTGTGGTGTAGTCTCTCCTTTAATAATGTTGGGAGCATCCTTTACAATGTTGGCATTAAACAGTAATTTGCCAGAGTATTCTAAGACTCAGACCCTTACAACAGACTGACTAAAAAGCTTCCTTATTTTTGAACAGTCTTTCTCCTGTATGAATATAAAAATACAGTTTTATTCCGACAAGTGCAGGCTGTTTTTGAGAAGGACTTTACATAAAGTCTCCTGATCATTTTGAAAGCAGGCATAACAGATCACACATGAGCTTATATGTTGATATCTTTCATCTGCAAGTGTTGCTATATTGACTGCAATGGGGGCCATTTTAATTAAAATGTGTGTTTTAGTAGGAACAATGCTTCTTTGTAATATAGCCTCCATGGGCATTTAGGAATGGTTAAAGACCTGGCAAATCCATAGGAACAGTCAGGCTGAGAGTTCCAAATCCCTAATTTAAAGAATGAATAGAAATAATATAACAGAAGCATGACTTTCTTGTGGAGTCTTTGTTCCCTTTACTCTTGTGTAATTTACTATTCTAAATAGGTACTGATTTAGAGTATGTTAGGGGGATGTTTTCTTGAAGATGTGCAAATGATATTTTCAAGGAAACTACTTAGTAAAATTACTATATATTTTCAAAGGAAATCAATGTGTAAAATGGCAACTAACATCAGAAAGTATTACAGTATCACCCCATTATCTAAGATCACTAGAATTTGAAAGGTGTGACATAACAATGTCTAGGGAGAAAATATCTCTTGTTTTCACAGCTAATATAACACCAGTATTGTATGTTGACACTCCAAAAGGTAGTCAAGACTAATCTGAGATTAATTTATTTGGCATTGTGAAGCCATTTGGAAAGTTCTATGTGCAACAATTGCTATCCTGCTGTTAACAGTCAAAGGTAAAATACATGTTATAGAGTTCACTTCCTGCTACCACTCAACTAGCAAATATTTGTATGAGACTGACTAGATTGTATCAAGACCGTTTCTACTTAAAGTTCCCTCCCCACTGCAACCTAGATGTGTACCTATGTAAAGTATAAAGGAATGTATAATCTTTGTTTTGTGTTTGTACAGTGCCAAGCATAATGGGTCCTGGTCCATGATTAAGGCTCCTAGGGGGTTCTAAAAGTAGTAATTTATATCACATAATTTATGCTTTCTGTGTACCAAGCCATTTAATTACAGAGAGTTTCCCATGATTCCTGGACTCAAGTTTCCAAAGTGATGATAAAGGAGCAAGTAAACAATGCAATTTGTCAGAGATGTTAGATTGATTTAATTTCTTTCAGGGATTTCTTGGTGACATCATTCATATTATTGAGTTATAGGCTCAATCCTGTAACATACTATATATACTACCTTCAACTCTTCATTAATAAGGGCTGAGTTTTTTTCTGTCCTAACTCAGACAAAACTCTCACTAAGGCTAGGTCTACACTACCCGCCTGAATTGGCAGGTAGAAATTGATCTCCCGGGGATCGAATTATCGCGTCTCGTCGGGACGTGACAATCGATCCCCGAATCGACGCTCTTACTCCACCAGCGGAGGTGGGAGTAAGCACCGTGGACTGGGAGCCGCGGAGGTCGATTTTGCTGCCGTCCTCACAGTGGGGTAAGTCGGCTCCGATACGTCAAATTCAGCTACGCTATTCGCGTAGCTGAATTTGCGTATCTTAAATCGACCCCCCCATGTAGTGAAGACCTGCCCTAAGTGACTTAAGGATTTGGCCTACTGACTTCAGTAGGAGTTGAGGGCAGTGAGTACCATGTGGGATCCTATCCATATTTTGCACAACTTTAAAAGAAACAATATAAAGGCCAATAGTTCTCATTTAAAGGAGGAAATGGGATTTTCCAATTTTTTTGTTCTACTTAAAAGACACAACATAAAATGCTGGATGCTAATAGAGATACATGTGATTTTCTTTGTATGAGTCTTTTACTTAAGATCTCTGAAAAAGAGAGTGGGAGACTCCAGGCGGACCAGAGACCTGCTTATAAAATAGAAGCTATTTGTTGTTTAATTATTAAATAACCAGGGTTTTGAGTGTCTGTGTACAATCTCAAGAGCCAGCTTAAGAAAATGACTAGGTATTTAAAACAATGTATGGGCTTGCTAAAGAACTGCTATGATATTGTAATAGTTTCCTCTTTGGAAAGCTTGTGATAGTTGTTGGAAAGAGGCACAGTATAGCTGGTGGGCCAGACTCTCAGCTTGTGTGGATTGAAGTTAATGGAGCCACATTGATTTATACCAGCTCAAGCCTGCTGCTGTTTGGAATCAGTAGTTTAAAAAAAAAATAGTGAGGCTATTATGCTTAATGTGGTCATCTATTTTTGCTGTGTTAGGGCCCAGTTCTGCTCCCATTGAAGTCGGTGGTAAAACTTCCATTGACTTTAATGGGTTCAAAATTGGAGCTTATTGGGCATGGTTTAGTGGTCCATTGTTACAGTTTAAGACATTTTTGGACTGATCCAGCATCCAACGATAGCGCTATAACATCTCTCATTGACTTGAATCGGCATTGGATTGGGCCCTTAGTATTTGGAACCACATATTTCAATCTCCGCTGGGTCAGCTCAGCCCTTCATTCTTCCTAAGTAGATCATTTTAGTATCATAGAGTTTATATGGGGTTTTCTTTTGGATGAGACCTTAAAGAAACAATGTCCGATCTGTTTTGTGTGGACAGTAAAGCTCCCCAGATGCTTTTTGGCTTTGACGTCCTTAGCCAAAATTTGTCCTCCCCGACTGTTGGTTTTTTTTTTTTTTTTTTTTTTTTGGTAAGCTGCTGATCTCTACCTAGAGAGGGATGCATTTCTGCTGTATGCTGTGAGGCAGTGTAGGATGCTTTGAGATGAAATGCCCTATGCAATATAAGCTTTAGCATTACCATTTATTATCCTTATCTCTCTCCATTTTGGCCAAAGAGAGGTAGTTTAAAAACAAACAAAACCCCCCAACAGTTTCTAGTAGTGGGTTTAGCCAGACAGAGGTAAACTTGTTCAGGATGATTTGCAGTTAGAAGAGTTGGTTCAGTGTTAGGAGTGTTAGCTATCACAGGATGTGGTAGTGCCGGTCTGAAAGAGATGTCAAAGTCTCTTTGAAATTCAAATATTGTAGTTTCTGAGCATCTGGCCTGGATTAAGCCAAAGAGAACCTTAAAGTCCAGTGTTATTACAGAATTTCTAGAAAGTTTGTATCTCCCAGTTTATATTGTAAGATCAGTTTATTCCAGTTGTCTTAATATTCTACAGAACTGTTTAGTCTTCTACTAATATGAAAGCATTAGGGCAGCACATACTAAATAAACTTAATTTGGAAAGCCAGAAGTGTTTTTATGAAGTCATATCTTCCTATCAATGGGCTCAATCCTGCAAGTTGCACAGTACTCTCAATTGCCACTGTTGGAGTGAGGTTAAAAGAGACCACTTTCAAGTTTCCTTTTCAAGAGCTTTTATTACTCTCCATGCATTTTGTGAAATGCTGTCTTCTACATTTAGCACAAGATATCATCCCAAGGTATTTTAATATTTGAGTAAAGGAAAAGGAGAAAAAAGTGTTTTGTGGCATAATTGATTTATAAGTAGAATTTCTGAGTTATTCTTGTTCATTATATACCCTGACAGTTTTTCAGAGAGTCTTTTAAAAACTCAAACCAGGATACTTGCTGCCTAACCGCTCAAAGTCCTGAAAGAGAAAAAGAATGAATTGAAACATAAAACTGGAGATCACTTAGTGGAAAGCCATCTGACTATACACTACAGGTGAATTCTTGGCCCCCTTGAAGTCAATGACATTGACTTCAGTGGAGTTAGGATTTTACTCTAGGAGCCTACTCCTTCTCCTAGAATGACGTTAGTAACAATGCTTGTTAGGAGCAGGATTGGATTCTACAATAGGTTCTTGCTGTATATGCCAGGCACAGATCTCGTATTACCACAGCTACCATGCTGATGGATGGACCCTTGTAAGAACAAACCATGCTGGTTTCTTGCTATATCTCTTGTTCCTTACTGGATAAAGGTTGCATATTTAACCACCTAAAGTGTTCTGTGAACAAGCAGCTGTCCTGAGCGTCTGAGCCTAAATTAGTGCAGCAGTTTTGTTACCACTTGGGCATGAATACCCACTGTCACATGATTTCCATACCATCACTACAGATATCACCCATTTCCATCAGGATGCTAAAGAATACCCTATTATCAGCAATTCATGGGGGGCATGTTGTCCAGTTTGGAATATATACTACATCTAACTTATAGTGAATGGTGGAAGTAAGTAACCTAATCTATTAATATTAAAGAGTAGCTGCAGCCCGACATGGAATGCTAGCATGCTTCAGTTGATCATGAAAGGAGTATTCAGACTTCAGTAAGTTCTTGGTAATAGTATAGCTCAGTGAATATGAGCATTGCTGGTCTGAGTGATTACTCATTTCCTCTGCCTGCTGTTTTCTTTCTGTCTTCATTTTGTTGCTTTTTATTATAATTGGATAAGTATGACATGGCAGAAGAACTATGTGTTAAATGTAGTGTTTCTATTGTGTTCTAAAATCTGTGAAGATAAAAGGTACTAGCTTAATGGTGGTCAATGGAGAAGAACATCTTTTCTTTACATCTGGGGAGGTTACTGTCTCGTAAGTGATTATTGTCCATAGTATCTGCACATACCCCATACTGTACTAGAAGTTCTTTGTTGTTGTTGTAATGCTTTGATTTAAAATAAAAATTGATTGAACTTTCATTTTTTTTAAAACAGTTGTCGGATTTGGAATGGATCCCAATTTACAAATTGATATTATCACAGAACTGGATCTTGTGAATACAACTATTGGAGTTACGCAAGTGTCAGGACTACATGCTAGCAAAGCATTTTTATTCCAAGGTAAATCAAACATCTTCATTTACCTAAGACAGCCTCTGTCTCCATGATTACTAAGAGACTGGATGTAAAACATATTCCCTGTACACAGAGCTTGCATTTTACTATGGGTTCTGTTGTTCCTAAGATACTGTTATTCTACTGAAATATGTTAATGGTATTTTTACAGGGATGAAATCAGGTCATTTAGGCCCAAAATTTCAATGAAAACATTTTTTGGGTGTGTTTAAACATTCCTCTGTTTAATTTCCAGTCGAATACTCCCACTGAGTTCCCTTGCATGGGCCCAGTTGCATGCATAGATAAGAGGACAGTATTGGAGCCCTTTGTAGTGTATTGATGCACACTGATAGTAATACACCAGTCTCTGTCAACTTCAATGGAATTGCATGCATAAGAAAGGCAAGCAATATTTATCTTCACTCTCTGAGCAGAGTGACCAGCACAAAGTAAATGAATTCATGGTAAAAATAAGACTCTGATTTCTAAAGTAATTTAAGTTTCAGTATTGTAAGGTGGAACTGGTAAGTGATTTAAAAATGGGATTTTTAACTGACCAGTGGATGAAGTCCTGGCCTCCATGAAGTCAATGTTGCGTTTTGCCATTGATGTTAGTGGGGCTAGGATTTCAGCCATTGTTTCTTAAAGCCCTAAACCGCAGAAGAAATGAGTTGCTACAATATGATTACATGAGCAAGTAATATGAACAGAGAGATTTTTTCACCTAGCTTAGTATAACTTTTCTGTAACTTGCTTAATACTTACATGAAAGACTGTCTTCAATGGCTCTGGTTTTTTTGCTTTGGTAACAATTTAGAGGGACAAAGGGCCTGATTCTGATCTCACTTACACTGGTTTTATTCCATGAACTTCAGTAGTTATGCATGATTTACGTTCGTGTACATGATACAAGAATCCGACCTATAACATAGCCTATTCTTTACCCAGCTGGTAAATATGTACAATATGAAGAGAGAGAACAGGTGTTCTAGCAGAGAGATTATTGAAGATCATATTTAAGAAATTATGCAAGGTTCACCTTCCTTTCAGGACTCAGAGTCAAATGGTTTCTGCTAATTCCTAGATGCTGGAATTATTATCAGCAACATCTAGAATATAGACATCAAGTTAAACATCTGAAATGTTTTGTTTTGGATACTCTTCCTAAAAAGTCAATTTTTTCATTTTGTGCTGGAGCACTCCGTAAGTAGTTGAGGCAAACAGTGTTAAAAGTGCAGTCATTCCTCAGCAGACTGCAATGTCCTAATTGGCTTAAACTATTTTAAAATTTCTCATGGTGTTTTTTTGGAGTTAATTGAGAACACATTGACAAACTGTCACCATAGATTTTCACAGTCTGATAGTGCCTAATGACAAAACTAAAAAGATCTGCATGTGCAACCCAGGGCTTGTTGCAACAGTTGATATTAAAAATAAATTTTAAGGGATAATGATTGTGATCTTATATTTCTTTAGCTCCTTTTGTCCTGGAAGATCCCCAGAACACTTTATGAACTTTACAAACTAACATAAAAACTAAACATGCTGTGAAGTTCATCCACCACTGAAATGCAGCCACCTCTGGATTAAATGTTCCTAGAAACTCTGAACAAAAGTTCAGAACAGTAAGTGAAGAATAAAATTCAGGGTCTTAAATTTATTATATAAAGTTCTTTATAACTGAGATTCTCCCCAAGAACAAAATTCTGCCCTTAGGTGCCTGTAGATAACCCTCAGTGCTTGAGCAATTGCCTCTTGCATACCACCCCTCCCTGCCCCCGCTCAGCAGGGTGGCTAGGGTAGAATTGCTCTAGGTATATAGTTTCAGTTAGGATTGGGTCTGGGACAAGACTCTTGACCCAAGGGTCCTTGGTTGTGTTACTCGTTCCCGGAGAAGGTCTGAAGGAGACCCTTTCCAGCTGCCTTTAGGCTAGGATGCAAATTCTAGATTATTCCTACCTAGTTTTTTGGGCTTTCCCCTCGTTATTTATTTGTTGAAAGCCAACAGTGTCGTTGGGGCTTTATAAGATGCAGAAGTCAAATAAAATGTTTCCTTTCATTGAGTAAAGTAGCTGACCGTAGGACAGTGGTTTTCAACCTTTTTTAATTTGTGGACCCCTAAACATTTTTGAATGGAGGTGTGGACCCCTTTGGAAATCTTAGATATACTCTGTGGATCCAAAGGGGTCCACAGACCACAGGTTGAAAATCACCACCTTAGCACTATGATTTGACCTTGTGCCAGATTGTTTGGTTCAGGATAACTCTGCTTGCTTCTGGTTGTTTGTTTTGTTTAATGTACATGTTTTTGTATTGGTTTTACTATATGGCACTTGTATATTTATTATTAGCTGGGTTTCCACTGTATTAAATAAATAATAATACTTTTCCCAGTTGAAACTTCAGGGAGAATTTGGGAAGGCAGAACATAAATTACCAGAGTTGGAAATTGGCGACACTAGACTGGAGCACTGAAAGATTGAAGTCTTGATCTTTGTGCTTATTTTATTTAACTTTTTCAATAGTTCTTCAGCATTACGGATTTACATTACAGTGCTCCTAAAATGAATGCCTTATAATAATGACTGGAAAATAGCATCCAGACTTTTTAAAATTGCAATATTTTGTTGGAGCATGTCACTAATACACTGCAATTTGTCTCTCCTCTTCTGTGTCCTCCAAGAGGTGATCCTGTCTTTCAGCTGAGCTTTGCTTTGATCATTTATTGGTGCACTTCACCCTTTAATGCCTGCTTTTCTTTGTTTCACCTCCTTGCTGCACATTGCTCCAATACCTGGCATCTTTCTCTAAGCCTTCAAAGTGGGGGAGCACCTGCTCTCTACCTGACACTAATGCTTCTGTCTGCATAACTGGAAAGGGGTCTGAGACAGACTCACTGGATGGTTGGATCATTGTATCAAGACAACAACTGAGCACTCTCCACTATTTGTATATATTTTATCTGTGTGCCCAGGGAGGAATTCTGAGAGTCAGATCTCTGGACTGCAGTTTAAATGATGACTTTATTATTTTTTTTCTGGATTTCAAAGTCCCATTATACAGTCGCTTCTGAAATTCAGCCGCATTTAAATCCCAAAATGGAAAATGAAGGGGAAGGATTGAGAAATTGTTACTTTAAATATAGGTTTGGCCTGTGTCATGTGATGAGACTACAACATGGTGTTGTTATGTATAGTACTAATAGGTGGCAGCAGAGCACCAGTTCTAAACTTCCTTGGGCCAAATTCTGCCTTTATTTACACCAGCATAAATTCAGAATAAGTCCACTGACTTCACTGGCATATTAGTTACATTGATGTCAAACCAGAGTAATTTTAAGAAGTCAGTGGAATATTCTGACTTTATACCCATGCACCTGAGAGTAGGATATAGCTCTGGAATTTGGATTTCAATTTAATACAGACAGAGACATATTTAGTCCTGGAGTGTGAGCAGTTGATAGGCAGCATCCTCTACAGTGAGGAACTGAAGTGGGAGTCGGAAGACATGGGTTCTACCATCTATTCCCATAACCTCATTTTATGTCAGTTGGCAAGTTAATTAGGCTGTGGTCCAGCGAAGCATGTAAGCATGTGAGTAGTCCCATGGAATGCTGGCTGCAGTGCAACAATATGGCTTTTTTCTGTGTGTGGGAGTGCTAGGTCTCCCTCACTCCTTCCCCCCACAACACTCACAGTGAGGGAACCATAACTTGGCCCTTTTGTATTATATCCAGTGTTAGCACCACTTTTATTTAAGGTTGCCTGATGCTTCCCATTATAAGATCCTGTTTTCAGTGACTTATAACTTTGCTAAACTTGAGCTGTTCAAGCTGAAATGTACCGTGTGGGGTGTCTGCCTCAGGCTGAAGTTCTGCAAAAGTGACAGCCAAAACAGTTAAGCTGTTTCTGAGAAGGAGGCTAGGGAAAAATACATTGTTTGAAATGTTTAAAAAAGAAGACCTGTTTAAAAAATGTCTTTGGAAAACTCTAGTGCTCCCATGTTTTGGAGCAGGACCTTGACATTTGCCAGGGAAGTGGCCTATGTGTCAGGGATGTGCTGTTTGCCATCCTTGTAAAAATGCACCCAGATTTGTCCAAGTTTCAAGCCTTTGAAAAATCAGTTTGCACGGGCTCAGTAGAGACTTAGATGTAGCAGCTAAAATCTCTGAAGATTCCATCCTCACTGAGCATGTTTGGGGCTCTAGTGCTGACCAGACTGTGTATGTGCAAGCCCCACAAATTAACTGAGCATCCTCCATCCCCTGAAAACTCCTAAGTGTGACCTGACTGCTCATTTGCTATCCTCACAGAGGGACTGAGTAGGCACCAGTCCAAGGCTACAGGAGTGAAGGTGGACTTTCCTCATAACAGCTGCTCTGGGATGAGGCCAGGCACTAGGACTGAGAGCCGGGAGGCTGTCTCTCCTGTGTTCTGAATGACTCCCTTACTGGTGCCCTGACAGGGTGGAAGAGGAGATGACTGCCTGACTCAAATACAGAGGAGACAAGAGCTGGACCTGGGGGCTGGCAGGGGAAGGCTGGGGAGTAGATGGGTACAAAAAGCCTGGGTGGGGGACTGTGATTGGAGGCTAGCAGGGGCAGAGAGGGAAATGGGGGCTGGAAGCTCAGTGTAGAAACTGGGACTGACTGGTCAAGAAGACTGAGGACAAGAAACTGGGATGGGGGGGCGTCTGGGAATGACTGGGCAAGGATACTGGAACTCGGATCAGAATCCTGAGGCTTGGAGACTGAATGAGTCAGTGAGGAACATGAGACTGAAATGGGACAGGGAGAGGTTGGAGGGGATGGGGCAGAAGGACTCATGTTCGGGGTAATGGGCAGAAAAGTCTGTGCCCACTACAGTATGTTTCCCTCCAGAGCCAGGAATGGAATGAAAGATCCTTACATCTCAGGCAATACCTTTGATGTCAGCAGATATCTGTGAGACCCATTGGCAAAGTGTCCCATCCTCCTCTTCTGCTGGTCCCCATAGAGAATGACATACTGCTACTAGTTACTCCATTAGCTCAAGTTCAGAGGTCTGTGTTGTAGCTCTGAAGGGTCCAGCTCTGCCAATGATCCATGTGGGTGTCATTACGAGGCCACATCATGGAATTTCTATTTTTTCAGTTTGCTTTTTTAAAAACCTGGGCTATTCAGTTTAAAAAACAATGTTGAAAGAACATGATTAAGTTTGCAAAATCAAGCACTTAAAAGTTAGGAAATGTCAAAATTCAAGTTGCTTGTGTAACTGTGAGCTGAGGGGTGAAAACATTATCTACTATCTGTTCTTATTAGTTCAGCCCCTTTGTGCATATGCATTATGTTGCAGTCTTTAATTACATTATCCCATAATTGTTGTTTGCCCTATTCCATGGATGAATCAGGGTAGTGAAGAAGGCCGTTTGTGGGACTCCTGCCCCATTTGCTGCAGAAGTTGAAAGGTGTGTGCATGGATGAGGCAGGAGAAGAAAGGATATTTTCATGTTTAAGACAGTTAGATTCCAGGATGACATCTATCCTCGACTCTGCGACAGATTTCCTCTGTGATGCTGGGCAAGTCACTCAAGCCAAACTTTTCACATGTGGTCACTAATTGTGTGTTCCTCATTGTCTGGGTGCCCAACAGGATACTCTAAAGTCTGGTTTACAGAAGTGCTGAGTAGTCACAGCTGCAACTGAAGTCAATGAGAGCTGTGCTTTGAACATAGCATTATATAGCATATATTGATAAGTATTCTGAAAAATCAGGTCCTGGACATCTCACGTTGGGCACCCAAAATTAGTAGATACTCCTAACCTTAATATCTCTGTGCCTCCGTTCCCCATCTATAAAATGGGGATAATACCACCCCTCACCTCACAGAGGTGTTATGAAAATCAATTCATTAATATTTATGAAGCACTGTAGTGAGAAGCATCATAGCAAAGTCCATGGGGAAAGTAATAATTCTATCTTTAGAGCAGGGTTTGAATAGTGTGCTGTATATAAGACATGGGGGAGAAAACAAAATATTGAATACTTGCTGATTAAGTTAGTACCATCCATTTTGTGCTCTGAATGAGGCAGGGGTCCTGTGGAGAAATTTGATCATGTAATTAAAGTCTGTATCATAATGCATATGTAGAAGGGGGCTGAATTAAGGTTGCATGGACAATTTTAATTCTTCTTCTCATCCCAAAGTATCATTATAGACACGAGAAGCCAAACAGCGGCATCATTTATTCCTGTTCATGGTTCATTTCTCCATTAAGCTCAGCCTGGTCATGCTCCTGCATATGATGTCCCACAATATAGTTGATGGTCAGTCTCCAGGTCTGAATGACCTTGGTTGCATTGCATTCTTTTCTTTGGCATCTTATCATTCGTCTTCTGCAGTGTCTCCATCTCTGTAATCTCTTTGATTGCAGCCAATCCGGTACTCTTTCACATCCTCCTCTCCCGTCTCTATTTCATTTGTCTTAAAATCATTCCACTTTACCCATGCCATCTACCAAAGAACTCTCCTCTCTACTGCCTCCAGCCTTCTGATGTCAGTTTCATTTAATGGAGCTGCTTCCAGACCATAATACTGTTAGTAAACTGGTTTGATACATTTTCATTTTTATGGATAACAGCTAAACTCTGTGAGTTGGCGTGTTAAAACTTTAATGCTGGCATTTCTTAACTTCTGAGTGCTTGACTTAACAATCTTAATTTTTCTCTGCAAAACTCTAGCTATCTTCAGGAGAGAGAACTGATCTGGATTCAGCTTACAAAGAGCTAGGAGGGGATAAGTGAGATGAATCATCTTCATATGGAACAATTAAAGATTGCTTGAGACATAATTACTGAATAGCATCCCAAGGCTCTGGAGATAGATAAACTGCTGTTAACCTTTTCAGTACCCAAAAATGATGCCATGCTGAATAACCACACAGACTTTACATATCCCCCCATGACCTGACAGCCAATGAATGCTTCTGGGAATGGTCAATGTTTGAATTGTGCCAAGTTCTGTGAGAGACGAGCCCAGCCACGCTTATAAGGGTAGCTTATAAGAAGCTCTGTAGTTCAAGAAAGAGCCGCTTTATCTCTCTTGATGATAGGTCAATGAGAATACTAACCACACCTCTCTGTCTCCTCAGTTCTGGTAGCTAAATTGTAGCACCAGGGGATCAACATGTCCCATTCTCACTGACCAGTGCAGCTACACTGGCTGGGGTGGGAAGTATCTGGGGAGCCTATTGAGGTGATGTGTGCACTGTGTAGAGCTGGGCTCCAGGGTAGAGTTCCCTGTGCACAACTCTGTATTTGGAGGCAGGCTGCAGGATTGGTGGGACAATGGGGATTAAGGTTGTGTAGGGGCTCAAGCAGAATGGAGACCACTAAAACCATGGAAGATGTTCCCAGTTCGTACTCTGGCTACTTAGGCTGTGTGCTGGGCTAAGGTTTTGTCTCATTAGAATGGATGGCTCTGGGTTCATGTTGAATTTTATGTGACATTTTGAAAGTGAGGTAATTTACAGTTTTGCCAGGTCTTTAAATAATGCAATTTCTGGCTTTTAGTGACATTTTGTGGTAGTAACCAAGCCAATTTTAGTGTTGTTTGTTTGTTTATTTATTTTTAAAGACATATTTTTATGGCAGCCAAATACTCCTTTTTCTCACTGGTAAAGCTGACTGGCTGGAAGCTAAGGTCTAGGCCTCTTGTAGACTTTCATGTGGAGAATGGGTGGGGAAGGAGCTTGTCAATGGTTATGAAATTTCAGTTTCCAAATTAAAAACTCAGCCCAGTAATTTTAGCAACACTAAATGAAAATGATCAGTTTTTACCCTGGAGAAATGTGCAGGAGAGGTGAAAATATTGCTGTGCTGCCTCCTCCTGTTATCTAAATTATTTTGGGTTTCCCAATATGTCTGTATTGAATAGGAGAGAACTCTGATCATGTATTGCCACTGCCCTTGCCAGTTATTTTTGCTTTCCTGTGGGACAATAATTGTGTTGCTTGTCTGTCTGCATTGATACTGACGTACACATGGGGAAGAGGAGACTTTCTACAGCTAGCGCTTCTCTGATATGCTAAAAGCCATGAACTTTTGTGGCAATCTATTGACAAAGACCTTTATGAAAGATAAGCAGAGTGAAAACAAAGGATGTTTGTTCTCCACTTGATACAGAGTAGGACATAAGAGGTTAACTACTAATATTACTAATGGGAGTTACAAGGTTCCAAACCCTAATATAGTAATAGTAGCACGAACACCCATATCTTTAAGGAAAAAGTGTTCAATTTAGATAAAAGTAATAGTAATGATTTTCAGGGTTCCTTGGAGCTCCATCAAAATGAAAACAGAATGTGTTGTGCCTTTGTCTTAACGGGATGCTGTCAAGCTAAATCACATGGCCAAATTCCATTTTTCTTACTCAGGTTGAATAATACTTCATGAATAATCCCGTTGGAGTTAATGGGGTTACTCACTGAATAACGTACTACTTAACTGGAGTAAAGGTATCAAGATGTGGCCCATAATAATCATGATAACAGTATCAGCTAATAATCATATATTCTTTTATTCAAACTCAAAATATTAAAAACCTAAATTACAGTAACTCCTCACTTAACATCCTAGTTATGTTCTTGAAAAATGCAACTTTCAGCGAACCCAATTTCCCCATAAGAATTATTGTAAATAGGTGGGGTTAGGTTCCAGGGAAATTTTTTTTGCCAGACAAAAGACATTATATACATATACAGTATAAGTTTTAAATAATTTTAAACAATTTAATACTGTACTCACCGATGTTGATGATGAAGCTTGGTTGAGGCCGGGGCATAGCGGGGTCGGGGCACGAGGGCTTGCCCCGCTCCGCCCACCCGGCGCTTCTGCCAGGGAGCGGGGTCTCGGGGCGGGGGCTTGCTCGCTCCCCATCAGGAGCATTGGGCGGGCAGAATGGGGCAAGCCCCCGCATCTCCACCCTGCTCCCCGTCAGGAGCGCCAAGCGGGGGGAGCCAAACAACGTTATAAGGGAACATTGCAGGACTTTAAAGGAGTATGTTCTCTAACAGGGCAGCGACCTAATAGTGAAACAACATTAACTGGGAGGACGTTAAGTGAGGAGTTACTTGTACTTCTCTTTGTTTATAGTGTTTGCTCTTCACTTGCTGAAGTTCATCCCCATACAGAGGAGCAGGCATATATGCTACTGAAGTTCTATGTATGCTTAGACGGGTTGTAACTGGGACTTTAGAGACTCATCAACCTTGGGTTTGCCCTCTGCATAGGGGTGAATATTGCCCAATGAATAACACTTCCTTGGGCAAATAGTTCTAATGGGCCTGTTTCTTAGTTTTACACCTATGTATCTCCATTGACGTAACTTGATTGACACCAATGTAAGTCAAAACAGAATTGGACCCATTACTGCTGAGTAAGTAAGGGGTTGTCTACATGGGGAACTGTTCCAGAATAGCTATTCCTGATTAACTCCATATTTGGGGGATCTTATTTCAGAATAAGAGAACTTTGAGTGTCTACACATGCAGTTCATCTAGAGTAGTTAATCTGCTTTAAATTCCCACTCTATTTTATTCCAGGTTAATTGTTAATTGTGTAGGTGAGCCCTTAGTACTACGAAGCATGAGAGAGGCTTGAAGAGTCAGGCTCTCAGCCTGGGCAATGAGGTGGTTGATTTCATTTTTGTTCTTGTGCACTAGCACCCACAACAAACACCGTTGTATTTGGGCTCAAAACGCTGAAGGGGACTGTTAACAGTCAAAAATTCATTTTAATGGAAATTTATTTAAATCAAGTTGATGGAAACAGTTCTACTCACCTCCCGTTTTGTTTAATCACTTCCAAAAGAAGAGCAATATCGTAGACAAAAGCTAAGTTGACAGTGTTTCTTTAAAACAATTATATAGATAAAAATAGTTAAAAACCATTATGCATCTTTAACAGATTATGCTATAATCTAAGCATAATACGGTAACTAGACATGGGTACTTTCTTGGGGGGAGGGGGGAGCCTGCTATCTTGAAGTACCCGCAGGGAATAAAAATTAGATGCTACTTTTGAGGCCTCAACATATTGCTTAGTTGCTAAAAATGCAGATTAGTCTTGCCACCAGATGCAATAGATTGTTCACTATGTGAGGGAGGGAAAAGAACTTTATTTTTTATTTCTGACACACCTAATGTTAGGTGATCATGTCATGTGTTGGCTTATGGCATGATGCAACATTGTGTAACAGGACACAAAGGCAAAGCAATGTGACAAAATGTAGTGTCTCAGAAATTACAAAAACATAGAATTATTAGGCACCTGCTAGTTAGTTCTGTAATTCCCAGAAGTATATGAGAGAGTTCCACATCACTATGTACTGAAGCAACCAAAACTGTAGTTGAGCATCTGCTTTTTGGTTTTCCAAAAGGTGCTGTTACTTTTTTCCTGCATTACTTTTATAGTTACAGTTGAATATCCCATTGATCCTTTGAGCTAGAAAAAGATAACCTAGGATCATAGTACTTACAGCCATACTAGTCTATCAAGTCCCTCCCTCCCTGCATTTACAGGAAACTGCTCTTTGAAGCTAGGAATTTTCCTATTGACTTCAATGGGAGCAGGCCCTTGGTCCTAATATAGACAAGTTTTGATGTTCCCACTGTTACATTTATTAAGCTTAGTTCTTGTGCTTTTCAGATCTTGAATTTCTTGAATACCCACACTCTGAGTGAAATCAAAGGGAGCTTTGGATGTGCAAAGAATGCAGGATTGGATCTCAAATGTCAAATAATCATTGTCCAGTCACGAACAATTGAAACACAGAAATGCCTCTCTCCCGTTTGTTTTATCATACAAATGTAATAATGTGTACTCCGAAATCAAAGCTCTTGGGAGGAGGGGGGGGCGGGAATAAACAAGCAAGCCCAGATTTGTGGGAAGAGAATTTTTTGTGTGTCATGATTTTTCTTGTTCTGTGGAGATCTACACAGGTGCTCATTATGCTGCTTGGAAATGTGACACTTCTAGAATTATTTGATAAATGCCCATGATTTGCAAACCTGATATGCTGTACTTTATCTGGAGTGTTGCTTTCCAAGAGCGTACAGGGCTAGTCCTGGAGACAGGACTTTGGGAAGGCATTAGTTGTCTTCGTGAGAAGTAGTGGGGAGGGGAGGAGGAAGGAAATAGTTAAAGATTACTTTTGTGTAATTAATTATGAAGCCAGTATGAAATTAACATTTGTTTTGTACTGCCTCATATTTAGAAGTCGTGCTCCTCTGTGTTACCCTTTTGTTCTTTTAGTGGCAGTGCGTTTAATGTTTTTGATGTGTTGTGAGCACTTGCTTTCAGATGGGATATTCTGTCTTTCTAGTTTTATACTGTCCTAATTGTTTTGAGATGTACTTTTTTTTTTTTTTTAAAAAAGAGTAAACATCAGTGCTGGTGTTATTGCTAAAGGCGAGAAATGCAAAAAGGGAGACACATGTGGCAGTTCTATTTAAATAAAAGCCTATTTTCAGAAACAAAGGCTTATAGAGCAAAAGGGAGCTCTTAGTACCCTGAGCACGTTTGCTGTTACGGATGAACCCTCAGCTATGGATGCTATCAAACTTGTCATATTTTATTCATGAGTTGTGGTGTGCTTGGATGAAATAAGAAAAGCAATGCTCCAAATCATAATTATGGTGTAAAAAGATAAAACCATTATTATTGTGACATTTTTAAAAATTCTTAAATCTCTCAAATAATTCATATAACAACTTACAGGGAATGACTAAGTGTGTTGGCTGTGTTTGATTCTTTTTGTTTCTTTGCAGAATGTAGTACAAAGATACATCCTGAAAGAATCTATAAATGTGTGTGAGAGTATACCCACTCATCTAATACACATGCTTTTAAATTCTTTCAGGATGTCTCTTTTAACAGTGTTCCACAAAGATACACAGATGATATTGAATACAAAAATAATTGTAAAGAGGCTGACAGCAGAAATTACACATCAATAGAAAAGGGCTTTGACAAATATTACTTTCCAAGCTACTATAATACAGTTACTAAATAAAACAAAGCAATCCAGGATTTCATTTGCTTAAGTAGTAATGTGTTGTGAATTTTCTTATATAAAGAAATCATAGGAGGAGAATTGTTATGAAACATGTTCTATAGATAATTTGCTACACATTCTTTGCATATTTCTTAGTTTTGGATTTTCCTTAAGATGAACTAAAATGCTTTTAAAAAAGTAATTTAAAACTCAAATCATTAAGGCCCTGATCCACCAAAGCACATATTTAACTTCAAACATATGAATCATCCTGTTTGATTTCAGTGGGACTACTTATGTGATTAAGAGCTTTGTTGGATCAGGGCCTAAGAAAACACCTGTGTAGACTTAACATTTTAAAATAAATACATTTATAAAAAAAAGTGAGGTTTTTGTTTGCCTGGGCCTGAGTTCAGGGATCTTCGTCTGCTGGAAGAGTTGATGAGCTCACTGAGGTTCAGATTTGTGCAAATGCAAGGGTCTGACTGAGCGGATCCAATTACAGGATTGAGCCTTACTACTTGGGGATCACACTGTGTGTTGATGGACACCACCTGTAATCCTCTTGACTTCAGTGGAATTGCATGGGGGCATAAATCAGTAATGAATGCGAACCATACAGTGCAATGACATGGATTCCTTAAGGAGGTTGGGCCAAATTCAGCCCTGTTGTAATTCCATGGACTGAATTCCTTGGTGCAAGGGCTGTCTTTGTGCTAGACACTGTACAAACATAAAACAGAATGTGGCCTTGGTCCATGACTAGGGTAACTAAGCTCTACAGCAATATAAATAATTTAACTTCTTAAGGGTCTGAGCCAAAGCCTATTGATTTTGATGGCTTTCACTCAAGCCTCAGTCATCAGCTGCATCAGGAGACAGACAGAGCTCTGAACATAGGGAGGTAAGTAAAGAATTACTACTTTTCAAAAAACATATTTTGTTTTAAAATACCTTTATTTGTAATTAACAATAATATAGTGCCTCTATCTGAGCAGTTCAAAGTGCTTTACAATCATGAATGAATTTGCCTCTCAGACCACGTCTGTTATGCATGTTAAGCAGCATTAAATATTGTAATCTCCCTTTTACAGATGGGGAAACTGAATCATAGAAAGATTACAATTTACCCAAGATTCTAAGTAGGTGTGTGGCAGAGGCAGGGGTAGAATGCTGGTATCTTGACTCAAAGATTCAGGAGTTGGCTGTCCTGTCAATATACCAAATTCTGCATTCCATGTGGTCCCACTGACAATTTACAAAGGAGCTTAAGTGAATTAGTCCCCTCAATTGCTATTTAATTTCAGTGGAAATTGGGTGCCTTGGATTCATTTGAAAAGCCCAGGCAGTGTGACTACTTACCTGAGGAAGGCAAGCAGGATTTCTCCTGTGGTGTTCATGTTGAATTTTAGAACCATAAAGCACTACAGAAGCACTAAATATTACCATTAATTTAGGAGATGCCATCCTGTTGGTAACATCCATTGTATAGGGCAATATTTATAGTCTTTCCCTGTAATATCGAGCTGTTCGGCCTAATGGGAATACTTTTTGGTTGCTTAAAATATTCTCTGTTGTTTTTTTGCCTATACCTGCCAGCACATGCTCTTAAAATAAGCTGATATTTTAAAACACAATTCCTTTGTTTCTTACCCATGCGTGGTCAGCCAGCAAATTATGAAGTCATAACGTCAACCCTATCTGAAAATGTTCTTTAAAGGGATGAGGGGAAGTGCCAGGTTGGCCTTGGCAAAAAGCTGGAATAGAAACAGAATTTTCAGTGGCTCACTGTTTGGGGGGGAGGGCTCAGTGGTTTGAGCATTGGCCTGCTAAACCCAGGGTTGTGAGTTCAGTCCTTGAGGGGGGCCATTTAGGGATCTGGGGCAAAAATCTGTCTGGGGATTGGTCCTGCTTTGAGCAGGGGGTTGGACTAGATGACCTCCTGAGGTCCCTTCCAATCCTGATAGTCTATGATTCTAGTATGACATTAATGTTTATCATATTCTAAATTAGATCCCAAACGGACAAGCATTTCAGTGAAAAATATAATAAGTCTGTAATAAACCTTAGAAATCACTGCCTCTTCCCAATGTTGCATACATTGCCTCTGGTGACAGTTCTTCTTGTGATTGTGTTGCCAGGGCGCTGTCTAGTTTCCATAATGCTCTTTAAATACTCATGTGCAAAGTTGGAAAACAATAATTGCAACATTTAGCTTTTGCAGCGATAACGCTACTGTACCTTGTGGGCAATACAGATAAACAGTGGGAAAGACCTTATAATCAGTGAGTCCTGAACTAATTAGCTAACAAGGCATGTAATTTGATTAACTCCTGATTTAAGAGCAGACGATGTGCTTTTAGTGGTACTGTGACTTCTCAAGCATTTTCACTGGCTAAGGAGTAGGTGTTTAGTTTAAGAGATCAAACAATTGCACGTGTCCTAAATAGTTTTGATTTCAGTGCTAGTATCTTTGGGGAAAACAAACAAAAACAAACCTTGCCTCAAAAGACAAGCCCAATAGCCACCTAAAATCTCTGAAACACAGAAGTAACGGGTGGTAAATAAAGCCGACCTACGTGAGGAAAATACCAGTGAGCCACACATTAGTTAATTGCTTGTGGTTGATCTGGAACACTATTATTCCTTCTTGATTCCTCTAGCTCTGCTGATTTTCTGGCCAAATAAATTTTGCAATATAACATACTATCCAGGTCCTCTAGTTGATGGAATGTATGTATTCTTTTGCTGCTGAAGTGCCCTGTTGTTGTTGTTGTTGTTATGTTAGTTCATGTGAGGAAAAATAAATTGAGGGCTCTAGAGATTTGAAGCCCTCTATGTACCTAAACAAGTGCCAGCACCTGCAATGCAGACTTCTCCATAGCATTCTACTAGTGTCTCAACTGTCCCCCACAGGGACCTTTCATTGGTGGGGGCTGAAAGAGGTGGGCATTTTTTTTTCTCCTTACTTCGTATTCATTTCCAAGTCTCATATGAGTAAATACTGCTATGTTTGTCCCAGTGTGCCAAATTTATGTAGTTTAGTTTTGAAATATTGTTGAGGCAACCAAAGGCATTTCTCTTAGACTCTCTGACAGCTACTTAATTAATATGATTTTGGTCATTCTTGCTGGTGCTCAAGTTAGACCAATTTCCCAGAGGTGAAAAGTCAGACATTAATCCACTAAACTAACTAAATTATTGGTTGGGGAGAGACTATGGTTTCATGAGTGGTCTCTTTCGGATATCTTAGTGGCTAAAAATCTTGATTTCTCAGAGTTTGGAATTTGAAATAGCTTCCTTTAAAATAAGATGGCTTTTTATTTCAAATACTAAGTTCATATTGTTAAGAGATACCTAGTCATAAACTAGTTTACAAATGTATGCATATCAGAATGACAGGAAAACCTGAATGTTTAAATCTGGTAAGATAAATTGTCAGGGTAATTTTGCATCATGCAGAAGGAAAGTTTATTTAGAAATAGACTGTTTTCCACCTTCTCTTCTCGAACTGCCTTTGTTGTATAGCCATGGGAACTTACCTTTGAAACATTAGCTGCTCACCCTGGTAATTGCTCCATCCTCTAATTTAATGAAAACCCATTAAACCGAAACAATAATTAAAATGAGACATCATCTCTGTAGGAGGTTTGCATATTAAAATCAGCGAGCATTTCAATGCAGGCAGATCTTATTCTTGAGAAACAGTGTTTGAAGCAACATGTAAAAAGTGATTTATAATGAATAATAATAAATTAGAAAGCTGTGCTGTTGAACATGATGCCCTACTGTTTATTGAATCTGAGCAGAGCTGGCAACACAGATGCCAATAAAGCATTTAAAAAGACTTTTTTCTCACTAGTGAGACCTCCCCCTTAGCTTAGAAGAAGGGCATGCACGTGGCAAGACATATTACATCCAGGTCAGGCCTCTTTACTAATGTGGTTTTATAAGAGTTTTTGTTCTCTCCTGTGAGTAGGCTGGGAATCTGCTTTAAGTGGTTGTTTGCAGACTGTGATGTGTGTGCCTGCTGTACTGGTGTAGACGATGTTGGCAAGCAAGCAGTGATGGGTACCCTAGGTGATGAGTGCCCTAATGAAGACTAATGTGCTGCTTACTGCTCATGTTCCATGCTGCATAGCATGAGCTGCTTTGTGCTGACTCAGAGCTGTATGGGGATAGTAACCTGAGTGCACTAGGGAATCAGGATGGTCATATATACCTGTTCACCTCAGCTCTGGCTGGAGCACATTGCAGATTCCCTCCAGCTCCTATTTAAGATAGAAACTTCCACCCATTGTTTCACTAACACTACAAAAATACACACACCGGCCTGGAGACAGAATCGACCTTTCTGTGGGATGGGGCTCTCCCCCCTTGACTACTCCAAGCCAACTTGGTTTTGCCCACGTTTGGTAGGAAAGAATATCTCCCTGAGGCTTTTCTCCTTTTGGCAGCAAAATGAACCATCACTGGTGACAATCCCTGTGGTTGGTGTTTTTGTCCTTGCATAGCCTTTTGCAGCTCTTTGAGAGTATTGCCTTTTCTAAGGAACTTTTTTGTAATGGAAAGGAGGGATGATGTTCCTCTGAAACATCTCTATTTCCACCTTTGCTACTTCCATTAAAAGTCTTGTGTTGGGGTGAGCTGGATTTTGCTTTTGGATCCCTTAGAAAGGGTTGTGATGAG
Organism: Terrapene triunguis; assembly: GCF_002925995.2. Classification (NCBI taxonomy): domain Eukaryota; kingdom Metazoa; phylum Chordata; order Testudines; family Emydidae; genus Terrapene; species Terrapene triunguis. Next base: position 17,657,672 of record NW_020664447.1, on the reverse strand, counting down.
TCACATTGTCATCTCCCAAGAGATACAAGGGCTCCTAAGATGTGGCTGTCCAGGGAACAAGGATCTGAGCTTAATATTCACATGTCCAACACGACTCCTGCCTGACCAGTCTCTTGTCCCAATACTAAGTAACTAATCTTATCTGAAAAGCTGAATACAAACAGGGTGATTTCACTATTTTAAGTAATTATAAAAATGAATGTTGACTTAAAAATTTAAAGTTTATTGCTGATGCACAAAATAATGGTATCTTCTTACAAGGTGGGCAGGGGTGAACAAGTTAAAATAGGCAACAAAGGAACACTGCGCATAAAAGCCAGTACTCTGAGCCCTGGGCTACACTACGAGTTTAGGTCGAATTTAGCAGCGTTAGATCGATTTAATCCTGCACCCATCCACACGACAAAGCCATTTTTGTCGACTTAAAGGGCTCTTAAAATCGATTTCTGTACTCCTCCCCGACAAGGGGTTTAGTGCTGAAATCGACATCTCCAGGTCGAATTTGGTGTAGTGTGGACGCAATTCGATGGTATTGGCCTCCAGGAGCTATCCCAGAGTGCTCCATTGTGACCGCTCTGGACAGCACTTTGAACTCAGATGCACTAGCCAGGTACACAGGAAAAGCCCCGGGAACTTTTGAATTTCATTTCCTGTTTGGCCAGCGTGGTGAACTCAGCAGCGCAGGTGACCATGCAGTCCCCCCAGAATGTTTCTACGCTCCCCCATCATCTCCGTCCCTGAGGTTATCACAGATTAGAAGACGAAAAAAATGCACTCGTGACGACATGTTTTCCAAGCTCATGCAGTCCTCCCGCACTGATAGGGCACAGCGTAATGCATGGAGACATTCAGTGGCAGAGGCAGGAAAGAATTGCTGTGTTTGCTTAATGGCAAAAGTATCATGCCTCGCTAGCGATCCTGCCCGAGCCAGGTCGCTGTGTCACATGCACTCTGTGCTGTGTCAGCCTAGGCAGGGGCATGACACTTTGTGAGCAGGAAGGCTGTAGATATAGACATTGCATTAGGTAGCTTCTGTAGCTAGAGAAAACATTCCTGTGCATTTGGCAAAGTCTGTGGCAAAAAAAAGAGAAGCCCCATAGTGTAGTGGTTATCACGTTCACCTAACATGCGAAACATCCCTGGTTCAAAACCGGGCGGAAACAGGTCACGGTTCCTTTTTCTGACTCCCCTCCTGCCTTTTTAGTCTTAGAACAGACCGTGCCGTGAAACTTTACTTTGAATTATATCAATTATGAGTTAAATAATATGGAAGCTCTCTCTAAGTTATAGTCCCGAGTTCCTTTCAGCTGCTCTGATAAATTAATGTTTTTGTTAGGGGCGGGGGAAAATTTTCATGAAGCCTTTTATAGGGACTAAATGTTATCTAGGACTCTGAAATAATCTTAACGTGGCCCATAGAGTGCAATCCTTCGTTCTGGATTTGTCATTCCACAAGTTGAACTGCTCCTTACTACTGTCCAGGCTTCATGAGCCATTGGAGCAAGGGGCAGGCTGGGGTAGGTGCGACTGCACGGTGCTGCCGGCTGGGAGAGCAGCCTGAGGCAGAAGCCTCCAGCTCGCATGATATTCCAGGCAGGACTGAATCTCCATGAGACGAATGACCTGGAGTCACTCCCATTTGGTGCTCTAAGAGGAGGATAGCCATGTCTGTCCAGGCACCCCTGATCGACCTCACTGAGGTCTGCCAGCTGAGCAGACCCCGGCTGGCAGGAGCCGGCGGGCTGAGCCGCTCAGACCCGGCGGCGGGACCCCGGAAAAAAAGGCGCGAAATGATTGTCTGCCATTGCTTTCACGGAAGGAGGGAGGGAGGGGGGACCTGAGGACATACCCCAAACCACCTGCGACAAAGTTTTTGCCCCATCAGGCATTGGGAGCTTAACGCAGATTTCCAATGGGCAGCAGAGACTGTGGGAACTGTGGGATAGCTACCCACAGTGCACCACTCTGTAAATCGATGCTAGCTGCGGTAGTGAGGATGCACTCCGCCGACTTAAAGCGCTTAGTGTGGACATACGCAATAGACTGTATAAAATATAATTCTAAAAAATCGACTTCTATAAAATTGACCTAATTTCATAGTGTAGACATACCCTGAGATTTGAGGTTTTAGTTTCACTGTCCAGTTTGGCAGTCATTGAAACCCAAGCTCTGATTTTGCAAACTTCTGCTTGCTTATCCAGATCTTTTATGAGCGTGATGGAATGGAACACCAAGCAGTCTGAGTATAAATGGTCCATACAGGTGATCTTGAAAATATATTGAATCAAGCAGCTTTCAAATGGATTGGGGTTAGCGGTATAGCAATAAACTCTCCATGCACTGAAAAAAGAAACGAATCAGAAAGAGGCGCTTTAGTATTTTCCCAGACAGGATATTTCAGAACATAGTATAACTATTGAAAGTCATTTAAGACCAGATCATGTCATCTTTACTCACAGGAGCAATTCCTGTAGTCTCATTAACTCCAGTGGGAGTGTTTGTTTGAGGAAAGATTACTCACCAGAATAAGGATTGTTCACGTGAATTAAAGTTGCAGGGTTGGGACCACAATTGTTACACATTTCTTCCATTGCTTGTAGTACTGGGAACCACGGATTTGAATGGAGTACAGGCACTGATGTTGTGAAATGACACCTTCAGAGAATTTGTTCCACTGTGTTAGCCACTTTTGTCCTTTCCCTACTAATTTTGTCCACTTCTATTTGGGGTCATTTTACAGAAGCCAACCTGGCTCTTTTGATTTACTTCCTTGTTGGGGGTTATAACATCCTCTGGTATGTAAGTGGAAAAGCTCTAAGGATATTTTAGTTGCTGTGAACTGGGGAGAGTTGAGACCATGATGAGTCCATCAGAAATATATGGGCTGAGGGCCAAATTTGGATCCTAAGTGCTTTTAAGGCCTGAGCCTGTGAGATGCTGAGCTCCCCTAATTCCACCTAATTTAAAAGAGCACGGGCTCTCATCACCTCACAGGATCAAGCACTTATTGCAGATACTGTCTGTCTTGCTGTCTTTATCCTCCTCAATTTCTCCAATCACTGTATCTGAACACCCCCTACTCATTAAGAGTCTGATTCTTTGCCCATTGAAGTCAGTGGCACAGCTTCCAGGCCCTACTGTAACACTATAGGAACATTGTTTACGTGGACCTATATTTTGGCTGTCAGAACTACTCAGTGCCAGCAGCATGATCAATTCCAGTGTGGAAAAGGTGTTTAGGGTATTAAGGATATGTGCTTATGCATATGGGCCACTATCCACTGTGTCTCTGGCCATGAAAGAACTGTGGAGTGTGAGCATCGCAGGTTGAAAGAAGAACAACATAACTTGCATGTTGTGGTCTCTTGTGCATTGCTTTTCCGATGATGTCCTATGTGGAGTTTGAATTTGGCTCCGTATTTTGGGCTTTGTGTTCGTCTCAGTGCGTAGTTTCCTTTATTAGATTTATAACAGTTTTCAGGTAGGCCACATTTTTGGGTTTAAATGACTTGACACTCACTTAATAGGCAAGTGATGGCAGCCCAAATATGTCTGATTAGCATCCATAATAATTATGAAGGATTTAATAAAATATACAGATGAGTATTTCAGATTTATTTGACACTAACAGAACAGTAGAGGCATTAAGCTAGTTATACTGTGTATATGTCAAGACAGAGCTTAACAAAGTGTTAAATGTCGGCAGACATTTAACCATTCCGCATTATGTATTGGTACATTTCCTAATTAGTATGTTCTCTGTGTCTTTAAACCCCCTGACAACAACTCCATCAACTCAGAGGATTTCACCAGAATTTGGCAAAATAGGAACGAACCCGTACTAAATCCCACAATTTGAAATTTATTTGGAGGTGCTTTAAGATGCTAAACACCATTGATAATTGCAGTTAATGCATACTGCTAATTCAGACAGTAAGTGGTGATCTCTTATGCTAAAAAGTAACGTTGCTCAGCATATTGACATTTCCTTTTAGAATTTTAGAATCCCATATTTTTTTAAACAAAAGAATCTTCTGTTTCTTTGCTTTGTTCAAGGTAGAAATCTCCCTCAGTAGATCCTTAGAGAAGGCTTATGATACCAATTTGTGCTTTCAAATAAATATACAGAGCTGCTTATTCACCTAGGTTTGATTTGAGAAACACGGTGACATGTTTAAAGAAACCCCCAAACACCCAACATTTCAAATTAAAAAAACACATAGCAGGGCATGAGAAAGTCAGATCTTCATCTCTTTGTTTTTTGCTGAGGTTGCATTATCATTCAAGTGTGAAGTAATATTTCATTGAAGATGACTAGATAAAACAATACTCTATATTACACAGAAAAGAATAGCACTTTATTACAAGGAGCCAGTCATTTTTTATAGATAATGTAAAAATTATTTTCCCCCTATGGGCAGCTATGTCCCTCCCTCCCCCCCGAGTTAAAATTGACGGAAAATAGAACTCTGAGCGTACAATACTTACAATTCATTTGAATGATATTTTGTCTAGAGATCAGGTAAAACACAGAAGACGGCTCAAAACCAGATGATGTACATGACAACCATGTGGACTGAATATATACACGTTCTTTTTTTAGCAATATAGGATCAGATCCTGCAATCCGATCCATGTAGTTGGATCCCTGCACATATGTGAAGTCCACTTGAACTAGAGAGAACTGTACACAAGCACACTCACTTGTCCACCTGTATGAGTCAGATGGCAGGATTGGGAGTCATATTTACCAGTCAGCCCTTAAAAATAAGCTCTCTGTTTCCAATATAGTGTATGTCAATTATGTTAAAAAGTGTGTCCATAATCTTTTCCATGTCAGAAAGTATGTTCCATTGCTAATGTAAGGCTTTCTCCTGCAAACACTCAACTACAAAGGCTAGTGGTCAGTAGGATTATTCATGGTAATAACAATATACGTGGTAGCTAAGTGTTTGCAGGATTTGGCCCTTACAAGTTATTTTCCCTTTTCAAGAATATACTGTAACAGTGGTCTAAAACTCTATATTAATATTGTTCCAGTGGTTTGAGCCATTATTCTAGAAAACTGTAGTATTTTACATCCATGTTGTATATTCATTTTAAAAGTAGCTGAATGCATAAGAGAGTAAGTAAAATATAAGATTATGACATATTCATGCACTATTAGAAGACACGGGAATATAATATTACATTTCAAAGTGTTTTTCTAAAATGAAGGCTCAGTGTATTGAAACTCAAACCATATGGATTAACAAAAAACATTCTTGAGGTAAATATCCTCATTTTGTTCTGGGTCATTTAATGACCTGGAGATTTAGGATTCTGCAAAGATTCTCTGAAATTTGCCAATGAAAATGTCCCTTACAAAACTACCATTGTTTTTAGTGTGAATTCATTATTACTTCAAAAATGGTTTGAATGTCATATTCTCTTTTTTTTGTTTTTGTTTGTTTGTTTGGCAGGATTTTCATGATATTGAAATATTTTGGAAACTTCAAATCAAAGAGCAAAAATCTTTTATTTTCAAAGTTTTGGGATTTTGTACTGAATTTTTCACACCTTAGTGGCCCAGACTAATTCCTGGTGTAATTGTGCTGGCTTTAATTTTATGTCCATTTTGCTCCACAGTTTGATGACTGGATCAGCAGACTGATGGTTTAAAAAAAATTGAACTGTCCTTTCTATACCTTTTTTTTTTATAATGGATTAAATATGAATTGAGTTAATTTATTGGGTATGGGAGCATGGAAGACCTTCATGGAGGATATCCTCATGTTCTCAAGGAGGCAGCTGAATACTAATTGACATTTGGATGTACACATTTATATCCCCTGCAGCTAGGTTTTAAAAAGAACTAGGTAATTTTATGACCATTCATAACATTTGTAGCTATGCAAGCTAAACTAAGATAATGATATGGATAATCAAATCTCCAGTTTAAGGTCATAAGCTGGTCACCTACAGTGGACAGGAAGGATTCCCCCCCCCCCCCCCATGGTAGTGTAGAATTTGCTGGCTATATTAGAGATTTTTTTCTGAAGCTTCATGATTTTGACAGGATACAAGACTAGACAGACTAATAGTCTGTATGGTGAATCTTAGGGGTGAGTTTGAGCCAATGGACCAGATTTTTAAAACTGATTAGTGATTTTGGATGCTCCACTTGAAATACCTTAAGTATGCTGGATTTTGAGTGGGGGAGTGGACAGCATGTTCTGAAACTGACTGCTTTAAGACTTTTCAGATTGGGCACCCCAAAACTGAGGTACCCCAAATCACTAGTCAGGTTTAAAAATCTTGAGCACAGAATTTGGATTCTCTCCATGGAATGGAGTTCCCTCAAAGTTAAGGGGTATTTAGGTATCAAATTTTTTTTCTGGGCCCATCTTCTGTTGTTCTCTTGGGTCCAATAAACATAATTTTATGACAGTACATTAGCTTCTTTATAGTGAGGCTCTATGCTGTAAATTTCATCATTTTTTTGTCCATTACCCTACAGCACTTACACTGGACCAGATCCTTCAATAGTGCTACTCTGATTTATACTAGTTGAGGAACTGAGCCAGAATGTTTGGCTTCAAAGAAAGCCTTTCCAAAGAAGCAGCACTTGGCTTTTTAATTGGTAATGGCATTTGGGAAAAGAAAGTGACACAGGCCCCGAAAATGTGTGACAAAGTGCCAGCATGAAAGACATGACAAAACAAAATAGCAGAGGAGGGTGAAATGATGCGTGATTCATTCCTTTAACAGATTTTCAGTGTTCCCTTCCCTTTCATTATTCACCATCGGTGTGCAATAAGAAATGGTGAGATAGCAGTGGGTGCGTTAGAACAGAGGTGACTTTGGGTCTAAGAAGAGTGGTGAATGGGAAGGCATGCCACTGATGGACAGCAGCAGAATTAGCAAGACTGAAACATCTCTGGCCCTACCTGATCAGAGTGTAGATTAATAAATATTGTATGAGCTGTCACACATTGCTTGTTTAAACTGAGAAATCCCAGAAATGATAGTGTATTGCAAGCATGTCTTGAATTTATTTTTTTGGGCAAAGGCATAGCTATATAGCATTATTAGCAATAATACATCTCTGCCCTACACAGTGCAAGGACAGGGTCCCTCACATATATTGTGGAGAGATGGTAACTGACTCAATGGAAAATTGAAATCGGAGCTTGGTAAGTGGCATTGGGAGCAGGCAGTTCCTGAGATTCCTTGGAATTTAGGAGATTATTTATCTGACTGCAGCACACATTATTTACAGCAACTTAATCTGCTCGCAGCAGACCCAAATTGCTTAGCATCCTGTCAAAATTTCTGTCAGAAAATCAGTGGCTGGCCAATTGTGAACTTGTCCAAGTGACAAGTGGGCACAGTGACAGAGATGGCATTTTGGGTTTTCACATTGAATGAATGCAGCTGTAGCGTGCGGTAGGCGACTCTTGAAAATGAAAAATATTGATGGGGAGAGGAAAGTTAAAAAGTGTAATCTGAATCCTTCAGACTTAGCATTTTTACTGTGCCATTGTGTTTTTTCCTTCCCCTTTTCTTCTTGTCAATGAAACTCTTAGATGTAGAAAGAGAAATCCATGCAGCGCCCCACGTGAGCGAGAAGTTAATTCAACTCTTTCGGAATAAAAGTGAGTTCACGTTTCTGGCCACCCTGCAACAGCGGGCATCAACTTCTGGAGTTGTACTGTCCATCCGAGAGTTGGAGCACAGGTAAGAGGAAATCTCTTCTTTGCTGAAAGCTTCACTTTTCTTCTATAGCAGAAGTATCTCTGCACTTAATGGTCTAGCATGACATTGAGCTAAAGTAGTTGATGAAACATCTGAAGTGACAGTCAAAGTCTCTGTTTCATAGATTTCAGTCAGCTAATTTTTTGTTAAAACAAAAGGAGGCAGGATACTTTATTCGGTAAAATACTTCGTATTACTTTTGATCTTTTAGTTACTTTTAAGCCAACGAGGTAAATAATAATAATAATTATTATTAATGGAGATATCCCATCTCCTAGAACTGAAAGGTCATCGAGTCCAGCCCTCTGCCTTCACTAGCAGGACCAAGTACTGATTTTGCCCCAGATCCCCAAGTGGCCCCCTCAAGGATTGAACTCCCAACCCTGGGTTTAGCAGGCCAATGCTCAAACCACTGAGCTATCCCTCCACCCCATGTGTTTAACACACCATAGAAGTTCTAGCCCCTGTAATGTCATCTCTATTCATCATATGTTTCACTTCTTCATGGATGTTAAATCTACATACATTGCACAGTCCCATGCTTCCTACTTCACTTCATTTTGTATCATTTTAAATAGTTTCTGCTCTTATGAGGTCTAGCAATTAGACCATTATTGAAACCTATGCTTTGGATGCCTTCCAGATGGTGATGCATTTTATGTTCCCTTCCTGAGATATAAATGTAGTGTGAATTTAAAAAGATTTGTCTTCCTTTACTGTCAATGGGAAAAATGGATCTATTTGGATAGCTGTTGTGACGTTGCACTCCATATGCTTTATGAAAATATGCTTGGAATGCGAATATAATGTAACTGGAATATGCTTTATGCAAAAGGTCTCTTGTAAGGTATCATTACAAAGGTTATAATCTACTGAGTGTGTTCATCCTATTTGTATGTATGTATCATTCTTGTATCTAAAACTAGAAATATGAAGTTAATTCTAAGGTCCTATTGTAATTATGCAAAGTTTGGGCCATTAATGGTGGTTTAGAATCTTGATGGCACCCATTGACTAGGACAATTGGCTGTAGATGGTTTATTTACCTGCAAGCCTTCTTGTGGACGTGAAGGCCAGCCTGTGGGTAATGAAGAATGAGATCTTACAGTGACATGTGACCATGTCACCTGATACTTGAATTCATCTTAAACCTGGTGCTTTTCCATTTAGAAGGAGGGGTGGGAACCCAGAGAGACAAAGGATTCCTGCCTTGGGCCAAATCTATAAAAGGGGGTGGAACAGAACAAAGGGGGCTGCAGTCATGAGAAATCCCCTAGTTACCACCTGAGCTGGAACTAACAAGAACTGTACCAGGAGAAAGGATTGGGCCCAGACTAAGAAGGAGTCTAGTTTGTGAAAGAAGGTTATTTGAACATCTCTGAGGGTGAGATTTACCTGTATTCAGTTTCTTAATGTATTAACATGCTTAGACTTGCATGTTTTTGCTTTATTTTACTTGGTGACTTACTTTGTTCTGTCTGTTATTACTTGGAACCACTTAAATCCTACTTTTTAGTCTTAATAAAATCACTTTTGTTTATTATTGAACCCAGAGTAAGTAATTAATACCCAGGGGAGCAAACAGCTGTGCATATCTCTCTATCAGTGTTATAGAGGGTGGACAACTTATGAGTTTACCCTGTATAAGCTTTATGCAGAGTAAAACGGATTTATTTGGTGTTTGAATACCATTGGGAGCTGGGTGTCTGGGTGCTGGAGACAGGAGTACCTGCTGAGTGGCTTTCAGTTAAAGCCAGGGCTGGCTCCAGGTTTTCTGCCACCCCAAGTGGTGGGGGAAAAAACCCAAAACGATTGGCTGCACTTTGGTGGCAGCTCAATCGCGCCATGCTCCATTCTTCGGCTGCAGTTCGGCGGTGGGTCCTTCACTCCCTCTCTTCCTCTTTGGCAGCAGCTCAAAGAGGAAGAGAGGGACTGAGGGACCTGCCGCCAAATTCCCGCCGAAGACCCGGACGTGCCTCCCCAATAGCGGATGGAGTGCCGCCCCTTTGTATTGGCCGCCCCAAGCACCTGCTTCCTTAGCTGGTGCCTGGAGCTGGCCCTGGTTAGAGCCTGCAGTTTTGGGGACATGGTTCAGACCCTGAATCTGTGTTGCAGCAGGCTTGCATGTCTGGCTCAACAAGACAGTGTTCTGGAGTCCCAAGCTGACAGGGAAAATGGGCTCAGAGGTAGTTTCAGGTGACCGTCCCAAGGGGGTATCTGTGACCGAACCCCGTCACAGCTATCATATCCAGAATGGCAGACATTCAAGTTTCTCCAAAAAAGGAGGTAGAACTAATAAATAACAGGTCCAATGACAAAGTTATTCCATTGGTTTTGTGTGTGTGTGTGTGTGTATGTATGTATGTATGTATGTATGTATGTATGTATAATATATATATAAAATATGTGTGTGTGTATATGAGAGAGAAGGCATTGTGTCAAGTGGTCAGATGAAGGGAGTGGGAATCAGCACTTCTGGGTTCTGTTGCCACCTCTGCTACAGACTCTCTTTGTAGCCTGGAGAATGTTATTTTTTCCCCTAGATTTTTAAGGCTGAAAGGGACTGGTGTGATCATTTAGTCTGTCCTCAAATAACACAGGCCATAGGACCTCCTGAATTCATTCTTGTTTGAACCAGAGCATAGCTTTTAGAAAAACATCCAATCTTGAGTTTAAAATTGCCATTGATGGAGAGTCCACCACAACTTTTGGTAAATTGTTCCAATAGATAACTAGCCTCACTGTTCAAGGTTTGAATGTTATTTCCAGCTTGAATGTATCTATCTTCAACTGCCAGCCATTGAATCTTGTTATACCTACTTACTTAAGTGGGGATGATAATACATGCATACCTTATTGGGGTCATGTGAAGCTTCTTTATTTAATGTTTGCAAAGGTCTTCACATTATAGACATTGTGTACAGTATTGTTACTCTAATGTATTGTCATATCCTGACACAGATGTTGCATTTCCTGACTCTTTATATTAAATGCTAATGTAACTCTGCCTTTTTGGTGGAAGTTGGACAGAGCTAGGCTTTGGCTTCCTATAGCCACTGGCTGCTAACCCTATGAATAATTTTATTAACTAGAAATTTTTCTTTAGATTTTAAGCATTAAATACAGAATGACATGTAAGGTGGTGTAAGTTAGACACCCCCCAGTTTACATTCACTTAGACACCCTAACTGTTAGTTCTCATCAGACCCACAAACCGACGTGTAAGGGAGTCTTAGTGGGTGGAATTTCCCAAAGAGGAACTGGAAGAAAGTGTATATTAAAGTAGGGTGAGGAGGATATTTTTTACAGCTTGTTACTCCCCTGCAGTTCGAGGCCTGATCGAGCAGTGGATTCTTGTGACAGAGGATGATGAAATTAGTATTTTTACCTGTAATTTTGTCTTGATTGAATTAGGACTGGGGCTCCATTGTGCTAAGACTATGAATGTCAGCTGAATCACTACAGATATTTCTCTTGCTCTTTTTGCATTACTGCTAGGCTATTTGTCCATCACTTAGGACAGAGCTGGCACTGCTTCCCTACATGTCTAAAGTTCCTAGCTAAGATGTTAATAGGAACAGTGTTTTCAAATCTGTAGCTTTATGGTGACTGTAGCAATTCTTCAACAGATGGAAAAAGGAAAAAAATACTTTTTAAGGCTGGTGAAGGAAAAATAAAGCAAAGATTTGGGGCATAATACTCCAGTCCTTAGCTTTGATTAGTCATAAGGTTATTGAAGTGGACACAGGCCCTTGACAGATCAGAAGACTGTGGGTTTCAATTGCTGCTTTTGTCAACCTTTGGATTCAGGGCCAGCTCCAGATTTTCTGCCGCCCCGAGTGGCGGGGAAACAAACAAAAAAACGATTGTCGGCGCTTCGGCGGCAGCTCAATCGTGCCGCGCTCCATTCTTAGGCAGCAGTTCGGCAGCGGGTCCTTCATTCCCTCTCTTCCTCTTTGGCGGCACTTCGGCGGCAGCTCAAAGAGGAAGAGAGGGACCGAGGGACCCGCCGCCGAATTCCCGCTGAAGACCCGGACGTGCCACCCCAATAGCGGACGGAGTGCCACCCCTTTGTATGGCCCCAAGCACCTGCTTCCTTAGCCGGTACCTGGAGCCGGCCCTGTTTGGATCATTACTGTTGTGGTTTTATTTTGATTACCAATAGCGTTCTTAGCTGCTCCTCATTTTTAAGACAATAGTCATTGCAAGGAGAGCATTGCCTTGGGGATGGCTGAAGAAGCAGCTGGGCTGGGGCTATTCCTAGCACTGTGCCCTGTGATGTTACTTTTGTAATCTAGAGTCAAAATTACACATAGGACAGGTCGGGGAACTGAGCTGATTCTTTCTTAGACACCTCGCTGCACTTTTAAACCTTGTTCATTACTTAGAGACCACAGAGATAGGTGCTGTATTAAAGAGAGTTTCAGAAAGCTAGGGTATGGAGAGCTTATAAAGACAGTATTGCCTTCATGCAGCTGAAATACTACATAAAATGAGTTGGCTAATCTTTGCCTAGTCTTCAGTGTACAGTAGACTAGAATGCAAAACTACCACATTGAATTTCAGCATGATATGGCTGTCTGTAACAGCTGTGGCAACATGCATACGCAGCACAGTTATTAGCTAACTGCATACAGCGATTGGCTATGAAAAAGCCAAAATATAGCCAACAGTTGCCACTCAGTTGTATCTGAGATTTCCCCTACACATAAAATAGGGAATAACTGTCATAACTGCATGGTATCTTTTAACTTTTTAGTGAAACCACTTCTGGCCTACAGAAGTCTGAATCTTCAGGTCCCTAACACTTGAGTTAATGGAGTTAATATTAGAAGGTGCGTAACTATTGCACACTAATAAACAATTGAATAGGTCAGATTCCACCCAGTAGAGGACAGTGGTATGCATACCTCCAACCAGTTGATTACATTAGTGACCAGTTTAAAGGCTGGTATTTCTCAGGACACAGCTAAGATGATTGGCATGGGCAATATATGGAAATTGACCAGGTGTTGCTTTGCTTACACCACATTTTCCCATTATGTAGTTCATGTTAGTATCATGGGACTCCGATTCCAAGGTATGATGTTTACTTTAGAAATAACTAGATAGATAACAGACAGTTCTTAAGTCATTGTGAATAATAGCAAAATTAAATTAAGCAAAAATGAAACGACTAGTATAAAGGCTATTGAAGGAAGATGAATACAACTTACCTAGATGCATCAATTGAAATAAGCTGTTAACTTGTTTTAAATGGATACCTTATAACACTTAGTTAATAGTATTAAGCTATGTTGTTGTTTGATGGGTTTTATAATATATAGAAGGCACAATAAAATAGTAACAGATGAATTTATCTTCTTGAATTGTCTTAATGGTAATGCAGATTTAATGTTTGTTTTTCATGATCCAGATGTGTTAATCTGGAACTCAGAAAATGGAAAACCTAATTAACACAGATTAAGTCTAATTGAACAGTCTGCTAGTATATACATAACTATCTGGACATAATGGTAAATCTGCTGGTTTTCAATCTGACTTCTAAATTATGGATGAAATAAAATTTGAATATGAGATGGAAAACAGTCTCCTCTGACCTCTAGCCCCAAATGGCCTTTCTTTTTCACTGAAAAACTCTGTTAGGCCCAGTAGTTCGGGTACGTCTTGTGGGCTTTGCTAGTCACAATCTTCTTCTCTCCAAACCTCCAAAACGTAGCTTACAGGGCCAGTGAGGCCTCTTGTGACTCTGAAGTGCTATCTATCACAAACCCCTGGATTTCACAGGGATCTAGTAGAGACTTTCATATTAAGCCTACTCAAGCCAAACGAGTAGTGGCCTTGGATGGCCTGGAATCCATGCTACTTACCTGGCTTTGCATCTGCCCTTCTGGCAACAGACTTTCCTCAACAATTAAAGGACTTTGTTAACAAACTTGGTTTGATTTTCCCAGCAATAGTAAGTTGTGATGTTAGAAATTATAGTATAGATCATAAAGTAGAGATATTTATAGTTAAGGGTAGTTGATTGTGACTTCTATTTAATTCACCTGAATATACTGTGTAATATGTAAAATGACTTCCCAGATGTGCTGTTTTTCTGCTTTCCCCATAGGTATCCTGGTAAGGTGATAGGCTAGCAAGCTTGAAAATGCCGAGAACTTTTGAATGCTGAGAATTTTTTGGCTGTGGAATTGTCTTCTAATGGAAATGATGGAAGCTCCATTGCTTTAGACATTTAAAGCTAGGAAGGACAAAGCCCTAGAGAATTGTTAGTGATAGTCCTGCACTAATGGGGGGAAGGACTAGATGTGACTAGGTCTTTTCCATCTCTAGTGAAGCGCATCCCAGAGGTCCGTGAAATGGGAGGAAAGCTTACAAAACAAACTGGGCAGCACAGTATGGGGAGGAGGTGAGCAGCCCTTAGTGGTGAAAGAACAGGTTAAGGATGATTTAGAAAAGCTGGACATACACAAGTCCATGGGGGTTGGATGCAGTGCATCTGAGGGTGCTGAGGGAGTTGGCTGATGTGATTGCAGAGCCATTAGCCGTTATCTTTGAAAACTCATGGCGATTGGGGGAGGTCCTGGATGATTGGAAAAAGGCAAATATAGTGCCCATCTTTAAAAAGGGGAAGAAGGAGAATCTGGGGAACTACAGACTGGTCAGCCTCACCTCAGTCCCTGGAAAAATTATGGAGCAGGTCCTCAAGGAATCCATTTTGAAGCACTTGGAGGAGAGGAAGGTGATCAGGAACAGTCAACATGGATTCACCAAGGGCAAGTCATGCCTGACCAACCTGATTGCCTTCTACAATGAGTTAACTGGCTCTCTGGTTTTGGGGAAAGTGGTGGACATGATATACCTTGACTTTAGCAAAGCTTTTGATATGGTCTCCCACAGTATTCTTGCCAGCAAGTTAAAGAAGTATGGATTGGATGAATGGACTATAAGGTGGATGGAAAGTTGGCTAGATCATCGGGCTGAACGGGTAGTGATCAACGGCTCGACGTCTAGTTGGCAACTAGTATCAAGTGGAATGCCCCAGGGGTCGGTCCTGGGGCCAGTTTTGTTCAACATCTTCATTAATGATCTGGATGCTGGGATGGATTGCACCCTCAGAAAGTTCACGGATGACACTAAGCTGGTGGGGGAGAGGTAGGTACGCTGGAGGGTAGGGATAGGGTCCAGAGTGACCTAGACAAATTGGAGGATTGGGCCAAAAGAAATCTGATGAGGTTCAACAAGGACAAGTGCAGAGTCCTGCACTTAGGACGGAAGAATCCTATGCACTGCTACAGGCTGGGGACTGACTGGGTAAGTGGCAGTTCTGCAGAAAAGGACCTGGGGATTACAGTGGACGAGAAGCTGGATATAAGACAGCAGTGTGCCCTTGTTGCCACGAAGGCCAATGGCATATTGGGCTGTATTAGTAGGAGCATTGCCAGCAGATAGAGGGAAGTGATTATTCCCCTCTATTCAACACTGGTGAGGCCACACCTAGAATATTGCGTCCAGTTTTGGTCCCACCCGCACAGAAGGGATGTGGACAAATTGGAAGGAGTCCAGCGGAGGGCAACGAAAATGATTAGGGGGCTGGGGCACATGACTTAGGAGGAGAGGCTGAAGGAACTGGGCTTATTTAGTCTGCAGAAGAGAAGAGTGAGGGGGGATTTGATAGCAGCCTTAACTATCTGAAGGGAGGTTCCAAAGAGAATGGAGCTAGGCTGTTCTCAGTGGTTGAAGACGACAGAACAAGGAGCAATGGTCTCAAGTTGCAGTGGGGGAGGTTTAGGTTGGATATTAGGAAACACTATTTCACTAAGAGGGTGGTGAAGCACTGGAATGGGTTACATAAGGACAAAGCCATCCCTAGGGGGCAGGAGCGCCGCCAGCTTTTCTGCCGCCCTAGGGGGCGGAAGGTCCCGCCCTGAAATGCCTCCCCCCACAGAGGCGGAGGAAGGTCCCGCCGCCGAAATACCGCCATGGTCACCGCCCCCCAAATTGTAGCACCCTAGGCTATCACCTAGGTCACCTAATGGGTTGCGCTGGCCCTGCTAGGGGGTGTGGGGCCTGGGACATAGGTGCTGAGTTTCTATCTGATGGGGGGTGCTCCCCCTGGCTCCGCCCATGCCCTGCCCCCACTCCACCCCTTTCCCCAAGGCCCCAGCCCTGCCCCACCTCTTCCTGCTCCTACCCCATCTAGTTCCACTCTCCTCCCCCGATTGTGCTGCGCCCTCACTCTTCTCCCCTCCCCCCCAGCGTCTCCAGATGCCATGAATCAGCTGATCAGCGGTAGGCGCTGGGAGGGAGAGGAAGGTGCTGATTGGCAGGGCCTGCCGGCGGGCAGGAAACATTGGGGGAGGGAGAGATTGGTAGGGGGGCTCCTCCTTGCTCCCGCCTCCCTGCCCCTCCTCACGAAGCATGGGGACCAGGGTGGTTGCCCACATTCGCCGTACCCTAGGGACGGCTCTGCCTAGGGAGGTGGTGGAATCTTCAACCTCAGAGGTTTTTAATGCCCAGCTTGAAAAAGCCTTGGCTGGGATGTGGGCCTGGTCCTGCTGTGAGCAAGGGGTTGGACTAGATGACCTCTTGAGGTCTCTTCCAACCCATTTCTTCTATGATTCTATGATTCTTCTATGAGACTTCTTTACAAGAAAGAGAATAGCAATGGAAGAGAGAAAATGGGTATATGAACAGTCAGGTGGTAAATAAGTTAGATTACATGCAGAGAATGCAAAAGGGGGTCAGGGAATGAAATTCAGTGTTTGGGGGTGGAAAGGAGGTATAGGAAGGGGACAATAAGGCTTAAGGATAAGAGGCAAAATGAAGCTCTGTAGCAGTGATTCTCAATTTCTTGTCTATTATTCATCTCTTTTTGATAGAGATCTCCAAGAGAACTCCTCTTTCTCAGTCCTGATTCCACACCTTTATACTAGAGTTATAGTATTTGGTAACCTACAAGAGTGATATTAAGTCAATATTAAGGAGGAAAGATGAAAAATTCACTTTAATGTGATGAGTGAAGCTGCTTGCTTATGTCCCACCCACTATCTCCTATTTATTTCCCCTTGCTATATGTAGCACTTTCCATTTTTTAGTACCAACTCTTCCTTCATGTCCTGCAGTTCTCTTGCCCGATCATGTTGAAATTTGGCATCCCGCCATTGTCAAACAATTTGATTATGGCTGAATTTATACCTGACAAAGAAGTGGGCTTCATGACAGGCTTCACAACTAATTGAGGCTTCACAGCTGGTTCTGAATCAGGAGCAAATTCATTGAAATCAATGGAGTTAAACCAATTGCCAACCAAGTGTTCTAAAGTTACAAGATGAGCAAAGAAGGCATGAGTTTTTTAAGAATATAGTATATTTTAGGTTATTTTTATTTGCCTCAGGGATTTGGCCCTGTAGGATTCATGTTTCCAAGCTTTTCTTCCCAATGATGAGGGATACCAACTTGTGCCCCCTTTTTTTTTTTTTTTAAGAATGAAAGATGAGATTCTTACATTAGCACATGACTCTAGGAATTGGGGCTTTAGAAAAACAAGTACCAAGTATTGCAAGACTTGCAATAAAATTGCAGGAGTTAGCTCCACTGCTAGTGTAAAACTTATTTAATAAGATCTGAATTTGGCCCTTTACTTGCAAGTGTGGCAATCCAGACTGGCATAGGCATGCAAGGGGTCTGCTAGAAAACTTTTGTATGCACAACTGAAATGTATTAAGGAATCAACTGAATGTTACTGCTGCATGTGTTGCACATTCTCCACCATTACAAGCAGAGCAGCTTTGAAGTCCACTTGGAAATGCTTTCTGCACCACTAGTCCACAGACCACAATTTTGGACCACTGTACAGTACACTTACCCCCTCCCCTCCCCCCAGGATAAATATGAAAGAAGCTGCAAGAGAGCTAGTATAAAGGATTGTTCCAGATTTTACAAGTAACAAACTAATTAAATAAAAATTGAAACATAATTAGGAAAAAGGAATCTGCGCAAGGGACTTTTGACCCTAATTGCAAAACTGAAAGATCAGTTACTTAGTGTAGCATTTTTAGTGACTCACTCCAACTTGTATATATGCATATTAGATTCTGGGTTATACAGTATTCAGGAAATGGAAAAATGGCAAATATAGCCATTAACCTTTACGTTTTAGGGCAAAAGTCACAGCTTCATTATTTATATATTGAATCACTTAAGCTGTATGCAGTACACCCAGAATATTCAAAGAGTCTGGCTCATTTCACTTGCCTCTGAATTAGCAGGCATGCAGCATCTGTAAGGTGTACGCACACATTTTGTTTGTGTGGAGTAAAAAGAACCAGTGAACCTGGCTGATAATTGGGATTTGGTTTTCTGTACAGAGGGCCTGATCCAAAAGTCATTGAAATCAATGGAAAGGACTCTTATGAGCTACAATGGACATTGGGTCTGGCCCTGACTTTGTCCTTTGGATTCCAGTATGAAGAAGGAAAAAAGAAAAACAAGAAAGTTAAATCAGTGGGAGCTGTGTGGAGTTTTAAACACTGTGAAAGAAGAGGAGCTACCTGCCATCTTGAGGCTTCCTGCTGAGAGCAGGTGTTTTATGTACAATGGACTGACAGTTGTTGTCCATCTGAAGCATTAATGCACTGGCAATAACCAGCTGTGGAAACACAATGGCTGGACCTTGTCAGCAATTGGAATAGAAGGGATGACAGTCTGAAACTCTTTAAGGCTGAAATTGGACAGGGCTGAAATGTCAGGGTTGGCTAGAAGCAGGCTGTGTAGATTCCCCCTGGAGCCCTCCCCAGCATTTTGAGTTATTCGATTTGCTTGTTTTATGGCACTCTGTTGGAGTTCCCTGTAATTTAGACTGAAGGCAACTTTCTCAACTAATTGATGAAAGTTTTATAGCCATTCTGCTGGAATTTTGGAATGGATCTCTGCTAAGCAGTGTGTTGGTGTTGCAAATTAGTGGCTGCCGGAGCCACCAGAGGGGCCACACTAGCCGTCAAACTGACCTCTGTCCCATTAAATGGCCAGATTGGTTTTCTCCCTCTGTTTGGCTGGGCTGCAGGCAGTGCTGTCATTTCTGACAGATGCTATTGGGGAGTGGCTAACATCTTCTACTCTCAGGCTTCCTGCAGCCATCTGGGTTCAGGGGATGGTTATCACAAAAATGAGGGGAGAGGCAGCTTCCCAGGAGACATTTGGCCCACTTAAGGGGGAGGATATGTTTCCCTGGCACTAATTAATTTGACTCTTCCCCCACAGCAGTTTCAGCAACCTGCTGTATTGTAGACACAATTACTGTATGGTGTCATGGGACAGCTGCTCTTTTTGGGGAATTAGGTCCTAATCTGCCTGATTGCTTTATAAAGGTCGCACATGAGGGTGATTGACTGCCCCAAGTGGCTTATTAGTAAACAAGCACCTAGACCTGATAAGCGACCCAAGATCAGTTGGAGGGAACTCCAAAGGGAGACAGGAGGCTCCTATGGAAGGGAGATACCTAGAGAAACCTGAGCCAGAGGGTTGAGCAGGGACCCTAGAATGGGTAGGCAACCTATGGCACGCGTGCCGAAGGTGGCACGTGAGCTGATTTTCAGTGGCACTCACACTGCCAGGGTCCTGGCCAGCAGTCCGGGGGCTCTGCATTTTAATTTAATTTTAAATGAAGCTTCTTAAACATTTTTAAAAACCTTATTTACTTTACATACTACAGTAGTTTAGTTATATATTATAGACTTGTAGAAAGACACCTTCTAAAAACGTTAAAATGTATTACTGGCACGCGAAACCTTAAATTAGAGTGAATAAATGAAGACTCGGCACACCACTTCTGAAAGGTTGCTGACCCCTGCCCTAGAAGGTGAGCTCTTTAGGGAACCTACTGAGATGGAGAGTATGTAAGAGTTGCTTCTGGGTAGGGGAGAACTGCAACCAGCAGGCATCCAGGAGGGCCTAGTCTCAGCCAGGGGTCCCCCTGATGCTGGCCTGAAGCCCGGCCTGGGAAGGATCACCCATTGTCCTGGAGAAGAGTTGTAATGGACCAATGTCCCCAGACTCCAGAGTAGGATGTTACTTTGGTAGGGGCAAGAGGCCTAACACCAAGGGAAGAGATTGGAACCAAGAGAACCCTGGAGAAAGAGCCTGGGTAGAAGTGAACACTGGATTCAGGTGGGGGACCTGGACTAAGAATGGGATGTTGGTGTGAACGTTTTGTTTATGTTCTGTGTTGACTTTTCCATTAATAAATGAGACTTCCACAGGAGGTGCTCTTTAGCACTTAACTGGCTGTGTGGACTTGTTGATATCCTGGGTGAGAGGAAAATCAGTTAAGGGCTCATCTGCAACACTATGCTTCCTTGCAAGGGGGCACGCTGGGTGAGACTGGAATGGTGAATATGGCTGCTAGAGTGATCAGGGTGAGAGGAGCAGAGGGGTGGATCCTGCAGTAACTTATCTGTAAATTTTTGCCTACTATCTTCCTATTCAAGAACAAGCATCTTTTTCTGAGCGAAATAAGAGAGTTGAAACTCCCTTCCCTCTCAAGAGGCCTGAGGTAGGGGTGCAGTCCCGAGTGTTTGTGCAAAACAGCGTCTTCTGTCCGACCTGAACAATCTGCTTCTGAAACTCTGCTATATGGTTACAGGGTTCCCCCCACCCTGAAAATATTTTCTGCATTTCGATCAGTTCTACTCAGCATATCCCAGATCCTATTTGTGCCCTGGTGGTATATTCCACACTAGCACAGTGTGTGTCGAGTCCTCTATTAGTAGCTGGTCCATCAGAGGATAACAGCCTAGCACTGCGACCAGCTAAAGCAGTCATTACTTTACCTCAGGAGGTCTGAACTGTGCTGAAGGTCCTAGGTTTGCATGACTGTGATCTATGCTGGTGGTGGTTGTTACAGTGGCATGAGCATTTTTCTTTTTAGCCAGAGGTATTTAGGTGGGCATTCTGCACACTGAGGAAACAGTCTAGAGTGCCATCTCCACTATAACCATAGGGCCCCATCCAAGGCAAAGCTATGCAAGTTCACCAACAGTAGTGTTTTCCAGCTCAGTTTGCTAGATGCAGATTCATGTTCCACCCAGATGGACTGAGGGTGAGTGGGTCCTTTTGAATAAAGATGTGATGTTGTCACTTTTTCTCTCTGCCATGTACCATCACCTTATTGGTTTAATATGACCTGGCAAGAGCTTGTGTCACCTTGACAGACAGTGGGCAGTTGCTCCAACAGTGGAGGAAATGGATGTTCATACATCTGTGATAGGAGCCTAGAATATGTTGAAGTTAGTCTTTCTACCACATACTCTGAAAACAAGTAGTTATTTTGCACTGTACTCTGAAGGAGCTGCCTTTTTGTGCCAGTCAGACTTTAGGGTTATCATTTTCTTTTATGATCACACAAGAAAAGAAAATTGTATTGAGATAAATATTTGCCTAGTTGCAGGTACACAGACACATTTGAGTGTCATAAAGGCTAAGTGCCATGCAGTTTGATATACCCCTCCTAGCATATAGAAGAACTATAGGACAAAAAGACACATATACCTTTAATGAACAAACTGTCACAGTGGAGGATTTTTTTCATTAAACTTTTCAGGCTAGGTTAATATAAAGTACTCCAATAGAAAAAAAGGGCTGATTATAGTTATTTAATTGACTGTTCCTTTTATTTTAGGGATAGAGGATTTCATTCTCTCAGATTCAGGTATTTGGATTTGGAGCACGGTAAAACTCAACTCAAGGAAGTCACATTTTTGTGCCCTCAGATTTCTAAAATGAGAGTGTTGGGATGCAGTAGAGTTACGATCTTAAATCTGCCTCACTTTTTCATTTTCCTGAGAATGATGGGGACTTTCAGAGCTCTATATAAGAGGTTAAACAAGTAATCCACACAGAGATCCTCTGAACACTGACCAAGCATTATGTTTACAAAGATCAGTAGTGGATACTATTGGTAGTCAGGATTATAGCTTTAACCCAAATGACATTAGTGTCCAGTGTTAGATGGCAGCACCGTAGAAGGCAGAATTGAAGTCATTTGTTGTTTCTGCAAAGGCTGTTTAGAAGAATCCATACCCTTTAGACCATCTTTAGTCAGCTGTTTTTCAGAACTGTAGAGCTTTCCTTCTGCCATTTTATTGAATGCATCCTGAGATCAGTAGCATTTTTGAATGAAATTTGTGATCATCTGGCAATTAGAGGTTAGGGTCTGGGCATCAGTAAAGATGGTGATTACATGAAGCTGATTCTCCTAAGTAGCTGCTCCCAATCAATCCTGCTTATAATCTTCCCCCATCTATTTCAGGTGTTTATACATTTTTGTCACAGGTTTTCTTTCTTTGGTATTGTCTATTCCATTTCCTTTGGTCACTGCATCCATAGCAGCTGTTTCCAGGTTACAGTATACTGCTGAGCATCTTATTCCCATGAACTTGAACTGAAACGAGTTGTGTCAAGTGCCTGGTTAAAGCTTAAGCGTGATTATGACGAGAAAAGGATAATGATCAAGCAATAAACTTCAATAAGGCAGGCATTATCCCCTCTTAACAAGCCCCTTGTGTGAGGTACATAAGAGTTCCACATGCTAACAGAGGGATTGTAAAACACATTGAGTTGATTGTAGGATAATAATGCCCATCTCCAAAGGACTTGTAATTATTTTAAAATGTCCAACTTTTTATGTGCCTAAAACCCATTCTGCACTTAGCAACATAATTTGGTTTTTTGCTTTCTGCCACTAGAATTTGAATAGGCAACTGATGATACATCTGTAAAACATGATAATGTTCAGATGCTCTAATTATAAAAATGGGGGCAGCAGTAATTTCCATGCTAACAAATAATAGTAACTTCAGCCAGGCTCTCTTAACTGTTCACTCTGCTATTCCTCAAGCAGTGTGTTTCCTTAATATACGTATCTGAGCATTCTATCTGTCAAATCACATCCTGTATCCCATCATCTTCTTAAAAATATGTAGATCATCGTTCCTTAAAAATACAAGCCACCATCACTCGGTGTTGACAAATTTTCCATCCAGAACACTCTCTCAAGTCTCTTGTTCCTGAATAAGGTTATCAAAAAGGTGATAAAAGGCTGACTACAGCAGTAAGTTGGAATATAGAAAAGAAGACCCTTTTAATTTCAGCATCACACTGACATGTCAGAGAGGCAGGGCTGGTTATGATGATGGGCAGTCTCCATAGGAAGATATCTATGTCAGTATTTCTAGACTTGCTTATTGACCACCAGTTTTGTTCAGGAGAAATGAGTGCTGAGGCCTATCTTGTTTTTCTGTGTGCTGCATTTCCTCCAGGAAACTTAGATGCTGTCAAGAATCAAGATCTGCAACAGAATCATTCTCTGGGCAACCTAATGAGCACAGCTGGTCTGTAATAGGCTGCCTGATTGACTGGAAGGGTCTGCAGGCCAGCAGCAGTTCAGCAGCAACTCAAAGCATTCACCCATGACCATGATAGCTCCTGTACCTGCTTGTTCCCAGCCCTGCTCCTGCCTTACCTCACTCCAGGTAGCCTGGTTCTCACCCTGGGCTCTGATTCCTGACTTCTGACTTTGGCTCTGACCATTGGTCCTAGCATCTGGCCTCTGACTGCGGTTCTCACCCTGAGCTCTGATTCCTGACTCCTGTTCTGATGCTTGGCTCTGACACCTGGCTTCTGACTGCAGCCAGCAGCTCTGGATCCTTCATAAAACTGAGTGGGCCATGAGGCCTGCCCCCTCTGTGGCTCCGCCCCTGTCCCCCCCAAAGGCACCACCCCTGTCCAGGCCAGAAGCTGGAGCCTGGCCGGGGTAACAGCCTCCCAGGCTGCTATGGAGAGCCCTGGACCTTCCACCTGCCCTCATGGGCATACTCCGGGGGGTGGGGACATGGGCCAGGGGCTGCTCTTGAGCCCCCCACCCAGGTAAGGGGGAGAGTTCAGGGCTCCCCACAGTGGCCCGGGCGGCTGTTACCCCGGACAGGCTCCAGCTTTTGTGCCTTTCACAGAAACACGGACCTGGAAGGGCAGTAGTTCACCATGTTAACAATCTGTTGGCTCTTATTCAGAAGCTAAAAAAAGAAAATGCAGCAAAAGCCTCTAAAATGGTCAAAATTTGTCCCTGATGCAACTCCATTGATTTCTGTGGAGTTACAATAAGGATCAGTTTCCGCTATTTATGTTTAGAATCCAAGGTGAGATGCAAATGAAGGAGATTTTTGACTTCCGTTACTCTTTACTGAAGGGAGGGGGCAGAAATATGGGGGGTGTTGTTTACCCAGGTTTATATTTTCTCATTTATTTGCTCTACAACTCGCAGAACATACACTGGGTGTAACACAGAGCACATTTATTTCAGGAGCAAGTAGCCTCTCTTTGTCATTGCAATTGAGAGAGGCTTTCATCCACCTTCTAAAGAAAGAGGAAGAAAAGATAGTAATTTGATACTGAGGGAACTATTTCCAAGAGAATTAGTGCTTTAGAATAAAGCCAGTAATATTCTTTGAGTTGTTCACTTTTTGCCTTGTATTTGCTTGCTTAGTCAACTTGTGAATGTGGGCAATGTTTGTGCAAGTGTATATGTAGCCAGATTCTCTGGTGGTGTGAACTGATGCAGCTTCCCTGAAGGCAATGGAGCAGTCTACACCAGCCCATGTTTTTAAACATCTGCATAGATTGGGCCTGATTCTCCACTCACCCCAGTTTAACTCCATTGAGTACAGTGGAGTTGTTTCTGATTCTCACTGATGTAAGTGAGATAAGAACCAGGCTCAGGATTTGTCTAGTGATATACTCCAGAGAAGGCAAAACCACCAGGGGCTGCATGCCATCCATGGGCACTCTAACCATATAACATATCTACACTATAAAGAAATGGCTGCACTTGCTGGTACAGTGAATCTTCTGAGACTGAATCTTAATTGGGCAATTTTGGATGTTGTTACTCAATGGCTTGACACCAAAATAGGAGGATCATCCCCAAAGGCCAGCGGCAACACCTGTTTTCATTCCCTGAGAAACCACTTTGTCTTGGAACACATTGTGCCAGTTGACTCATACAGTTACAATACATAATCGAATTTAATCTGACGGATTTTTCCAGAGCTGGGACATTGTCCTTTATTAACAAACAAAACATTGTGTGGTAGGTGATTAGCTCTGTGGCTATGAGGGATTATGAAGAATTATTGCAGAAAGTGATGCATTTCGTATTATAGCTGCTTGTTTTGCACTCAATCCTTTAAACTTCTGCGATAAACCTCGTACATTTTTATATATATATATTTTTTTTTCTGCCACATTATTTCTGTACGTGGGCCACCCCCCACTTCTGAAACCTTAGCCTTTCCATGCTGCTTATGTGAAGAGGAGAGAGAAATCCATTTTAATGACTTCTTTTGTGCTTTGACAGCAGATGGCAATTATGAAACATTTAACTTCCTAAGTGCAACTTCATTGACAGTGCTTGTCCTAGTGCTGTTCTAGCTTGCAGACTGCCAGCAGCAGCAGCAAGCAGCTCCTTTATATTGACAGTGCTCTTACTGAGTACCAAAAGATAAAATAATCTCTCCAGAATCTTCTTGATATTGCAGTTTTTAGGTGAACTTTTAAGGCTTTCCTTATCAAAGCTCTGCTCTTCCATTTAGAAAACCTAGATTTTTCTGCCTTTGTTTTGCCTCTTACATAAACAACAAAAGGTTAGATCCTCCACAATACCAT
>NW_020664447.1:17609261-17632204 GCF_002925995.2 Terrapene triunguis | reverse complement strand
TTTTTTTTTATTTTGCTTTTTTCTGCCTCTGACTATCTTGCACCTTGCACTCGGATACATGATTCAGACAACACTATAATGCTTAATTGCTGCTTGGGAAATTTAGGGGAAAACTTCCTTTTGTGTCTGTCCTTCCCTCTGCCTTGCCAGACACACATTTAAAAAAAAATCCTAGTCAGCATTTTATAGTATAGGCAAATCCTAGTTCCCCAAATCTTTTCGATTTCCCTGTTCCGTGTTTTAAGTAGCTCTGCATACCTTTTAGGTGGGAAAAAACACTTAATTGACAAATTATGTAAGACTGGTGCAATGTACATTTACCCCCACTCTAAGGCCTATTAGTTAGGGCATGTCTACACAGCTCATGGCTTTGAGCCTTCCAGCCCAGGTCAACAGAGTCGGGCTTGCAAGGCTAACGCTAGTGCTCTAAAAATAGCTGTGTAGATAGCACTTTGAAGTTCCGGCTCAGGCTGGAGCTTGGGCTCTGAAACCTGGGGACACAGATGGGCTTTTGGTGCCACAGTTGTGCAAAGAGTCCTCCATGTAAATGAAAATCAGGCCCAGAGTATTTTTTGTTGTTGTCAATAGTGTACAAGCCTTTTGTGATAGACAAAGCAGATCAGTGACAGGAAAGCATAAGGAGAACGAACGTGTGCACTTTTTGAAAGCAGATGTTATTTTATTACCCCTGCTTTATTCTGAGCTGGCAGTCAAGAACCAAGTGCCACTTTATGGGTTTTTGAGGTGGTAATATCTGAACATCATAAATTGCTCCTAACAATGTTAATTGTCATCACTGTCCACTAGTATGAGGAGATATCATTGTGGAAACAGATGAAGTGTGGCCTAGTTGGGAAGCTAGGATTGGGTCCCTAAATATTACTGCTAGTTCTCATAGTGACACCCTGTGGGACCTTGGGGCAGATGGTTTAACCTTTCTGTGCCTTATGTTCCCATCTGTGAAATGGGGATGATGATATCTGCCTCAAAGGTATATCTTGTGGCTTAATTTATCAATATTTGTAAGTTCTCTAAGATTCTCAGATGGAAGGGGCCCTGTTCTAAGTGCAAAGTATGACTGGTCCAAATCCTGATTCTTCACTTTTGTACTCCTTTAGTGGCACTTATTATTTTATTTATTTGTGTTACAGCACCTAGGAGCCCCAGTCATGGACCAGGACCCCATTGTGCTAGGCACTTTACAAACACTGAACAAAAAGGCTGTCCCTGTCCCAAAGAGCTTACAATCAAAGTTTAAGACAAGAGAAAACAGAGGGATGCAAAGAGACAATATTGTATAAGGAAACAATGAGACAATATTGTTTAAATAGACAAGTCAGACACAGGGTGTGGGAAGGTATAGAACACACAAGGCGAGTGAACAGTGGGTGGCGGCAAACGGCATGTTAGTTCCACAATTTTTGTTTATTTGGGGAGCACGGTTACTTAGGAGGCGATCAGCTAAATGGAAAGAGAAGGGAAGCGGTGAGTGGGACAGGGTAAGGGGGAACAGAGGGTAAAGAAGGGCATTGTGGGGTGAAGTTGAAGTGAAGATCCTGGTGAGGGAAATGGAGGGTTGGTGCAAACAGCCAATCAGCCCAGGCAGAGAAAATCAGAGAATATTCTATAGTCTTGACTGGAATGTCCAGAGGCCCCTGCTTTGGCTCCTTCTGCTACTACTGGCTGGACTTTCAGGCTGGCTGCTCTTGGCAGTTTTTCCGCAAGGCTACGTGCTGAGGGCAGAGTGGGAGGTCTCCCCTGCACAGTTCTGTGTCCAGAGGTATTTTAGAGTGAGGGGTATCCCTGGTTGGGCCCCATTTTCACTACTCCCCATAGTGCAACAGTCCCTGCTTTGGCTGCTTTTGCTCCAACCAGCTGGAGTCTCTGGCTGGCACTTCATAGAGGGAGCACTCCCTGGAACCTCCCAGACTAGCCAAAATGCATTGCAATCTTGGGGTGTGCACTAACAAAAGTCCCCTAGGGGACTGTTCTAACAGATATAAATTAGAGCAGTCCTGAGGCTTCTCTAAATTGTATCTGGAGTCAAATCAGTCCCTGGCTACCTCCACGGTCATAGGGTGAGACCAGGAGGTAGCAGAATGGGGCTCAGGTGCACCTTAGGATCTGATTATGTAGGAAATGTAAATGAGAGAATGGTGTATATAGTGTTGGCGAAGAAAAGACAATAAGGAACAAGAAAAGGAAACGGCAAGGAACAGCTTTCTCTGTTTTGGGCTTGACTAGATTTGGTTGTGGTGACATTGAACCAGTGTTCATATAGTGGGCCCCTAAATAAAAGGGCCTACTTCTTTAGGATTAGCTCTCCTCTAAGACCATGATTCCAGTCCCATACTTTTTCTGCGGCAGATTCTATTGGAAATCTCTCAGATGTTACAATGATGAAAACCACATAAGAACCTAGATAGAATGAAGATAAGCTCATTTTAATGCACTGGGAGTGGCTATTTAGTTAATTTCCCCGTTTTCTATCTGTACTGATTTATTTCCTTTCCCTGGGCTCTTGGATTTAACATTTGTTAGTAATGACTCTCCCCTTGTTGCCTGTAGCTCCCACTACTCCAGTCTCACCAGGTCACGCTGCAGTGTAACTCTGTCTCTCCTGTGTATTTGCTGCCCCACCAATTTTGGTGTCCTCTGTAAATTTGATCATGGCTGAGTTCACACCACAGGAACAGCTGACAAAGAAATGGTCACATGAGGTGCGGAGAGAGGCTTGTATTTTTGTTTTTGGGTTTAGAGTAATTGGTTAAAAACATCTCTGAAAATCCTAAAATAATCCGAGACTAAACTGGAATTAACTGGAAGCATCACTGCTCAAGAGTGCTGGTCTCCACAGTTGGAGAATCATTGCCTTGAACAACTGGATAATCTGCATTGTTAATTCCCTCTATCTATTTGAAAGAAAATCAATAACTATGTGAAATGTGTCATGTGAAACAGTAGAATGTATCAGAGAATAATGGTTAAGAGTGTTTCTCTTCCATCCTATTTTACTTGCAGGGCTCCTCTGTCCATCGATTTGATGTTTAATTTCATTGTTGTCCATTAAGGGGATGAGAGGTTTGCAGTCTCTCAGATGGCTGGAATCCAGCATTTTAGATAGATATTTCTTCTTAGTTTCCCAATTAATTGGATTGGTACGTGGAAGGAAATCTGAACTGCAACCCCCCCCCTTAAATGAAATAAGTCACGGCTCTTCTTTTTATTCCCTCTCTCCTCTTCTCTGAGTGTCTGTCTCTTCATTACAAACTGTTTTAGATTTTACATATTTCTACTGTTGAGTATTTTAGGCCAAAAAGTTAGTTTTTTTTTTTTTTTTTTTTTTTGGTAAAGATGGGGAAGAAAATATTACAAAACAAGCAAAACTGCATTACACGTATTTGTCAATTGACGAGTGCAAAGAGTTTTCTGTTTGGATGTAGTCATTCTCTGGAAGCATTTATATCCCAAATGATGCACCATTGGGCTGCTACATGAGAACCAGAGAGTGAAATTGACTACAAACCAGAGTGAAACTGCCAATGCTGTGCAACATGCAAAAAGTAGACAAATGGCATGAATGGCCAAGAATAAATGAGCTGTTTAAAATGTTTTCATTTTTAATAACCTCTGGAGTTTTTAACTAATCAGGCATCTTTCTCCTTTTTATCCCTCAGAAAAGTTTCTCTAAGCCTATATATTTCAGTGGCTTTAAATGCTTCCCTATTTTCTCTCTCCAGTTCTTCCTATTTTTAGCTTTCAAGAGTTGGGCAGGTGTATTACCTTTCCTCCACACCACTAGTGTGTGTTTCAGTCTTTAGTCTTCTTTCAGTATGGGTCCCCGCCTTTCTTCTGTTCATCCTCTGTGATCTCATCTTCCTTCCAAATGCAGTATCATGGAAATCTCCTTTTGGCAGTGGAGAGCAAGGCCCATCAAGACTGATTTTCTTCCCTGTTTTGGAGAGGCTTGCTAGAGAGTGAAGCAAAGCACTCCTTCCTCCCCACACCAGTGATGTAAGCATGCAGTGTCCGGTGCAGCAATCCCAGCTCCCTTGGATGTACCACCAGCAAACAGCTACTGTCTCTTCCTCCTCTCCCATTTCCATTCTTGTCTCTTCCCAATAATTCTGTTTTCTCTCCTCTTTCCTCTTCTTTGAGTCTCCTTTCCTCCCTCTTTCCTACTGTTTAGCTTATGCCCAGTCCCCTCCCAAAGCCCCAGAGCATACCTACAGCATTGGAGGGCTGTGCATTTATGCTTCCTTCAAGGCCACGAGAATTGTGCAGTCCTCATTAGTTCCACTCTCCTCTTGTTCGTTTCTTCCCACATCCTTCCCTGGCAATTTTATGATAGGCCTAGGATTAAACAGGCATAGAGGTCAGTCTCCCCTCTTGTCCCTAGAGGCTGTCCCTTGTAGACCAGCTTGGGGAAGTTGCTCTGGTGCTGGGCGTGACTCAGTTGCCAGACTGCTAGTCTGGTACCTTTTACAGGGACTTAAACTCACTTTAAAAATTAACTGGTTCTCTAGTTCCTCCCGCAAGTGTGAAGCAACTATTGATGGAAGTTTGAGCCAAATAAAAATGTTGTTTTGTTAGCAAGAAAGTGCTATCCTGTGACTGTTCTGTTGTGACATATGTCCCAGGGTTCTGCTTGACTGTGCCAAGTTTTGAGAGACCTACTCTATCTGGTGACTTTAATTTCCTTGTAAAGCTGAAACATTACAGCCTTAAAAATAAAAGTCAATACATTGAATAAGCACAAATTTTGGAGGAGAGATTTAAAAATAAGCATTTTAAAATGAGATTTGTGGCAAGTAGATACTACTCTGCTAATTAGCTGGTGCATTCTTCCTATAGTACCTCTTCTTTGGCATTAGTAATGTGAATAGAGCCCATCATTTCTAGGTTGCCCGTTCAAATCCAGCCCAGAGATGAAGCACATTGGTAGAGCAGTGGAGGGATGCTTGTACTGTGGATAAAAAAGGGAACTTTGATCTTCAAGGCTATCTAATGGTGTTTTTAACATGCACAATCTTCATATAAGTGATATTATTTAATATTTTATGCCCTATCTCACTCTTTTATTAAAAATAATAAACTACAAGATCTAACACCCATACTATGTAACTTGTTTTACATTTGTAACCTAATGTAGTGATTAGTTCATTTTCAAATGCATGAACTGTTTTTAAGCCTTAGAGCAGAAGGGGGGAAATGGTGGTGATAGCAGGGATAACACAGTCTAAAACATGGAACTGACTCTTCATCTTTCAAATACAGCTACTTTGAACTGGAGAGCAGCGGCCTGAGGGACGAGATTAGATATCATTACAGATTTAATGGAAAGGCAAGAACAGAGGTGTTCCCGTACCGGATGGCAGATGGACAGTGGCATAAGATTGCACTGTCACTTAGCGCATCCCACCTTCTGCTTCATGTTGATTGCAACAGGTAAGACATTGTGTTCTGTAAATTTTTTTTTTTTTTTTTTTTAAGAGAAATACAAGCCATCTCTTTCCTCCCTCCCCCTCCTCTCCCCTGGGAACCAAACTGCAATTGGAGAAAAGAAAAAAGCTGTTCTATATTCTAAAGTGACCAAACGCAATAGAGTAAGAAAGAAAACAAAGCATAAAAATGAAACGGTACATTGTGATTATGAACACATGTAGGAAAGGTCGATTGCTGATTGGGGAGTCTTAAATATACCTCAGTGTACTGTAGGTACTGGCTGATGTTATTTTCAGCTGTGATTACATTTAAGTGTGATACACGGTTGTGCAGTCTGTTCTGTTTGTGGAGTGCTTCACTCAGCATGCCTGGAAACTTGAAGAATATATGAAGATGTTGTTTGAGCTTCTAATTTTGTTTCACTTAATCAAGTGTCCTTTTTTAAAAACAAAACAAAAGCCTAAATGCCTTTTCTAAAGGGGAAACTTCTAAAAGGGGCTGCTCTTCTTAAAAGTTCAGTATTGGTACCATTTATTTTCTGGCTGCCAGTTCGCTACCTCCCTTTAAAAAGCTGTAAGGATTGCGTATTGCCACCATTAGTGTGCAAGCCCCCCCTCCCCCCAACCCTCCACCGCCCCACCCAACAAAAACACAAGCAGGAACAAAAAGCTACCAGCCGAGAAACTGCTTGCATTTGGGACTTGATTTTATGATATACTGAGCACTCATCTCTCATTGAGGTTAGTGGCAGTCAAGGACACTCAACGCAACACAGGATTGGGCATTTGAAGACAGTTCTGTGTGTGGAAAAGATAATAGATTCAGTCCTGCTTGCACTGAAATGAACACCAAAACACCCCTTGACTTCAACAGAAGCTGGATCACCCCCCCCCCCCATGAGTTTTATTGTTGCGGCGCTTACATGATCTAGGGAGCATAGGTGATGGATCTAGGGGTGCTGGGGATGCTGGCTTTCCATTACACACAGGGTTTACAGTTTGGTTCAATGACTGTTAGCATCCCCACTCTACAAATTGTTCCAGTGTCCCTGCAAGGGAGAAGTTATTGCCCTCTACATTCTGCATTTCATTTTAGAAAGGGAACTAGGATGTGATTATGGCCCTATTCCCTCAACAGTAGGATGCAGATCTGCTCCAGCACAGAGAGGAGAGCAGGCCATTATGTGAAAGTAGTGCAGCCTACACCCCCTGTGCTTGGGAAGGGATTCTTCTTCCTGGAGCATCCCCTGGGGTGGTGCAGCTCAGCTCTGCTCCCAGCATGCAGCCATAACTAACTACCTCTATTTGGTTCTATACTTTTGCAATAACTTCCAAGGCAATGGGAATATCTTTAAAGCATGGCTTGAGGGTAGACTGTGGTAGAGGTATAAATGGAGAGGGGAAAAAAAAGAGAGACGATTTTAAGTTCCTGGCTCAACTGTAGCATCTCAATTCAGTTAATTAGAGTTTTCTCCAAGTGTTGGCATGAACAGTTTGCTTTATATCTTAACCTCCTACACCTTTGCATTCGAAGAGGGAATCAACTTTTTTTTTAATTGCACCGATATGTCCTGCTGAGACTTCAGTAAATTTCATAAGAAGGTGAAAGTGATCTGTTGTGCGTAAAAACAGAGAATGCCAGCAAAGGATACTGTTGAGAACTGCCAAAAAATCTGAGCCCTCCTAATCTTCAGTGGGAGGAAAAACTACAGCTGAAAGTACACACAGAATCCTGTATTAGGTAGGGTAGATTTTTATATATAAATTTCAATGCTTTAGGATGGCTTAGTGACTTTGAGCTAATTCCTGAATGCCTAATAAGAAGCAGTTCCCCTACGGACTTAATCGAACAAATTAAATCACAGGAGAAGAGAATGCTATTTTAGTCAATAGATGAATACTTTCAGCTCCCTTAGGATGCGATGCTCTCCCTGCTCCAATCTTTCAGTTCAGCCTAAATAAATACTGGGGCTGTGTATCTAATTAAATAACTACTAGCCAAGAGAACCCAAAATACCACTCTGACTAGTGTAGGGCCTGATTTTCACTGGGGCCTCAGCGCCGCCCCCACTTACATGTGTGCAGTTTTATGTGTGTGCACACCTCCATATATCCTTTTGGGGTACTAATATCATTGCATACGCTGGAAAACATTGAACATCTGTGAGGGGGCAGATGGTGGAATTGGAATGTGCAAAAGTGTCACTTCCAAATGTTAGAAACTATCATGTGCACGAGTTAGAGCATTAAAAGAGTATGTGAAAAGGGGTGTGCGTGTATGTATGAATGTATGTGCAGTCAGGATCAGAAAATCAGCTCTCTAATTGGTGACAAGGTTTGGCTTGATACCCAAGGGTGGTTCCTTCCTATAAAAGTTAGAGAGAGGACCAGGAGGTAAAGGAGCCTGAAAGCCTTTAAATCTTGAACAAATCCTCCAATCCATTTCTATACCTCCCACAGCCCTTTCATACACGTCCTGCTGACTCATCACATTGACACCTGGTGCTTGATTAATCATTGACCTTAGTCTTTCAAATTCAGTGTAAAATTATCCTTTTTGTATCTGGATATATGAAAGGAAGATACTTGACAATTAGTGAAAGCCTTTGCTACCTTTTACTTTGCATTAATGGAAGAATGTAGTGAGGTGAATATATCAAAGGCTGTAAGTTGGCCCAAATTTGTGTCATTTTAACATCTGCTCTTCCCTTGTCTTGATTGCTCTTTTCAATGCTCTTGGAAGACTCTCGGAGTAAGAACTATTACAGAGTCTGATATTGGAGTTCCGAGGTGCTCACACAGATAGAAAGATTTGGACCTGGGTTTTGAAGTCTGATGAAGTCAATCGGAACTGTTCCATTAACTGCAGTGGCCTTTGCTTTGGGCCTTTGAATAGCAGTGGGAGGGAACAAATGTTTACACATAGCCAGTGATGTGTTACAAATATTAAGGGTTAATGGGAAATAGATATACCTGCTGACATGCCTTTAATACGCAACTGAAGTTTGTAAGGTACTTTGAAGATGAGCAACCTATAGTTTTGATGGATATTCTTGGTTATTTCCTTAATTTTTTTAAGAGAAATAGAAATAGAAACCAAGCAGACTAAGAAGTGGGGTTCATCTGAAAAAAAAATGTTGTCTGCTCCTTTTATGTTTCTCCTGCTGGAGTAAAGCATCAGGGAATAAAAAGTGCATGAGCAATGAGAACTTTTAAATTGGAAACACAAACAAACAAGAAAACCAAACCAACAACATCCAAGTACAGGAATTAAAATGCCCTTTTTTATTTTTTTTTTTTAAGTAAGGTCGGCTGTACACTGGCTGTCATTTGAGATATATTCTAATCTAACACATTCCTTTGTTTCTTACCACTTTAATTAAAAATATAGTAAATAGTAAGGTGGGAAATCTGTTTAAAAGAGTGGATCTATTGCCTTACCTGCTGTACCAAGCTTTTTACTGGAGGAACAGAGGAACATTTAAATATGTGGTCCATGACCCAGTTCTGTTGCATTGTTTTCTTCATTCCTTGATCTTGTCCTTTAAGATTCTGCCCAGCGGAGTGGCAGGAGCTATCAGAGAGGAGGTTAATCCGGTAGAGTGTTGTGTAGTGTGCTGTAGGCATACCCAGTATCTGGCCTAAAGTATTTATTGGAAATTATTTTTTCTACTTTGCCCATTGAAAGCCCCTTGAGTGTGTCATGAAGGAGCTAAACCTTTTAGAGTAAACAATATCCCCAGATAACATGTCAGTTGCTGTCATGTCTATAAAATTATAGTTATTGTAGCCAAGGTACAATAGGATATTCAAGATGCGTTCAGTGTGACTCCATTGCCTAGAGAAGGATTATTTTTAACCCACTGTACATAAGCAATGCTAGATAATTATTCAGTAAAGGAAGGCTGGTCTTATGGTTAAGGCAGAAGGCTCTGAGACTGTACATCTTAGTTCTGGCTGTGGTTCTGCCAGAGACTTCCTGTGTGAACCTGGGCAAGTCTATTGACTTCAGTGTTTCTTAGT
This sequence comes from Terrapene triunguis, assembly GCF_002925995.2. Lineage (NCBI taxonomy): Eukaryota > Metazoa > Chordata > Testudines > Emydidae > Terrapene > Terrapene triunguis. The sequence continues at coordinate 17,622,737 of NW_020664447.1, read as the reverse complement.
TTGCCTGTCTTTAAAATAGTGATATAATAGTACTTCCGGGTTTCATGGATGGGATGGGGAAGGCATTAGTATCTGTGAAGTACTCAGACACTGTATTATGGTGATCAGCACCAGAAGGAAGCCATGAAATAAATAAATAAATAAATGTGTAGCTGTAGCCTTACCCAGCTGACATTGACAGCTCCGTTTGCTCTCTTGTAAGGAGGTAGCTGCATAAGGTCATCAAGGGGAACTCCATGAACATGCTCATGGAGCTCCACTAGCTTACAAGGGGCACTGGGATGGAGCAGAGATACCTTTCACATCTCGCTGCATGTTGGAGCACAGCAGAATCCTGAGGCAGCTGTTTTTTAGGGCATGATCTTATTGCAATTGAAGTTGGTTGGAATTTTGCCATCAATTTCAATTGGAGGAGGAACAGCCTTGAAGTGTTTTTTTTTTTTTTTTTAATGTCCTAAATAATGATTTGGCTCAGTGACTGCTGAGTTGTAGAGGTCTACAGAGTTCCAGAACTTGGTAGCAGCAGAGTCTAACTTCTGTTCAATACAGACCGTAGCAATGTATTTTTAGACGTTGAGACTTGCAGTGCTTTTTCATGAAACTGAAAATGTTGATAGACAGGTTCATGACTTCAGTAGGACAGGAATAATATTGTGTTATGCTTTACTATGACATCTTGTATTCATCTTCTTTGTATGCTACCGGTGTGCTGGAGAGAGGATGCGTAATGGTAGAGGAAATAAGTTTAAATCAAGACTGACAAGGCTCAAATGAGTTATTCAGTCATTTCCTTAAGTGGGGAAGGAGATATATTACGCCATTCTCAAATATTATGAATTCACTTTTTACATTATTCCAATATATATTTAGATGTTAGTTATTGCACAGTGATAAACCCACACAATAGAGGTGGTTTCTTAGAGCATGGCTATGGTGAAATTGTGTTTGTGGGGATTTTTCAGAGGGAATCTTTTGTCGTTGCTTGTTTCCACTTTTTTGTTTTGTTTTGTGTGGAGGACTAATGGCATTGTGGAGACAGGAAGGAGATCGGGGGACTGTGAGAATCACAAATGCGTACGGTTTTTCCTTTTCAGATTGTAAAAATAATTATTGTATGCCATTCAGGCAGGTAAATTTAGTTCCCAAAAATAAAGGGACTGTCCTCTGTGGAGTGGTTAGCCAGCCCATGGAATTCAGTGGCGTAAGTGGTCGTGTAGTTGAATACTGGAGCTATATTTACAAAAGGGGCATTGGGCCAGAGCTGAAACAACAGTTCTGAATACCTCCTTAAATGTCTGTTGAAAGTCTAAATCTAGATCTGAGTCCCTATTTAACAAATATTCCCCAATCTTTCTGAATGATCTGAAACCCGCAAAGGTTGGGGATGTGGCGGGGTTGATTCTCTTTTGATGCTGATGTAAATCAGGAGTAACACTACCGGAGTCTAGCTAACCACCCCCAGATTTTCAAAAGCGACTAGTGATTTTGAATGCCTCCCTTTTTCAGTGCCTGATTTGAGATACTTTAAAAGGGGCCTAATTTTCAGAAGGTGGATATTCCACTGTCTGGAAATTAGTCTACTTTAAGGTGCTCCAAGCTGGATACCCAGAAATGAAGGCATCCTAAGTAATGTTTAGAAATCTTGGCGAGCATGTAACTAGGTATTTAATTGGCTCGCATCACTGCAGTATCTGAGCACCTAACAAACATGGATGTATAGAAGTGTTGTTATCCCTATTTTACAGTTAGGGAATTGAGGCACACAGAGATCAAGTAAAAAGTCTTTGGCAGGATAGGCTGTTGAACTCAGGCATTGGAATTACAACTGGTAAAACTAGCGTAGTTGAGATCATTATGAAGTCTGGGGAAATCCAGATCCAAATTCTATAATTTGAGCTCAACCTTAATTTGTGAATATGCCAGTTGAGGAAATAAGGGTAATCTAATCTCATGCTTCAGGGAATAAACTGATTGCTGCAGGATTCAAGCAAGGTTTTTTTATTTTTTATTTTCCCTTTTCTCCACGGGCACATTGCTCAATTGGATAGTTGCATTAAGCTATTATTATTTTTTCTGATGCATCAAGTATTGGCCACTACTGTAGGCAAGATTCTGGACTTTATGGACCATGGTCTGGTTTGGTATTCCCAATCAAATGTTCTTTTGTACTAGTTGGGGAGGAAAGAGAAGTGGTTTGATTCTGAGCATGAAAGCAAAAGAAAATGATGTTTCTATTTTTATGAATGGCTTTCATATCTGAGACCATTTGTGGAGGGAGGAATCAGAGGAAAAACTGTGGTGTTATTAATTAATTTGTTTTGCAATGTTTACAGTGTGCCTTCAGCATATAAATGATAAAAGAATTTAAAAACACATATAACGAATCAAGTTAACACAATGTAGAAAAATGCCACTTTGTCAAGCCAAGTCACTCAACCTAAAGGCTGAATGAATAGATGTGTCTTGCAACATCCCTGGGGTGAAATCCTGGCTCCAATGAAGTCAATGGAAAAACTCCCATAGACAGGTTTTCACCTCTGAAGTCTGTCAGATCCAGAGAGAAATAAGTTCCCGAACTGAGGGCCCTTCCTTGGAAGTGTTCTGCTCCCAATCTGTATATTATCTATCTTTCTCAACACCCACATATCCCAGTTACTGTGAGATCCTGGGTGATCTGAATTCCAAGGTTATTGCATCAATAAATTGTTGTTCTTAACCACTGAGGACAGGACAAAAGTAATTGGTTTAAATTGCAGCAAGGGAGATTTAGTTTAGACATTAGGAAACACTTCCTAACTACAAGGGTAGGTAAGCTATGGAACAAATTACTGAGGGAGGTTGTTGAATTTCTGCCACTGGACGTTGTTAATAACAGGTTAGACAAACGCCTGTCAGGTGTGGTTTAGATAGTACTTAGTCCTGCCTCAGTGCAGGGGACTGGACTAGATGACCTATCAAGGTCTTTTCCACTCTTGCATTTCTATGATTTTATGAAATGAAAGATGTTATGTAAGTTATTCAGAGTCTAAACCATGTGTTTTACAGACTAAAACCAATACTTTAAATTTAGAACCAATGTAACATTTATTGCATACACTTGTAATCACGGCCAATTAGTCATTATGGAAAGTGCACAGGGAGTGCATCATTGCAGGAAATTAAAAAGGTGGATGAAAATATCATGGGAAAGCTGAGATGAGGATTATATCGCCTCACCACAAGTGAGTTCATAAAAACTAGCTAAGAATGTAAGCAATGCCTATGGAACGAGAGAAAGGAAATGGTTTATGGAAGAGACCAGGTTTGTCTCTGGAGAGACTGCCATGCCATTGCACAGTATCTTAAAAAAAATGGATGAGAAGAATGTTTGATAGGAACATGGGAGCAAATACATAATGCTTCAAAGCCAATCTTGTGGCTCCTCATCTTGTACTTACCTTCCCTTTGTGAGAAATTGACTCTGGAATATCGATGAGATTATTTTGATTATGGGCAAATTATTTAGTGATGACATTATTCTCTTGATAAGATTCTCCTGTGACAAGATATTCTGTAAGGCGATTAGCTACTCGGCAGATGATTCTGGAAAGCAAAACTGAGATATTTAGCAGGGACTCTGACAGTGACTGGCCCATGGTTTTCTTTTATTTTACATTTATTTTCCATAACCGCCTAGCTCAGTTTTGGAAGCTGGTTATTCTCTCACTTTCACCAGTTCTTGTTCTCTTCCTCCTCCTCCTCCTCCTCCCCCATTGTTTTTACCCATATTGTATTTACCCATTGACTTTCTGGTTTACACAGGAGCAAGTAGGAGGAGAATCAGGCCCAGTATTTTCTAACTCATGCTTGTGGTGAGCAAACACTTAAGGCTTTGAAGATATGTCTTCAGGTACACAGAATGGAGCTGTAGTGAGGCAGACAGCTCCTGTGTGCCACAGCCACATTGTGGGGGGATTTACTGCTTTGCAGATGTTGCATACGTATCTTGAGGAAGGTGTTTCAGGTTTGCCAAGGTTCACTTTTCGGTGCTTTGTTGCAAAACAGAAATAATGTCCTTAGATTTTCTGTGTCATGGTGATAAAATATCCATATAACAATGTTTTGACATATTTTTGTTCTAAACTAGTGGTATTTTTGGTGCACCAGCAGTACCATGTCCCAGTCACAAGGGATCAGCGAGCATGAATCATCACTATCAAGTCATAGGATGGGATTATGTCTTTTTTTGTTTTGTTTTGTTTCATAGACACTTGTGTAGTTTTTATTTATTGCCCATCCCAATCCCCTTCTGCCTAAAGATTTCTCTTTTTGCTTTATTTTTTGGATTTTCTTCTTTCTTCCCCCTTTGGAGGACCCATCATATTCATTTCCTCCTTCACTTTCCAGGATTTCCTTTTCTAGTCATTCATTCTTAGATTTTATGATGATTGGCATCTGAGACGTATTCTAGAGATTCAACTTCTAGGCGGTTACTGAGATGGTTTCTGGGAAAGGATTACTCTGGGGGGTATTGGTATGGTAATAACTGGGAAAGAGCACAATATTGATAGTTCTCCTGCTAGTAAAATGTAGCAGAGGCATTTAGGTGCTATTGTTTGGCACCTGATCCCAAAGCCCATTGAGGTTAAGGGGAATTTTAGGCATTCCAGTGGGCTATGGCTCAGGTCTTTAATATACAAGCTGTTCTTTTTCCTTTGGAGATATGAGTTCTAGATCAGCTTTAGGTCACAAATAAAACAGGGTTTGGTGGTTGTCTCCTACTCCCTGGTGGATATTTGCATGCATCATAAAAACCACTGCTACATGTTACTACATTCAGACTGTTAGCAGTGTCCGCTTATGAGAGGTCAAAGACTGCAATAGCAGAAGTGTTGCTGGTGTTGCTGAGGTGTGAACTAGGGGAAAGAAGCTTCAGCATATGGCTAACATTTTCAAATGTAGATGGTTAAAGTTAGTCATCTAAATTCATACTGACTTAAATTGGAGTTCAGCTCTTCTGAAAATCAGGGAACTTAGGCATATTTTGTCCTGTGTACTTTCCCACAATACTTTCCCACAGTGTATCTGATTCTAGTCATTCCACTGGGACCCTTTACTTTTGTGAATGCTCTACTTGTTAGTATGAAGATGGGGAAGCAGTGTGGCCTAGTAGACTCAGAAGACCAGGGTCCTATTCATTCTATTCTGGCACTGACCAGCCCAAGTCACCTTGGACAAGTCACTTAATCTCTCTGTCTCTCAGTTTCCCCATCTGTAGAATGGGGATAATGATTTTGACCTCCTTTGTAAAGCCCTTTGAGATCAATCGATGAAATGTCCTATATAAGAGGTAGGTGCTACTATTAGTATGGATATTTACCCTCCATATTGTAGTCACCGTATGCTTTAAACAGGTCCTCTCCTCTTCTGTGCATCAATAATAACCCAGTGGCTTTTCTAGGACTGTTTTACACAATCTCCTGTTGATTCTTGCTGCGCTAATGCTCCTCTCACTTCAAAGACTTACACTAATTATGCTGCCCCTAAACTAGCAAGCACAGTCAACTTTTCTTATGGATATTATGTCAGTGGTCATTTGTAGTTTAATAGTCAAAAAAGCAAGGACAAAATAGTTATCCGTAGCTTTGTTAGAGGTTGTGATGGGATGTGTACACCATGTAGGCCCTGGGGCCCATGTAGACAAGGGGTTAATGGGGCCTGAAAGGCCAGTTTACATACCTGGCCCCTCTGCCAGAGAGAGAGAGAGAGCCAGCTGTAAAAGATGATGAAGCCAAGCTGGGGAAGGGATGGGTGGTGATTATAAAGCTAGGAAGCGGTGAGGCGCATTTTTTTTTTTTTTTTTTAAAGCAGAAAGGGTCTGCAGGGGGAGAATGTGTAGTCAGTCTCTGGGGAATAGAAGAGGTCCAGGGAAGCAGCAAGGAGTCTGAGGGAGTACACCTTGGCTGGGTAGGTATGGGTCTCAGGGCTGGAACCCACAGTAGAGTGAGGGCCTAGTTTCTCCTACCAGCCACCAAGGAAGTTGGGGTGAAATCCTCTGAGGTTAGGGGTGTAAGGGCCAGGGAGCACAGAGACAGACAGAAGGCCATTTAACTATAGGGTTGTTGAACTCTAGTCCATCCCTTCTGGGGTAACAAAGTGTGACCTGGCCAGAGGGCCAGGTTGTGGGAAGGGAAAGCACCCCTGTAAAGGAGTGACGGTCAGCAGGACCACCATACAGGGAGACAGCCACTATGCCAGGCTTGGCCACAGGGAGGTGCTCCTGCAGTGAGTGAACCCATTTACAGACATTCTAAATGTCAGCTTAGTTGCTTACATTTGAAATATTTATTATTACTTAGATTTAAAAGAGAATATTTTGCAAGTGAACATTTTAAATAAAGACAGGTCAAACTGGATATGTGAGCATCTCTTTGGGGTTTGCCCTGTGCACATTTGTTTTTTGTCAAAAGAAACACTCTACTGTTCTCTTCTAAACACCCCAATTTTGTTTTGTTATGTCTCATTCTTAGGCTTTTTATAGTGAATTGAAAGTTAACTTCCTCTGTTGTTGAAAGAGGTTGTTTAAAGAAACATTTTTGGATACACTTTTTATTTTTAAATTTTGTAGTGTGGGAGATCAGCAAGGGAAAGGATAATTAAACTAATAAGTAGGGAAGCTTATCTTGATGATCGTAATACGAAAATCAGTGAAATAGTTTATCAGAAATGTACCATTATAGTTTAAATGATTAAATTTGAGCTTGAAAAGAACTTTACACTTGAGCAAGCATTTTCTAGTTTATTTAGCACAATGCTATTATATGACACCTCCCTTTTTCACCCTCCAGAGCCGAACAATAACTTTTTGATTAAACAGTTGGCTATTGTATGTTCCAAATTTAATAGCAACAGTCTTCCTACAAAACCTGAATTTTATCTAAATTGCTTTCCTCTTGTTCAGCGATTGTGAACTCCTATAGTATGACAGAGGAGACAGCATGAAAAATCAGAATTTCTCACAAGAAGATTATTTTTGTCAGAAACAGAGAGCTGAAATCTAGATGAATAGTTCAGTTAAACTTGTTACAAAACTGAAGACACGTCAAATAATGCATCCTATCTGTAAACACTATTAAAAAACAATCACATAGGCACATATTGGCACATTTTCATTGGGAAGAATATAGACAGCTAGTAGAAAGAGAAGCATGTAGAGACAACCTGGGATCCCTTTCCAAAAGGAGTTCTTAATCCTTTCAAAGGAACTGAAAACACAGACAAATGCCAGTATTGCAGTCTTACAGCTAGAGACTTATTTAATGACCTGCTTTAATCAGCACTTTCTTCATGCTGTTGGGATGCACAAAATTAACAGGCCAAACTTTCAAAGTTTGATTTTTGGGTGGCCTATGTTAGGAGCCTAGGGCATGACTTTCAGAAGTGCTGAGTACCTGAAACTCCAGCTGAATTGTGGGTGCTCAGCACCTCTGAAAATCAAACCCCAATTGGTGTCTCAGACTGGAACAAACATTGAGGCACCCAAACAAAGAGGACACTTCTGAAAACATTGGCTATGCTGTTAAAGACTATCTCGTTCAGGAATGTGACCTAAGCAATCACCAGCACATTTAAAGAATCTAAAGATATAGATGGATGCAAACAAGGTAAGCTAAAAGTATGTTTACAGGGGAACATGCCTGTAATGGGGTGGCAAACTTTAGGATCAAGCTGAGAGATGTAGGACTCTTTTTTTGATGATTCACCCTAGCGTCAGATACTAAGACCCTGCACAGAAATGTACAGCTTCATCAGACTCTCCCTGGCAGCCACACCTGGTGGGGCCAATTAGCTCCAACCCAGGAGTATAGTAGGATATGAGTGCCTCTTTGAGGAAACTAGGGATTGGGACATAAGGGTCATTCAGCTCGCAACTCTAGATGCAGCAAAACACAAGCTAAAGTTGGTTTGTTCTTATTAAAGTTAACAGTAAAGAAACCTCAGGAATCAGGTAAACCTAGTTCATATCTAAACCTAGTTCATATCAAGCATGGATGTACTGTTTTAAGAGCAATGCTGGAATATTTAATAATGCTGCTTATGTTTAATAATGTCAGGTATTTTAGATTGAAAAGAAGTTAAATGATTTGGGGGTTTTCTAATTGAAGTATTACCGTATTGGATTTACAGTATAACCCATTTATCAGAGTCCTGCTTAATCACAACTCTTGGTTAATCCATGTTTGCTTGCATCTGCTGCCATTAATATGAACAAAGCAGTGTTTCTGGTGCAACCAGGTAATTTGGAATTCCCCAAAGTGTGTGTGTGTGTGTGTTTTTTCTCCCTAGAACTTGCTGACTTTAGCTTATTATTGCCGCATGTTGTATATGAGAAATCTCCATTGCAGGAGGAAACTATCATATTTGTTAGAAAGGAAGGATACTCTCGTGGTTAGGGAAATAGCCTAGTACTTAGGAGATCTGGGTTTGAATCCCTGCTCTGCCACAGACTTCTTGTGTGAGTCACTTATGTTATGTCTACCCTGCAGTGTAAGCTCTGGGGTCAGTGGGATCCCGCAGGCTGAGTGTTTGTAAGCCTGAGCTTGAGTGTTCACACTGAATATTGACTTTAGGTTTAGAATTGCTGGACCTTGGTCTCTCACACATGCTCTGGTGTCTACACTGCATTATGCAGACCTGAGTCAAACCAGCCTTTCGCAGGTTTCCTAGCTCCATCTGCTCTAGCCCTTTGTTCGTGATTCATTGTGGGAAAACTTCATTGTCCATCTTGTGGCAATTGACAGGAAGTTGTCACATCCTGCCAAGAAATGTTTGGGTCTGTACATTTCCAGCAACTGGAGACATTGACATGTAAAAGTCACCATTTGAAGAACTTATCCTGCTTGGGCTGCACTGCAAAAGTTCATGGTGACAATGTTTTCTGCCAGTGGGGTGTCTACCTTCAAGGACAGGACAGGCCACTATTACCACCAAATAACATTGTCATAAATTGAGTACCTGCCCCCATTATTATTCTACCCCCTTTTGCCTTGGTTTATGAAACCATATCCTGATCTGGCGAAAGGAGGTTTAATTACACTCTTATTGGGTGTAAAATTGGGTGTGGATTAAATGTGCATTTGGCAGACTGAAATCCTGCTGGAACTGTTTACAGACCCGTTTGGATTCCATTGTCATCAGTGCTGTCCGCATTATTATGCCTTGCTGTACTCTTTACAATCTTTGTGAATTCAAAGGTGAGCTATTTGCCCATGGATGGACTTATGACAGTAATGCAGGGGTCGGCAACCTTCAGCACGTGGCCCATCAGGGTAGTCTGCTGGCAGGCCGTGAGACGTTTTGTTTACGTTGACCGTCCACAGGCATGGCCCCCTGCAGCTCCCACCGTTCCCGGCCTTTAGCAGGATGTACATGGGAAACTGAAATCAGGGATGCTTAGTGCGCTTGCAATGGAAGAGAGAGAATAGTATGTTTATGGATCTATTTGTGCAGCAGTTTTTACAGTAAATGAAGTATTCTTGCTGTATGCTCTGAATGGGGGTGTGTGATTGTCATGAACCGTTAATTGTGGATGAGTTGATTGCCTATGCAGTGTGGTGGGGGATGGTGGTTTGTGTGACATGAATTGTGGGGTTTTATTATGGATTGATCTGAATAGATGTATTGAGAAATTGTGTTTGGATGCAGCTTCCCAATTGTGTCTTTATTTTTATTCTTCAACATACATATTATATGATGTGATGCAGTGATGGTAATAGACTCCTTAAATAAAACAAAAGCCTTTGTGAGTATGGCAGTGTTACAAAAAACACTATTAAAACATTTTCAGGCGGGCCAGCTGCTTATACAACATCAAAACACCAGTAATAAACCAACACCCAAACCAGTAATAAAATAAAGTGCATAACACAAATGTTAATTAGTACAAAACATTGGAAACCAGTGCTAACAAGTTGCCAACATTGGTGTGTCCCTTGGACCCCTTCCCACCTTCTTCTCCTTTCTAGCATGTTTAGCATACTCTTGGTGCTGCTGCACAGGGGTGGAGGACTGCTGGGGGTACATTTACCCTGTCCAACTAGTGTTCAGTCCCGCTTGCATGGGCCACCCAACCAGGATTTTGTCTAATGCATTCCTGGTCTGCAAGACATGATGTTGTGGAGGGGACTCAGGATGTGGTGCCGGTGGAGCAGGAGTCTGAATTCTTGTGGTCATTAGCACAAGCAGCCTCTCAAACAGGTCTTTCTGCTGAGCTCTGTCTTCCTCCCTCAACCAATATTCCTACTCCAGAAACTGTGCTGCAAGTCTCTCCTCACATGCTGCAGTTCTCTCCTGGTGCTCTGCTGCCCATCTGTGCCTTTCCACTTGCCATGAATCCTTTTCCCTTTCATATTGTACCTGCTTGTTGGCTCTGTCCAGGAGGTCTACCATAAGTTCATCATGCAAATGATTCGTCTTTGACCAGTCCATAACAGTTCAAAATCCCAGGATCCTGCTGGAGTCTGGCTGGGGTGCTGAGGCGAAAGGGCCTGAAAGCAGACCTCAAACAGTTCATTTATTGTCTCAGTAATTCAAAAAAATGTTCAGAGCATCCTCAGAAAAAGGTGCCTGTGGAATCTCAAGGTCAAAAAAATGATACTTTGTAAAACTCAGGTTCAATATAGATTTAGAGGAATGCTTCCATTCCCAGAAGCTTCCTGGGCCCAACAGAGTGAATCAGAGTGAAAAGAGTAGGCGCAAAGTAAGCTGAAACATACATGTGCAATATATTTAAAAATTGTAGACCATTCTAGGCAGGGGAGGAGAGGTTGCTATGGTTTACTACCTAATGTGACTCAGTTCTTTCAGGCATTCTGCATTCTGGAGGACATAACAATCCTGGAGGTTCCTGAATGGCAGAGATATTCTATTCCAAGCTACCGGTGGCAAGCCACACATGCATGTCACAGAGGTTTTCAAGTATATGGGGACTGAGCAACACATTATGAGTGGAGTGGGCAGGTGTCCTATAGAGGAGCGCCTGGAAAATATGCCCTTCTCTGAAATGTGACTACCTTTCTGGAGTTCCTACTATGGAAAAAGTTTGCAGCTTATCAGCACCCTGGGTTGGGTTAAAATTCACAGGGGAATCAACGGGATGCTGTGCTAGTGTCCACATGGATTACTGACTCCCTACAGCTTACGATACAGCCTGCTCTGACTAAATCTATCTGTGGACTATATACAAAAACACATGATAATATGAACTCTCAAAGAACTGCATAGACAGATACCCTGGCGCACTGGACTGCATACAACCCCCTGTTGTATTTAAGACATTGATTTTTGTCATCCAGGCTCTACATTTCCCTCACCCCTGTACAGTTTGTTTACAGTTGGCTCGTAATGCTGTGGCATGGGCGAGTTCTCCAGTGTGGTGTGCTAAAAGGGAAGGCAATATATGGTTCTTATTTTGAGCACCCCAGTACATATTTGTAAGAAAATGTGAGTAGCTAGTTTAAAAGAAATAATAATAATGTTGAGTGCTCGTTCAACTATTTGTGCTTCCTGGTCTTCATTTTGAATTCTAGTTTGTAGTGGGGTGATGTCAAGTTGCTGGTGTGCATTTCTCCATTATTGGATATACACTGCTACATACATAGTTTGTAATAAAAATTGCATTGGGTCATAAACTGGAAATCCCTCCCATTTGTATATTAATAACAACAGACCTGGAGCCAAACACTTACCTACTTCTGTGTCTTCTGTTTCTGCTGTTGGTTTCAACTTCCATGAAGCTGCTTCTCTGGAAGGTCACTACACAACTCCTACAACTATGGACCCAGGATGTGCTGCAGCTGCTCTGGTGCAAAGCCTCCTTTGGGACTGGTGTGAGCACCATAGTCACTTTGCTAGCCTGATCCAGCACCTGTTAGCTCCCCGTTTATGCTATATTAGATTCAGGGATCAGAAGGTCACCATCCTGCTGACCAGGCTATTGTGAACTGCTGCGGGCTCAGGGCTTGGTGTAGTACACAGCACCTGGTCAAAGTCCTCATAAAAGAGGCAGGATGACAGAAAGTTCCCAGAGGTACAGTTTTCATCCCTGGCTTTCTGTTAGTTACTCTTGAGCCACTTGATCTGCTCTCTTCACTGGCACCAGTCCATTGAATCCCCCAGACTGTCAACTTATCCGCTATTTCTTGGTACATGTGGTCATTTCTGATACTCTTACTGAAGTTGAACATGTTGCTCACCTTGCACCACAGATTTACCAGAATCTGATTGTGGTCCTGTGACCACATAGCCGTGTGCTTGGCAAAGGACTTCTTCCTGTAGGTGGCCGAAGCTAATGCAGGTTCACTCTGGAGCTCAGCAATCCATAATTAAATGGAAGAATTAAAAGCTGAGCAGCTGTATTTGAACCAGACACTTTCTTCAGTTTTCTGCAAGTTGATTGGCTAGTCTTGGGATAGGAAGCATATGAACAGTGGCCCATGTGATTGTGAGATACTCTCTGGACATGAATCTGAGGGACCTGGGACCAAGCTCTGTCTATGCTGTAAAATGATGCACTATGGAGCCAAATTCCACTGGGACTATGGCTTAAACCCCTCTTGTTGGGTCCAAGGGCTCAGGTCCAGAGGGCTTGCTGGCCTGAGTCCGATAGGGGTGTGTGTGTGTGTGTGTGTGTGTGTGTGTAGACAGAAGGGGGACTTGGGCTTGAGTCTGAGCCTGGGCATACACTACAGTGTAGACATACCCTCTGACTCAGTTCCCCATCTGTAGAATGGTGATAAAAATACTTCTGTACCTCACAGGGCATTGGGAGGAAAAATACATTAAATATGATGAGGTAATGGAGGCTATGTAAGTACCTAATATAAATTATTGAGTGTGTTCATGTATGATGGGAAGTGTGTGTGTACTTATGGTGTTTTATGAACATTTTACAATTATTCCCCTGATAGATCTTATAATTTTAAAAGCAAAGTTTTCTGTATTATTCTATTCCTTGTGTCATGGTGGCTATTTGAGATGCTTGCTTGTAAAATATGTTATTTGATTTGCATACCTTTCTTTGGTGAGCTGGAATGTGCAGCTAATGTAGGTATATTTTTTGTATGGGTATTATATACTTTAATCATTTGACAGAAAATAGAACAATGGTGGAGTGAGAGACAGCACAAAAAGGGGAAGAGAAACAACCTAACATAGAAGGGAACTGGGAGGGAGAGACCAAGAAAAGCAGGGAAAAGGAAGAGGAGATACCCAGAGTGTGGAACAAGGGAGAGACATGCAAGGAATTTGTAAAGGTTTTTTTGGAACTAGTTGGGGGCAGCACACTGTCTCATGACCAGATCACTCCTTCTACCAGAAAATCCATGTGTGTGTGTGTGGGGCGGGGGGGGGGGGGAAGGGGGGCCGGATTTTCCTCCCCGGAAAGGAGGGTAATTAGCCCCCCCCCTCAATAACGAAAAGCTCGGAAGGTCATTTTAG
>NW_020664447.1:17590357-17609161 GCF_002925995.2 Terrapene triunguis | reverse complement strand
AAGTAGGGTACTTAGCCCCCCCCCTCAATAACGAAAAGCTCGGAAGGTCATTTTAGAGCTGCACAGATCTCAATGGATTTGCATGAGACATGGGATCATCAGCACATAGCCCTATGTCTTTGCACTGGCTTGAGAGCCCCTTGCCCCCAAGTCCTCCTCCAGGGCTTCCCCCATTAGCAAATGCCATTCATAACTTTCTTAAGGGGCTGCAGGGGGCAGGCTTTAGTCTCAATGAAGTCTTCCTTTTCTGGTAGTGCTACAGAACTCTGGTAGTGCTCTCATGATTAAGGCATGAAACTGGAAGGCCGAAGATTTGATGTAGGGGGCAAGTCAGTTAGCCTTACTGTGCTGCTGTTCCCTGGGGATCTACAGGGTTGTGAGGCTTCATTCATTAATATTTGTAAAGTCCTTTGATTTAACCTTCATTAAAGGTTTATTATTAATCCTTCACTGTATTATTATGAACAATCAATTCCTTCTTATTCATTGACACAAAAGCTTCTTTTTGATACTGGTTTTAGTTTTTGTTCATGTGGATACTTATCCTGTTATCAAAGGCATCTAGTTTGTCTACCTGTTGAGCTTTGCATTATTATTATTATTTTGTTGGCTGTGTGCTGTTTTAGTCTTGGATTTAGTTCTTACATGTTGAAAGTGTACTGTATGCAGTATGATATTCCTCATGGTCTGCTATAGTCTGTTTCTTTCTTTAGGAATACAGATATGAGTTTTAACCTTTTAATTTGCCAAGAATGTAGCCTATGTTTTGTTGCAGTGATAGGCTGTGCAGTTTTGCAGTGGCCTTTTCATGTTTTGCTGACTTAAGCAATATGTGGTAATAAGGTTTGTTCACATAATCAGTGAATAAGATATCATCCAAACACCCTTTTTGTAAAAATTAAGCCCACATGGATCAATTTCTACAGTTGACACCTGCACATTAATTATAAATAGATTTAATGGTCAGATCTAGAAAAAATATATTTCATATCTGCCATGGAGCCTACACACACGAAGATCTTCCTAGACATCAAAAGCTACATGGAAGAAGGCACAAAGCCCTTTATTTTTAATCTGAGTGGTCGCCTGAGGGAGAAGCTAGATGCTCGAGAAATGCAATTAGAATGGAACAATGCACAGAGAAAAATGAAGTCTATTACCACAGAGCATATACCATATGAATGGGAACTTCTGAAAGGACACTGGAAGATAGGTCATTATAGCTTTCCCCCACAAAGGACAAAAACCTTTGTTATCTCCTCAGGAAAGCCAAAGATAAACCACTTTGGCCTGTATCTCATTTGTCTTCCTTATATTCTGTTATTGACCTACAGTATAATGCATGTCGATTTGTATGCTTTACATTGAAAAATTCATTCTTCTTATATAATTGAAGACAGATTTCATGGAGTCCCTTTAGAGCATGTTACCAAGCCCGGTAAATAAAAATCCAATATTCTCTCATAAGTAGTGTTGTAGAAGCCACCGTATTGCTTTGTTTAAAACATTGGGGCTTTGTCTGTTAACAGAAAATGGAGTTCTTCATGGAATATTGACTAGTATTTTACAAAGACTAGACACTTTCCAGAGAGGATGTTATTAACCCAAGTCATGAATAAAGATGTGCTATATATCTAAAGAGAAATTCCTAATGTAATTGTGTAATTCAGTGACTCGCTTTCTCAAGGAGCATGTCAATTACTCTGTGCCTTGTTCAGCCTTTTAAAGCAGTTTTGCATTTGAGTAGATGTTTAATTTTGCATGTGTTTATAGCAGAAAGGAGATGCTTACATTTTAAAATATTGATAGAGATAATACGTGCAAAATTCCCATAATTCCCAAAACATGGTTTGGAAGAATACCGCCTAGTTTTGCTGTCCAAACAAGTAAAATAGCTCAGCATGAGAATTTTACAGATAGGATAGGTAATTACCTAGCTAAAACAAAAATATCCCAGAGCTCTGAATCTAACTTTGAATGCCTTTTTTGTACTGCAGCATGTTAAGAAATGTGATGAATTAGGGTTGATTGTAATTACCATAAACTTAAGCGATTAACTCACGGAATTATTTGAAGAACTCTTTTGAACTCTCTGCTCATGTTCTTAAGTTGTCGAGTTTCAATGTAACTATTTTCTTATTTCTGAAAAATACAAAGTTTTTTTCCTTTCTGTGGCTTTTTAGACAGATTATTCTCCCATTATTCCGGCAAGCTGTTTCCTCCTCCTCCTCAGGATAAACAAATGTGCAAGGAGTATGTGTCTTTATTTTTGACTGCATTCATGTTGATGTTTAAATTTAGCAATGCTTTTGCTAAAGTTCTTCAAAATTCAGATCATTTTGGAGCTCAGGAAAATAAAAATCAATGATGACATTAGTTGAGCCTGAGCTTGAACAGACTGGAAAATTAGTGAAAGTGTAAATTGAAGGATAACTGTGTAGTGAGTTGTTGATGGACTTGTATTTTATATTGGAAACCGCTCACATTCATTTTAAAGCTACAGCTATAATGCTAATGTGGGAGAGAGGAAGAAAAAAAACCCTTTCATCCATTTCCTATTAAACATACAGATACATTACAAGTCAAGGAACTTGACATGTTCAGAGCCTATTCAATTGACTGGCTTGTTGGTATGATTATGGAACAATATGAGTTAGAGAGTAATGGAAATATATTTCATCATCTTCCTTAGCCTCCCTATAGTACCACACTTGTTCTGATATAAGGCAGAGGGTCTGTGCCTCCTGGCTGTATAAGAGTGGTACTATAGCTAGCGGTCAAAGCAAAGGGAAGGGGAGTCCAGAGTCTTCTGTTGAATTCCTGGCTCTGCTGCTGGCACTTAACCTCTCCATGCTTGAGTTTTCCATATTGTAAAATGGTGATAATATTTTACTCACTATTTTAAAGTGTTTTGAGAGCCTGAATAAAAGGTGTTATATAAACTGTCAAGGATTATTATTAATATTATTCATTACACTTTAGCAAAAAAAAAAATTAATTGGTACTATATATGGGTGTTTAATCATAGAGACTTCTTTAAGCCAAACTTTATATCATTTCTTTTTTCATAGATTTTTTTATTAGACTTTTCAGAAGAAAAGAAAGACTTGTTCCAACTAATGACATTTCCCTCCACAGGATTTATGAACGTGTCATAGATCCTCCAGAAATGAATCTAACGCCAGGAAGCAGTTTATGGCTGGGACAGCGGAACAGGAAACATGGTTTTTTTAAGGTAAGCAGATACACAGTAGCAAATGTAGGGCACTGACCTCACCTTCATTACCTTGCACATCCCCTTCATAGGAATTTCAGTAGGGATTGTAGGTATCTGAGGAACACAGGTATGGGTCCAACTTGTCACAAAAGGGCCTGATTCTGCAAGGTGTGGACTGTGCTCTCAACTAAAATTGATTCCACTGTGCCTGAGGAGGTATTCCTTGTCCTCCTGCAGTGTATTGTCCTGGATCACTTGTGACCGGAATGAGATTGTGGAACATAGTTTTAGGAACCCAACCAAGAGTCACTATCTTAAAAACCTTCAGAATAATTTTTACAATGGTCTGGGTGACCAAGCGATGCATCTCCTAATATTCATAGACCAGTGGGAGCTGGACTTCTTCTCTATTGCATCTAGATTAGCCTCTCACTGTTATTGATGGACTCCATAGTTTCCATCCTTCACAGTTTAGGTCCCATTTGACTTCCATTAGGTAAAAGTCCTCTGTGGGCCTGACACTATTCCAATTGTGCACAGTGCATGTCCCCTGCTGAAAGGCCCAGGAGAGTTAACTTCTTTCCTTAGCGAACTTCCCCTCATTTTGACCTCTTTTCCACATGTCAGAGGGAGCTGTATCCCTTACCAGTGATCAACTAGTTCTGATTTTCTAGGCAGTGGATTTGATCCATGAGCTATAGTTTGTGCTTCATGGCTTTGAGGATCACAGTGGCACAGAGCATGAATCCTGGTAGTAGGGAGCCATACTGTACTATCTTCCCCCCTGTAGGTCCATGCACATTGCATACTATGTTCTCATATTTGAATAGTGACAGACACTGCTCTGACTGCCATTTACATATAATGAACACACAGGTCCTGGAAAGCTGACAACCAGTTGAAAATGGTTCAGGGCGCTTAGGTCAGGCTTTTGGGATGCACAAGTGGGTCTGGAAATGGATGTTGGAGATGCTCCTTGTGTAGGAGAGTGAAGATATCAAAACTCCCCCTTCAAAATTTTCCTTTGGTAACCAACAATAAGTGTGTGCCCTATGGGTCATCCTCACTGCCATAGCTGACAGAGCGCATGCCTGCTGGTTGCTCTGATCGGCTTGCCCATTTCTGGTTGTGAGACACCCCACGCCATCCGCATGGACTAGACCAATGTAGGGATGGAGACCAAAAAATGCATAGGGAAGGCACAATTAATGTTGTCTTGGAGGCAAATGCCCTAAGACCTGGGAACCCTATTTCCCTTTTGTTTCTCGCTTCTGTTCCCTTTATCCCCTGGCAAGCCTTGCTGGCATTATGGTCCAGGCTGAGTTGTTGTAAAACTTAAAAATTAATACTCTGCGTCGTAGGCAAAGTTATAGCTAAAGCTGACCAACTGTCATATCTAATTTTGTGTCCAGTGGATCCCCAGGTATTGCAATGGATCTGTTGCTGATTAAAGAGCATGGAGTTTAGTCGGTGGGTGATATACAGCTAAACTCCTGATAATAAGTACCTTGTATCTTGGATAACAGAACACAGTCTAAGGATTCATTCAAATCAAAACAGCATCCATTTGATAAAATAGTCCATAGGATAGTGGTGTGCTTATTTACATCCTCTTGAGACTCGCATGGCTTTCCATTATTAGGATGGTTGACCACCAGTTCAGTTTCCTTTTGAAGGATTCATTATTTAAATTGATGTTGCAGTTACTAGTTTTTGAAGAACATCCCCTCTCTCAACTTTGTAGATTTTTTTCAGCGAGCCAAACGAAATATCAAATGCAGTATTGCTTAAATAGTGTAATTGGTGTGGCAACTCTAACTGTTTTACGTGTGTGTGTGTGTGTGTGTGTATGCATATGTGTATGCATGCACTACCTTCATCACTGTTTTGCTTTTATATTTAAGTTAAGGTCCAAGAATTGCATTTACGTGGACTTCATTTCTTGTTGTAACAGCTGAACTGTCACTGTGGAGTGAAATTAACGGCATGATTTTATTCTACAGCTGTTGTTTTTTACCTCAGCTGCTTCCCATAATTCCACAGATGGTAAACATATGTTTAGAGCTGCATAGAAAAAAGTAAATTATATTGGATTCACCCATCTTTAATTCTTATTTTATGCAGACAGCCAGATTCTAGGAACTCTGGGATACTATACGTTTGTAAATTAATATTTCTACGCATTAACACTTTGGAAACAGCAGGGTAGCTAATGATATGCTAATGAGCTGCCAGTTTTTATTGATCATAATGAAAGTCGACAAGTGCCTTTCTTTGCTTTTATGTTTGCTTGAATATTTTACTAACTGTCTGCAGGGCAGAAATGCATAATTGGTTGAATTTTTTTAATCCTGCTTGTGAGTTTCAGGAGTCTTAAGGTTTTTTTGTTTGTTTGTTTTGGTTACCCATTGCAAAAGCTTGGAATTTTGCCAGTTTATGAACAGTACGTATCTCCATCCATATATTTTCATGCTCAGTAGGATCTCCCTTCCCTTTTCAAAGCAATTTGTTTCAGTGTTTTAACGCATAAAATATATAACTATTTTCCTCATTGTAAACAGAGATCTTCAGGGAAATAAGAGTGGTAAAAAAGAATTAGCATTTTTTGTATGTGTGGTGGAGCTGTGCTAGTATTTGTATGTGAAAGAATTGGGTATTGTTCTGAGCTTTAGCCTAATCATAGTTATTCCAAAAATATTAGAATTTTAATGGTGTAATGTACTATTCATTTTGCTCCTCCTTCTTCTGCCCCTTTTAAAGAAATTAGAAGCTTTCTTAAATGAATATCATTAATATCTGTTTTAGGTGAGGATTCTCCTGTTGTTCCTCATGCACCTTTATGGAAGTGTCATGTAAGGATCTAAGTCACAATGGGCCAGATTCTGACCCTTTTATTTACACTGAGTGACTTCTTACTCCACAAGTAGTCCCATTTGAGTTTGTGGGACTATTGGTAGAGTGAAGGCCTGCTCAGCATAAGACGGGATCAGAATTTGGCCCTTTATATAAACATCTAACAATATGTAACTTACCCTGTACAAATACCTCAGAGCTCTGCCCTTCCAATGCCCCAGTTCTGCAAAGTGCTGAATGACTTCAGCTCTCATTCAGGTCAGTGGAATTTAAGGGTGCTCACCATCTCACAGGAAGTGCCCTGCCCCTTCCAGGATATTGGCCTGAGGTAGACAGTGGAGCAAGCTAATAACAGAGACAAGATGTTGTTTTTGTTTCCTCTACAAGAGAAAGTGCATGAATTATTCCTTCTGAAAAACAAGGATAGCATTTGTTGACCATTCAGGTTTCTTCAGTGTACCCCAGTAGCAAGATCATCTCTGTGTGCTAGGGATGATACTGGAGTCAGGTTAAGAAACAAAACTGAAGGGAACCCGAGGAAGAATCTTTTCAGTAGCAGGCCCAAAACTTTCAAACACCCTCCCCAGAGGAGACCAGGTAGAATTTTACCCTTGCTAACTTCAGACCACGCTGAAAACCTCACCTCTTCAATAATTTATATAACCCTCATGCAGTGCCCAGATACAATGTTGAATAGGAGCTTTGGAAATATATATTGATTAATAAACGAATAGAATGTACTTATGTGGCAGCACACATGCACAAGATGCTTTACATATAAAAAGCCAAGGTTCCCGCTCCAAAGACTATATAATCTAAATCAAATAAATATGATACAGAGGGCAACAGTTCGGGCAACAGGAAAATGATGTGTGTTACCATAGGAAGGCTTTGTGAAAGAAGTGGGTTTTAAAGAGTGAGAATAGCAGTATGAAATCAAGTGAATTAAAATGCAGAAGGTGAGAGTGTTAGTGCACCCTGAATGTATCAACCCTTTCATATAGCATTAATGGAGTAGTTCATTATATAGAGCAATGAAAGGCGCTATAAACATGCCAATGCTTTTCTGTCAAATTCATATCAAATGAGGTTGATATTTAAAGCTCTGCTCCCGCATTGTCTCCACTAGCGTGGAACTCTGCTGACTTCATTGGGACTTCATGCAGCTGAAGGAGTCTGCCTTCGGGTGTGATTAGGTAAATATTTCATATGAAAGCCACATATAGTGATACCCACTTCTGAAAAGGAAAATCCTGATAGGTGCAGAACAACCACAGCTCACATCACAGGCTAAAACCACAGGTCCTTTCTTAGCTTTTACTCAGTCCTTATTTGGGTAGAAGTCCCACTGATGCCAAAGGACCTTAGGATTGGCCCTCATGGGAGTTTTTGTACACTCAATACCCCATATAGAAAACTCTGATCTAGTGAAACTTCATTTATAGAGAAGTAGGATGGAAGTTCAAGTTTGTTTAAATGCATTGCAACAATTCTGATTATGCTGAACTTCCATCTATAATGAAGTTTTTCTCTAACAAAAATGACATTGGACAAATACTGCTCCTATTGAAGCTAATGGGAAAGTTCCCATCTGTGCCTGAGCACACCAGCTCATCTGTAGCTGTAATGTATATGATTATATATATTAAAAATATAATTTCCCTTCCAGACTGTATTTTTCATGCTTTGTTAGAGCACCTATTGCCTTTGATAGGCATCTTTTAAATTATCATTTACATTGAAGTAAATAAATAAAATGAATATGTATTTTTATATTTAAATATAAACCTATCCAAATTGCAGTAATGCACTTAAACATGTACTTAACTTTAAGCACACACTATTCTTGAACAGGGATTCTTTCCTGAGACAGGGCCATTGTGCTTTCCTGGATGGGCTCCTGTCACTATGGTGATATAGTGTAGTGGAAGTCTATAATCTGAGTTATGCTTCTTTAATCATTTCATTGGAGAGAACTGAGCCTTAAAAATACATTTATGTGCTGCAGCTATTAATTGTTCACCAGTGGTCACTGGAAAGAAGTAAAGTAAGTAACATTCAGCATTGTTTTATAGGCGACTTCCCAACCAGTGACAGTATCACTTCTCATTATTGTGGGGGCTTCATTATTCTCACAGATGAAAAGGTTAATAAATATATATTCTTCTGCTACAGAGGTGGTATGATCTGGTTATTTCTATTAATATTTCCAATTATTATTTGATCTTGAAATAACAAGCAGAAAGTAGTGCTTGCTGATTACTTTCTGCTGTTTCAGAAAATGAACACATAAATGTTAAATGTTACTGCATTTGCAAGGCTTCAAGTACTATCTGAGGCCTATATTTTATTTATAGATTAACCTCAGTATTCTGAGCAAGCCACTATGTCTTCTGTCTGCTTTTCAGAATCCATTCTATCACAATTTAACTGAAAATAAAACCAGAATACACCCAAATCAATATTTTCATTCTAAGACAGCAAACCTGACGAAAAATTTCTTCTTAAATTAGAGAGGTTCTTCCAGATCAGATAGGAGGCAGAGCCATAACTCTCTTTGATTTACAGCGAGATACTTGGACTTCTCCAGGAAAATTCCCAGTTCTTTTAAAGTTCATTAAGGGAAAAGAGATCATCTAAGATGCTGAATGCCCTCAACTCCCATTAAAGCTAGTGGATATTGTGGGACATGCTTGTAGAGTCAGGCCCTGAGAAAGAGCTTCAGGATTTGGCTCTAAGGAGCAAACCCCAATCCCCAGCACTCACTGTGTGTGTTTTGTCTGGGTTCTGGGGAGATACACAGGAAAGGGGCTAAGATTTCTCTCTACAAAGATGGGAAATGACAACAGGCTGCATTGTGTGGAAGGTGCTTAAGCTTAGAATGTTCCATGCATATGGAGAAATGACATAGGATTCAACAGTGGTGGATCATTCAACCCTTTCACTTCCCCAGCCTGCCACTGCCCAGCTTCCAAAACCCCATGTGTGCTGTTGTTGTGAAGGGACTTCCTACAGGGCTGAATTATATATGACCCCTAAATCCTGCCCCCTCTCCATCCCGTATGCACAGGGGGCCTTCCTTACCTTTATGTTAGGAACAAGATTGACTCCTAACTGAGCAGCAGAGAGAATTCATTATGAAATGTCCTTTAAATATGGTTTGATCTCCTAGGCTAATTTGGCTAAATGAATCAATAAGAACATTTCTAGATGGTGTGCGATTTTTGCATATGTTTTATCAAATCCAATGCCATAAACTTTTTTCTTGGAGAAAGGAAAGCTTTTGTAATGATTCATATCTTGTTCAGCTTTACCTGAATTGTTCAGTTAGGGTGGTGCTCTTTTTAAAAAAAACCAAAAACAAAACAAAAAACAAACAAACAAAAATAATAAGCTGATCCGTTATTCATGGCCTCTTGGCAGAAAACTTGAGAATAATCTTGGAAGTTTTAACTGTGTGACTACAATCTATATTTACCAGCAATCTTTTCTTTTACAAAGGGTATCATTCAAGATGTGAAAGTCATCTTTATGCCCAATGGATATATAACACAGTGTCCTAATCTGAATCGCAGTAAGTAGCAATTTATTTACTTTGACAGTTGTAGATTTAAATATTATTTCAATATTTTTAAAGATGATGATGCTTAGCTTTGTCCTGTATCATCTTTGTACACTTTCAATATGGTCAGTTCAGGGAAGTAGAAACTCTATTTAAGAAATTGCATTTATGTTAAGATAAGTTATGCTGTTGGGGGTCAGGCATGCCCCATCTCCTCCCGGGGCGGGGCACGAGTCTTGATAGGCCCACAGTTGTGCCTGCGCACATCCAGCTGGGGCTGTGTGGTCTAGTGGTCAGAGTCACTAACTGCCCCCTGGCTCGGGGCTGTGCGGCCTAGTAGCCTGAGTCAGTTTCTGTCAGGTTGGGCCACAACCCCAGGATTGGCAGCCAGGATAGAGGGACCCGGGCCCTCCCTCTCCACCAGGTCCCAACCTAGGGCCCTGTCGGTGGCGGGGTTGCCTGCCACCAGCTTGGCGGGGATCCGGCCGAAACACGCTGGATTAGCCTCCAGTTGTCCAATCAACTCCTCGGGTTAGCAAAGACTCCTTGGGTTACTTCCTACCCACTTCTCCACATCTTGTGGCTTCCTAGTTCCCCCGGTTCCTTCTCCCTCAGTAGCGTCCATAGCCTGGGGGTTGAGGGTTGCTGTCAGCTGGCTGGCCTCCACATCATGAAGTGCCCTCGGCCCTTCAGCAGGAGCCTGTGGCACACCTCCTTCCCCTACGGCGGTCAGCCCAGACTGAGCCAGGCTGCTCCCTCTTATACTGGTGTTGCACTTTGAGCATGCACAGTGAGGGGTTAACCCCCACAGTCCCAGTGCAGGGCACGCACGCCCCATCACACATGAATTAAAGATGTTTTAACAGTAGATCAGTCTTCATTGATTTATGGTTCTTTTCCCCACTTCTTTTATTGAGCATGCCCAACCTGCAGTGATTTCTTAAGTCTGGTGCAAGGAATCATGGATTTACAAGAGCTCCTGGCAAAAATGACTGCAAAAGTAAGTACCTGAACTCCATTATCAGTTCCTCATCCTGTCCCTCATTTCCCTCAAGTTGAGAGCACTATAAAAGCATTTACACCTTTGCATCTGCATTACACTATCCTGGTAGAGTTTTATTCGGACTTCCAGTAGAGCTACCTGTAGTGGATTTTCCGTAATGCCAATAAAGCCTCATTCAACTTCTATAGGTTTCAGAGTAGCAGCTGTGTTAATCTGCATAAGCTTTCGTGGGCTACAGAATCCGAAGAAGTGGGCTGTAGCCCACGAAAGGTTATGCTCTAATAAATTTGTTAGTCTCTAAGGTGCCACAAGTACTCCTGTTCAACTTCTATAGTATTTTAGAGGACATTTACAAATGCCTATTAATTAAAAGAATGTGGAATAACGAACATGCTTACTACTAAAGGGTCTGATTTTTAAAGAAACCATAGCATGTGTCCCTTTACGTGCCAACAGATAAGTGCAGGTACAGAAAAAGGGTAAACTCCCCAATGATCTTACTGCTGAGGTTTCCCCAAACTGTCAATATGTGCGCATTTGCCCCAAGTGGAACAGGCAGTGGCACTACCCACAAAACGTGAGGGCTCTTTGAAATCTTCAGAGGCTAGGAGGGGTCTTCATACAGAGGCTTTGTCTCTCCTTGCCAGTTCTGGAGACCCCAGTGGATCACCCAAATCCAGGCAATTCCATTGGAGCCACTGCATTTGCTCTCTTCAACACTCTCTTTTAAGGGAGATGTCTACAGTATGAAGATATTAACAGAAGAATTAACACATTTCCAGGCTACACTAATTCTCTTCTTCCTTGTGGTGGTGGTGAGGGTGAATGGGAAGATGTGCTTCTCCCTTAGCTCTGCTACAGCCCACAACCAGCTCTCATTTTAGCCATAGGACCTCCAACTGAGGGTGCTTGTAGAGTCTGGGGGCTAGGAAAGGAATGGGGTGATCTATTTTAAGGGGTGTGGACCTAAGGACCCTTGATGCCCAGTGGCAGAGGACACAGATTACAAGGATCATGAAAAGGTGTCATGTAAGGCCTCTATTGAAAGAATGTCATCACAATCATTGTGAAATGGATGAGCAGATAATGTGTAAGTTATGTATGTTATCTTTTTAAGGCCTTGTAGTTAAAGGCATGTCGCTCAAAGGTAGCATGCATTGAGACAGACTTTTCCAGATAGGAAGTGGGAGACACTTTTATCTCCCTGGTTGACTGTTGTGCATTGTTTCTTACAATGGAAGTCTATTTGCATATTGAGTCAAATGCTGATGAACAGATAGTGACTGCTGCAGGGAAAAACAAAAACAGCCAGGGTTATACTTTTAGGGGTATAACGGAGTACGGTGATACACCGGGCATCCTTCAGTCTTGGAAGACAAGCTGGCAGCAGGCTTGATCTTATGAAAGGAGGTTCTCAGCCATCCTGGTTGAAAATGCTGGGAAAAGGACTTGGGGTAAGCTATCCTTTAGGAAATGGGAATGTCTTGTGAGTTAAGTTTAGGCTCTAGAAAGCATGTTATGATTTTGTTTTATATGTAATCATTTGTTTCCAGTATTCTCTCTTACTTTCATTTGAATCTCTGTTATTTGACAATAAACTTATTCTTGTTTTCACTGTAAATATATCTAAGGGCTAGTCTACACTACCGCGCTACATTGGTGAAGCTGCACTGATGAAGACACGCTATCCTGACGGGAGAGCGTTTTCCCGTCAGCATAATTACTCCACCTCAGCGAGAAGCGGAAGCTGTGTCAGTGGAAGAGTGTCTCCCTCCGACATAGTGGACTAGTGTGGACAGCGTTTAGGTCGATGTAACTTGCGTCGCTCAGGGGTTGGCTTTTTCACACCGAGTTTTACGTGGCTTTTTACATCAACTTAAGCGGTAGTGTAGACAAGCCCTAAATGCAGTGAGTTAAGCACAGTGGCAATCCTGATTTGCATCTAGTAAATTGGTGTGTACTGTTCCTTTGGGAATATTCCATGTGGTTAACATTAGCAAAACCATCTGGCCTATGATTAATTCTATCATCTAAACAAGAATTAGTTATCTCACCTGGCATGCTGCTTATATGCTAATTACTTTTTGATCAATGTGTAACCACAGAATCACCTGTAGGTGCATTTAATTACTAGCATAGTTACTGAACATGATTTTCCAAAAGAATAATCTACATGGTAACCCTGTGTATATAAAGATGGTAAACTCGTAATATTTTTTTCCTTGTGAATCGTACCTCCTCAGCTGCCCTTAGGACTCTTTCCTTCCTAAAAAGAAAGGTTTTAATTTTAAACACGTTTGTATTACACTGACACTCTGTTCACCCAGCCAGTGTATTTTGGACAGGCTCTCTCAGAGAATAAGAAACATTAACCTTTTAGTTCACTTTACTGCTGGAAATGTGAAATAGAGGTAATTTATTTTAAGCCCTGCTGGTGGTATGAGCAGGTCCCAATTATGTACTGTATTGAGTGACTTGCTCTCTCTGCTGTAATTATATTTTTGCTTGCTAATACATTTTTTGGGCCAAATAACATGCTGTTGATACTCCGAAGATTACTTGTCCCCATACAGCAGTGCTGGGATGATCTTTTTTTTGCTTGTTCCTTTCCCCCGATAAGGTTGCTTTGCTCTCCTTAGTAACGCATTAATTAAGTGTTTTGTTGTATTACTGTTGTCCGGAAAGAGCACACACAGCCGTGCAAGAAGTTTTAATTGTGAGACAAATGCAAATGAAAGATGGTGGAATTTAAAAACAGACATTTTAATGGTGGATTTTCACACCACAGTCCTAGGGAGCAAATTCAGGCCCTAAGTGATATTTCTGCAGTTTTAGGTATACACTAATGTCGTGTTAAGATATGTCTGGGCTAGAAGTAGGCTTGGAACCAGTGCACAGCTGCCCATGGAGATTACTTTTGCCAGAGCAAGGAGTATGTATTATGAAATACATAACAATGACCCCTAATTCTCTCCCCCATTCTGGGAGTTGCAGAATATGAACTTGGCAGCATGCAAAAATTGTGTCCCATGTTTCCATGTGTGGCTGTGGTATACCAGAAGCTTGAATTTGTCTGTAGATTTACATTTGGTTACAATTTAATTACAGACTCAAAAAATCCCAGTGAATGGTGTTTGCAATGTTAGTATGTCACCAAGAAAATTACAAATGACAAGTAAGGCATATAGTAAGTTAAGTATCATTACACTCTTTCCCCCACACTCTTCAAAGATTTGAGGTCAATTTGAAGTAGTCAGTGTGTTGCTTTTAAAAATGCATAAAAGTGTAGCTTTTCTGAGTCTGAGGTATTTCTTTTCATGGTGGGGAAGGCGTCTGAACTTTTTGCATTACTGCCTACACGCCGCTGTTTCATCTCTTTAATTTTGCCACCTTAAATAGAAAAAGGTAATAGATCAAATTGTTAAAAACTTAATTAAAATATAAATTACCTTGGGACAAGATGGACAGGTTAATTTTCACCATGCCCAATTACTATGCTGGGTATGGAATGTTAGGTGGTGTTGACCCTAAATGGGTTGGATCCTCAGCTAGTGTAAATCAGTATAGCTCTACTGAATCAAGGGTCTTTGAAAATGGAGTGCAGTTCCTTTTTAATAAACTAGCAGGTCACACTAGGAAGTGTCTTTTTCCTTGTAATCAGATGTGTTTCTTTTAGTGGCTGGAGATAGTTACTGGAGATTTCCAGCCCCAAACTTCTAATTAACTTTATTTCTTGCCAAATCTTAACAGGGTAACAATCAAAAGGTTCAGTGCTTGGTTTGGTTGGCATAAATACCTAAATGTTTAAGGGCAGAATTTACTGTTGACATAACCCTAGTGGCTTGGTTACACCATAGATTTATTTGGTCACAAACATTTATCTGAAACACATGAACATTTTGACTCAAAGTTCTCTGGAGCTCTCATGAGAACGGAGTTTTCTTTGTAAGATTTCTGGTACTTCCTGCATCCGGATGGCCCACAAGTAATATATCACAAGAATAGTCTTTTTCTTCATCTTCTGGTTTGGAAAAATGAAAAAATGATGGCAGAAATAGTTAACCACACCCCCATTGGTTCATTCCTACTCCTAATCCATCCAAGACTTGAGAGCCTGAGACTTTCCATTGATGTTTCAAATCTTTGACAAATCTTTTTATGCAAAATTGGCAGCATTTGGAATGGCATTTCAGTTTGTAATACATTTAATTTTGAGGATATCATTGTTTTGTTGAGCTTAATGGTGATTTTTCAATTATGTTTGGCAGTTTAAATACAAATGGAACATTTTGATTTGATTCCATATAGCAAATGCCAACTAAATAGTATTTCAGAAAAGATAAACCTGTGTGTGTTGAGATACATCCATTGACCTATTACTATCAGAAAGTTCACTGTTGCATGTCTTCATATCTATAAAGATAACACTGACATTTTCTGTGTAGTTGCAAAGATAAATGCATGCCAAAGGTAATAGTGATCATACACATCTCTGATTTACTAATAGATTCATTTTACATCCAGAGTCATTCTTCAGAGTAAGTGGTAGATGGTGTGTTTTATCAGTGAATTTATATACATTCAGTGCGACAGTGAAAGTCACAGAATATGCAACTTTTAGTTGATTAGTATTAGCATTTGCTTCTCTTCTTTATTGCTGTTACAGGAATCAACACCCACACAAATAAAGCATTAAATGCCTTTTTCAAACCTGGCTTTTGTATAACATCCTTTCTCTTTTTGTGTGCAGTTTATACACAATCATTATAAGAAATAAAAATGATGAATGTTACCTTTTTGTGTTTATTTTTTTAAAAAAAAGACTAAAGAAAAGGTACAGGTTAAATAAACTGCAGCAAAACATATAGATTAAACACAATTTTAATGCAGCGAAATATATTCTATTTTATACATTATAAATATAGAAACCCTTTTCAGGTCACTGCTGAAAACTGGCAGGATTAGCAGTTCAGTGAGAGAGGATGATTTTTGCCTTTAAAGTGTGAAAAACATTTTTGAAGTCACAAGATCATGCTGGCTTTGGGAGGGCTGAGTGTCAATTCCAGTAATATCCCAGAATCCCGACTTAAGGAAAATCAAAAGCTTTTACTCGAGGCCCTTTACTCTGGAGAATTGAAGAACAGAAAATGAGGAAGTTTCCCTAGTATCTTCTGCTGATGTTTGAGATTTACCTGACAGGAAGTATGAGCATTGATGGGCAGGTTGGAATATTCCCATTAAAATGGATAATGGTGGAAGTCTTGAGAGCCTTTTTGCAAATGTATAAAATGCAGTAGATACCAATATAAAAATAGTACAGTATTTGTACAGTGATCTCTCTAAGCAGTGCAAAAATGCTATTGTAAGCTGTAGTATTTTGAACCATCCTGTAATATACTGTAGTATGCCATTTATAAGAGTGATCAGGGCTAGGATTCATCTCAGTTTGGACCAGATTTTGACACATTGGCTACTATGGGACTACTCATGCAGTAATGTGGTGCTTAATGTGAGTAAAAGCAGCAGAATTTGGCCCTTTGAGAAGTTCCCACTTGCTCTGGGATTTGTGGATTTCTGGGAGAGATGGCTATTTTGGGGTTTGAAGGACGTGGAAGTTTAGTCCTGCCAGAAAGTTTGACGAGTTAGTAAATGGGACTGAGTAATTTGGTTCTTATTATACATAGAAGAGGATCTTGTATGTGGATATTATTCTCTGTGTTGGACCCCATCACAGGGTAGCTGGTCCCTGTGAGTAGACCAGGCCCAGTGGCCCTGTGTCAGAGCAGGTG
The DNA here is from genome assembly GCF_002925995.2 of Terrapene triunguis. Classification (NCBI taxonomy): domain Eukaryota; kingdom Metazoa; phylum Chordata; order Testudines; family Emydidae; genus Terrapene; species Terrapene triunguis. Next base: position 17,592,737 of record NW_020664447.1, on the reverse strand, counting down.
TGCCTAACTGAGCCAGTTAAAGAAGTCAGGGCTACATGAGGAACTAACTACAAGGGTCTGTCAGAGGGCAAGAAGAGGAGTGATTGGGGCAGGCTCTGCCTTGGGAGAGGAACCACAGAAGAGTGCAGCCAATTCCTCTGGTGGATCCCTGGAACAAAGGGCTCAGGGAGGTGGTCCTGGGTTTGGTGTTCCAGAAGAGAAACAGAGCTGGCTGAATGAGAACTGGCTGCAAGAAAGGAGCTGGCTGGTACTGGGAAGCTGCAAGAGACCCCTGGGAAGGGAGGTTGTGAAACCCCAGGACAAAGGGTAGGCTGAGGAACTGTTTATTTTAATCTTTTATGTGGACAAATAAACTTATTTAAAGGAGACTGGGCATGACAGCAAGTATTTGTTAAGATGGGGAGAAGCCCTGCTCCAACACATATGATAGAGAATGTGGGCACTTTGATACAAGATTGAGGAGGATCTTTGGTGCACAGTGGAGAGAGGGAAAACGGAGGCGGGGGCGATCGGCCACCATATTACAGATCACTCGGGAATCTTCATTTGCATGGAGTATTCTTTGTTTGGGGAAAGCCTGGGATGACCTATGTAAACATGGTGACAATAATCTGTGTCATAAAGACTGGGAGTGGATGGGTCATTACAAAACCTAATTTTCCCATACTAATTTCCCATACTAATTTCCCCTACAGTTACTCACACCTTCTTGTCAACTGTTTGAAATGGGCCACCCTTATTACCACTACAAAAGTGATTTTTCCTCCCTTGGTATTCTACTGTTAATTGAATTGTCTCGTTAGACTGACCCCCGCACTTAGTAAGGCAACTCCCATCTTTTCATGTACACCTCTACCCCGATATAACGCGACCCAATATGACACGAATTCAGATATACCGCGGTAAAGCAGTGCTCTGGGGGCAGGGGGGCGGGGCTGCGCACTCCGGCGGATCAAAGCAAGTTCGATATAACGAGGTTTCACCTATAACGCGATAAGATTTTTTGGCTCCCGAGGGCAGCATTATATCGAGGTAGAGGTGTACTATGTATATATACCTGCTATTGTATTTTCCACTCCATACATCTGATGAAGTGGGTTCTACCCCACGAAAGCTTATGCCCAAATATATTTGTTAGTCTCTAAGTTGCCACAAGGACTCCTTGTTGTTTTTAATAATCTGTGTGGGTGTGTTGGGGAGGATGGGAAGGAGCACGTGCGCAGAAGAAAATTATAAATTACTCATAGTATGGACAACAACTTGGAGCGATCACCTTCCCTTGTCTTTGCCAGCACATGAACCCCCTGCCTCCTGTTTGTTGTTACATGCACAGTCTCTCCTCCCATTCACTATTACATAGAATTCTTCAGGCAAATATGGCAATTGCTTGCCTGGAAAAATACTACTAGGAAAAGAATATTTTTAGCATCTGTTAATTCATTTTAGCAGCTGGCAATGAGGAGATGCTGACAGTATCATCTGACCAGCCCACTCTCTGCTGTCTACCAGCAAGTGCTCTGTGGGCCACCAGTGGTCCATGATCCATAGTTTGGGAAAATCTGTTATACAACACATTTAAATGTCGTCTTTTCCCTGTAAATCATAGTAGCTTTATATAATGTAAATGTCTTTCTGCAACCTGTTAATGTTAAACAGTGTGGAGATAGGTTGAACAGAAGGAATCAGAGCCAGACAGCATTCATGCTCTTAAATTACGTGTATGCCGGTAAATGAATAATTCAGAATATTACAAAGATTTCAGTTTTTGATGTTTGAACTGAAAGTACCCAATTCATTAATAATCTGAGGTACCCAAGAGGTACATTTTTAATATCTTGCTGGGGTTCATTAGATTAGAAGAGCCAATCATACAGATCATCAACTGGTGTACATTAGCTGATCTCCATTGAAGTAAATGGACACAAGTTGATTTACACCAGCTTTGGTTCTGGCTCAGTGTCTTCTATTTAGTTTGTTTTTCAATTGGTGTAATAAAATTTGATTCAGCTAAAAGTCAGTAAGCTGCTTCTTTTGTTCTTTGCTTCTTTGCTTTGTTAAAACCATGTGTATGAATTACAGAAATTACATCAAGTAACTTTCACTTACAGCTAAATTATGCAGAAACGAGGCTTAGTCAATTGGAAAACTGTCATTGTGAGAAGACTTGTCAAGTAAATGGAGTGATCTATCGAGACAAAGACTCATGGGTAGAAGATGATCACTGCAGGAATTGCACATGCAAAGTAAGAATCTTCTAATGGGTGTAAGGGGTAGGATGCCTAATTATAGTGTGAATGGTCCTTGAATACATAATACCAACTCTGAGATTTATTATCTTTTTAGTTTGCACCCAATGGTAATGTGAACAATTGAAAGAAGT
>NW_020664447.1:17401912-17590347 GCF_002925995.2 Terrapene triunguis | reverse complement strand
ATCTTTTTAGTTTGCACCCAATGGTAATGTGAACAATTGAAAGAAGTAGCAAAGAATTGCCATTTCTTATATGAATACTTAGTAAATAAAATCTGCTTTCCCTTGACAACTCTCTCATTTGTTCTAATTATATCTGGAAGAAGCTCACCATTTTGCAGGGGTGGAGGGTGGGAAATCATGGTGTTGTCTCTGTTTGGTTCAGAATAGTTTCACTGGATTGTGTGTGTGAGAGAGAGAGAGAGAAAAAAAGTATTATCTTAATTTTATTCATCGGTGCTCAATTGCATCCTGCATGGTAACAACATGCAGATTCTGTTTTGGGTGTTTATCATTTTGAAAACCTGTGGAACAGAAGAGAATTAGTATGTAAGTCTTGTCTGGTTGAAATTATTTGATAGATATCTGAAGAGAGCCTTTGTTTGCCTGAGAAAATAGAAAACTGATTGTTAAAATTTTGAAGATGATTGACAGCCTGCAAAAGGTGGTGTTTATATTCTTGTAAAGATGGTATTATTTTTTGTCTAATCCACGTAAATAGCACGCACAAGTGGGATAAGACAAAGATGTATATCAAAATGGTAATGGGGGTGGCTTTAATTCATATGGGTAGCAGTCAGATAAGACTTGTTGCTGTAGGAAGGATTTGAAATCTTTAATGCTACTTTTATTTTCTGGTACAGTATTTGTGCTTTATATAAAATATAAACTAATACACACACACATCTGAACTTCATCTTTCTAACCTTTGCTTAGAGTGGAGTAGTGGAGTGCCGAAGGATGTCCTGTCCCCCTCTGAACTGTTCTCCTGACACCCTCCCAGTGCATATGGGAGGCCAGTGCTGCAAAGTATGCAGGTGTAAGTACATCACATTTGATATTTTCCTCCCACCTTCTTTTTAACTGGAATCACACTTGTCTTGAAACTAGGAGCAGCTGATTTGTTTTCCCCCTTGATTTTTCACAGGTCCCAATAAATTAATGCAGGGAACATGAGTCATAGTGGCAGCTTTGGTTAAAAAATGAATAAATAACTATTGGCTGAAAAATAAAAGAATCACCTAGAGATACAATGCAGTACTGCATGTTTCTAAGACTATATTGCTGCATTCTATTGGCATTAAAAAGGCCATGCCCTTGTTTGTACATCGCCAAAGGAAAAATGTCTGGCTTCTACTAGTAGCTGTTAAACCCAATTGATGTTAATTAGCGTGAAGCAGTTGGTCCGTACTTAACCAAACTTTAAGTTATTACCCCTCTTTATGGTATTTGTCATCCTGTTCTGAACTGAAGGTGGTTCTTTGGATATTGTAGTTTTTTTTAAATAAAATGATGTAATCAGCAGAATAAGGAAAATTCATGGTCTTATCTAGCCTGTAATGATCTATGTTGTGTGCAGTAGTAGTTTATGTAATTTATTTCAGACCAAATGAATGTGGAAAAGAAGATGAGCAGTAAATTCTGTAGTTGGCTCAAGTGATGAAATTCTCTTATCTCATCTGCAAATGGAAGTCCTATGTGAAAAAAGTGTTTAACACTCCGGACTTAAATGGGGCTGAGGGACAAAATCAATTGAGCATGTGTGTGTTCAAGTACACAGGACTAAATTTCTTCTTGCTCTCACGTATGAAGAAAAAGTGAGACCTTTTTTCCTTATCTCGCCAACCTACACATTCTGGGCACAGCTCTTCTCCATTCAGACTAGTCAATGATGTAGCTGTTGGCTGATTTAGGATTAATTAGAACCCTAACCCTAACCCCGTCCCCCCCAGAAAAAAATCAGATTGTCACTCTTTGAATTCCCCCTTCAATTCCAAATGGACATCCATGAATCCTGTCAAAAAAAGTGTGCACCTATTCTGCCTAGTCATGAACATGTGCACAGCTCACACCTTTCCCTCCATTATACCCTGGCCCATGAGTAATCTGTGCACAAAAGGACAAATAATTTATGTTGTAAAACCTGTGGATCAGGCCCCGACTCCTAACTTTCACCTCCCAGAACACAAGTACTTGTGATTCACCTGCTGAGAGTTTGTGAAGGGTTCTTTTCATGGATCTGAGAGCTTGAGCATCTCTCTCTGGCTCTGTCTTTTCTGATGTTCACTTAGCAACAAATCCCAGCCAAAATTTGGCTCAGAGGAATTCTGAAGGACTAAACTGTAGATTAAATGTAAGTCCCAAAGTGTAGACTGTTTCTGATTCTTTAATGGAAAGATGAACAAGCTCACTCTTAGTCAGTGATTGGCACCAAACTCAGCTTGTTATTCTGACAAGGACTCAGCATGTCAGTCAATGGAAAAAGATGTATGAAAGTTGATTGAAATTGATTGTAAGTGCCAGCTCCTTGACAGAATGATATGCGAGGGCCACAGTTAGTCATTTTTGGGTATGTAGTGGCAGCCACTGAGGCTATCCACATTATTACACTGCGGGTGTTGATTTCTCTGCAGTTTCCTCATTTAGTACTGGATAGAATCATTAATTGTAATTTTCTGTCTCTAGGAGTTATTGAACAGCTTGATGGTTCTTTTTTTGTATCATAGTACCAAGCAGTTCTCACACATAAAATGTTTAGGGATTTTAAAATTGGTGTTTCTGCTTTCTTCTCTGCCATCTTGTGTTAACCTCTCCAAACCAGCCTTTGGGTATGTCTACACCCAGCCGGCGGCTGGGAATCGAAGTTCTGGGTTCGACTTATCGCGTCTTGTCTGGACGCGATAAGTCGAACCAGGAAGTGATCGCCGTCGACTGCGGTACTCCAGCTATACGAGAGGCGTACCGCGGCGTCGACGGGGGAGCCTGCCTGCCGTGTGTGGACCGAGGTAAGTTCGAACTAAGGTACTTCGAACTTCAGCTACGTTATTCACGTAGCTGAAGTTGCGTACCTTAGTTCGAATTGGGGGGTAAGTGTAGACCAGGCCTAAGGCAAGAAGACTAAAACTTTATTTGAAGCCCGGTGTCTCTTTTCTGTTGTAAAATTCCTCACTTTCTCTTCTGTCCAGTGTAAGTCCAGCCCTGGGCTACAGGCAGTCAGGTGAGGCAATAGAGAAAGAGTAAAAGTACATCACTCTAGTTCATCTTTCCCAAAACAGTCATCTTGATGCCATCTAGTGTGTTTTTCTGAAGTGAGATCACAGTTGAGCTCATACTGAGCAATATAAAGCTAGGGCCACATTTTCAAAAGAACCGTCTGCATCCTCTTTGGATACCTAAATGAGGTGGATTTTGAAAGTGCTCAGCACCCAGCTTCTCACAGTGGAAGCTGAGTTCTTTAGAAAATCTGGCTGCTTTGCGTATGGTGAGAATTATTTAGATTCTCCCATTTCCAGCAATATGAACACAGAGAAAGAACTCTGGGAGACAGGATAGTGTCTGAAAGACTTTATGGGTTATTCTAGCATTTAGAGATATTTGGATGGAAAGTGCAACAAAAATCAAAAGTAATTTATTATGTAATACCTCTTTGGCACCAGAAGCAAGGGAAATATACAATTGTCATCGCAGTATTGAAGAAGGCAGGTGAGGAAGGACCATTACTGGATGTGCCGTAAATGGCTTCATTGAGAAGCAACACATATCTCTCAGTTCTATAGACAAATGTCAAGTCTTACTGACTTATTGCATAGGACTCTAGGTCCCCAACCAGTGCAATAGAGTAGATGCAGGCCATACTTCGCTAGTCATTCCTCAAGAGAGTTGATGATGGGACTTTGGATCACTGTCCAATGCACAGAAAAGAATGATATCAGTATAAGACAAGAATCATGGGCTTCACCAGTGATATAGAGAGTAGTGTGAGAACAGTGGGCCTCTTAACATTGTGTATGTGTGTGGACCTAGAATTGTTGGTCAAATTGTGTATGTTTATTTTGGGTACCAATGTTATCCCATTGGAAGGGAGGTGTACAGGACCTTGCGACATTCCTGTGTGTTCCTCAGATTGTAAAATCACCTCTAATTTGGTGAGAGTCCTCTCAGAATCTTCAGACAAGAAGGAAATTTGGACCCATCAAATATACAGACACTTGCACGGATGGCAGCCTGACAGGTTGGGCATATATTTGTGGAACAGTTTTCCATAAAATGATTGGAAGATTTAAGAAGGAACTGAGCATGTGTCCTGCAGGCTGGCTACAGTTGTGTACTTAAAGAATAAGGCTGGCACACAGAGCAAGAGGATGATGAAAGAAATGTCTTTTCACAGCAGTGGAGAAACATCTGGCGTAGACAGAGAGGTGTCACTTGGAGTTAACAGTGGTGTATTTAGCAGTTGGTTGCATAACCAGGCCAGCTGGCTTAGTTGGTATCGGTTGCACCTGTGAGAGTGAAAATTAATAGTACATGGAATTCCAGGTTCCCTGCTGCCATGAGTGTGCCACAAATTGTTTTGTTTGCTACTCAGAAGAATTGGAAAGAAATTCTCTGTCAGCAGATAGAAGGAAACCTAGACCTGGGCAACAGGGACCTTCTCATGATGCTTGGATTGGAAGCTAGTTTATCCATGAGTCTTTAGTACTACAGTGACAGTGATGAGCCAAGATGATATTTGTGGTCAGGATGAACTGGTTTGTTGAATTCCTACAACTTGGAGTGGAGGAACACATGATGTTGCTCAGCACGGATGATGATAATTTGTCTTTCATACTAGGATCTCAAAGTTTCCCCTAATCCGTCATGCTAGTCTATCAATTCTAATGTACTTATTTGATCCCCATCATAATAGTATCGGAGAATCTCACAATTACTCATGGATTTTATTATCACGACTTCACTGTAAAGTAGGAAGTAGTATCCCCATTTTACAGTTGGGAAATGGAGGCACAGGATAGATTAAGTGACTTGCCCAAGATCACACTGGAAGTCTGTAGCTGAGAATTGAACCCAGGTCTTTTGAGACCCAGTTGAATGCTTTGTTCACTAGAATATCCTTCCTAGGACTCTGGATCTAGCTATTTCTGATTTAGAGTGATATTGGAGAATCCCCATTCAGTCTAGAAAGCTGCCTCCTTGCTATAGAATATGGGAGCTTTTAAGAGGCTATTTTGACAGACAGCTCTAGGCGCAACAGAAGGAAGGTGTAAATATCTGCAATTAGGAATCTGGGGGCTGGGGGAACAATAAAGAGATTTTTAGGGTCACATCCCAATGCAATCCATTCCAAAAGTTAGTCCAAAATGTAGTGTTGCAGGCTGTATTTGTCCCTCCTTTGAGCCTTGGCATGAGCCCTCCTTGTTCCATCTGTCTGTTCAGACTGTTTCTGACAGTGATTTTTTTCAGTTTGTAGAGTCAGTGAGTTTCAGGCTTTGACTAGTTCTGAACCATTTCTGCAGTTTCTCAGGGACAAAGCTGTGTTAAGGATTCTATTCTCATTTGTCCCCAGGTACAGTTTGGAGGCTTAACTGAAACCCATGCACCTGCCAGTCTCTTGACATACAATGCACCAATGTCTGTCTGTCTGATTTTGAAGTGCTTTGAATAACCTGATGCAGACATATAGTAATACAAATGCACTCTATCTAACGAATGGGAAGTCTATGCTGTGAGTGATTCTGTTAATGAATTGGGTTCAGTATCTACTGAATAATGCTTTATTCTTGTTATCACTTCAGGGCATTAATAGGCTAGTTTGTCAGTATGAGGGGTATAATGTTTCACGATAATAGTTTTTTTTAATGAATGTACTATTGCACTCAAAATAAATGAAAACAATCAACACTTACTTCAAGTGAAGGCAGAGGGACTACATCATATTTACCACAGTAGGCCCGTATTTGCCTATGTGTATATGTATTGATTTTACTTTTATTTATATTTTGCAGTCACTTTCTACCAAAATATTAATTTTGGGGATTTTTTTTTTAATTATAGCTAAGTGCATCTTTGGAGGCAGAGTGTTAGCAGAAGGTCAGAGGATTTTAACCAAGAGCTGCAGGGAATGCCGAGTAAGTTTTAATTTTATTAACTTCTACTGTTTCAATAAATATGCAGTGCCCATAAATTACAATGATAACCTGGTATATTACTTTAGGCTTCCTTCATGCATATGTGTTATCCATTCTTTTCTAACTCTGACCATAACTTCAGTGGAAGCCAGACATACACAGACAAAGCTGGAACATGGCCTATTTAGGATAATAAAGTGACTTAGGAGGGTATTCTCCTTTCTCTTTGCTCCTTACCTGGGTTGTAGGAAGAGGTGTCATTTTAGGGCAAGATTCTGATCTCAGCCACATTGGCTTAAGTCCCTGAAGTTACTTTGGATTTGAACAAGTGTAACTAAAAGTTTCTGGCCTTTATTTAAGCCCTGACTACTCGCATGTTTAAAACTTAAGAAGGTGCTTAAATGCTTTGGTGGGTTGGGGCCTTATTCTAGTGATCCACAGCACTTCTGTTGAGTAGCGCCTCTTCATGTGAAGGAAGCCTATGTTTGTTCTCTGAAAAGTTACTGGCCCTCAGTGGATTAAATCTGAAATTTAATGTCAGTTTATATTAATGGAGCGACATCACTTTATGCCAACAGATTTTAACCCCAAAGTGCTTGTTTAAACATTTTCTTACTATAGAAATAAGGCAAAATGAACTCCTGGATAGGTGAGCTTCTTCTCTCTAGGGTGCAAGGTCACCAGTCACAGAAAATGGGGAAATTTTTGGAAACAAAATTGTTGTTGACACGAAGCAACTATGGTCAGACTTAACTTCATCTCTTTTCAGTGATTCTCTAATGGAGACATGAGTTTGGTTTGAATTGGTTTTGAGCTTTTTCTGAGTGATTTGATTGTCATAGTCTCTCTTGATTTCTTGCCGTGTGTTTGACCTGACTTATCAGCACTTGCTGTTCGTACAGTAGTATACTGTACCTTTCCTACTGTAATTGTTTTGTCCGATCTTGAATAGGTGGTGAGTTATAGCCAATACCTTTCCAGCTGGGTAGTTTGATAAAATGATTGACAGTGATCACTCAGTTTGCTGGTTCTCTTCTCACCTATGCTGGTGTAACTCCATTGACTCCCGTGTGAGATTCCTGCTTTACACCAGTGAACGTGGGATGAGAATCAGTCCTAATGTCGGTTAATTCCACTCTTTTCATGTGGGCACCCGCATAACATGGCATGTGCTGTATCCTCTGCAGGATGCCTTTCCTCTTTGCCTCCACTGAAGCATGTGTCCCCTTACATTTGAACACCGCAGTTGACGCCTATGGGCTAATAAAGTATAACTGGGTAGCAGAGAGAAATGACTCGGCAGTTCTCAACCAAAGGAGGTCAGGGCTGAGGCGTCCAAAATTTTCCATTTCTTGCCTCTGCTGGAGTAAATTTGCTCTTTCTTTTACAAGTCCTGCCCGTTGTCCCACATCTTGTGTACCTTGCACTTTGTAGGCCTAGTATTGCCAGCCTCAAGCCTTCAAAAATCATGAGTCAGGCCCTAAAATCATGAGATTTATTAAAAGTAATTTTTGGTGGTCTTGTTATTTGCCACCTTCTTGCTGAGCCTTTAGGGTGAACTGAGGTCACCTTTTCAAGCTTTTATCTGTAACCATGAGGGCTAGAAACATTTTTTTAAAAAAAAGAAAGCTGAGTTCCTCATGTAATCTCTTGATTCCAGCATCTGAACCATTAAGAAAAACACCGAATATGGTGAGACTTATAATAAAACTGACAGTTGGCAATGGTGCTGGCAAACCTGCTCCCTCAATGAGGTCCAGTAGCCAAGGCTGTATGTCAAACATGCAGCAAGGCATCAGGAAGCTGGATGCCTTGAGCTGCAGCTGGGCCAGCAGGCAGCCAGGTGGCTTCTCTGTCTTCCTCACTTTGCCAGTTCCTGGCCTGCCGGGAGCAGCAGAGAGGAATGAGGCAGCAGTAGTGCCACCCAAGCTCCACTGCTGAAAATCAGGCCCTTTAAGGTGCCCAAAACTGAGGCACTGAAATCACTGGTCACATTTGAAAATCTTGGCCATCTAATCTCTCTACTTTGTTTCATTGGTAATTCACCTATCACCACAGTATACAGAATTTAAAATACCTAAAAGATAACAAACAAGTCTCATGTAAAGCAGAAAAAATTTCTTAAATAAAAATCTGGAGTGAAATAAAATACTTTAATTCCTACAAGTGCTTATGCAGCTTAAGAAAGGAAAAAGCAGCTGTATAAGATTGAGTTTAAATGTAGTGTCTTTTCCTTAAACTATTGGAATAGAAATGTCCAAGTAGATTAATTTTAGATTTGAGTTTATAGTGTAAAAAATGAATTTAGCTTGCTGCCTGTCACTTTACTACTGTTGTTAGTAAAGATTGCTAGAGCTGTGGATAGAAAACTGTGTGACCCTTGCTGTCAGATACATTTTCATCAGTGTCATTTTTTTAAAACATTTATTTATTTTCAGAATGGAGTTTTAGTAAAAGTAACAGAGACCTGTCCTCCATTGAACTGCTCAGAAAAAGATCACATTCTTCCAGAGAACCAGTGCTGCAGCGTTTGCAGAGGTAAGCAGCACATGCTTGAATGGAATGTAGTCATTGGGTCATTTTGGGGATATGTTGTAATGAACCACGCCTCTTTAATTGATGGCACGGGCTACTTACATAAACCTGTGCTTGTAAACAATGTTCTCTATAAACCAACCTGTGCTGTTCCTTTGGGAGGATAAATTTACAGGAACAAGGCAGTAACTTTTCTGGGCTAACGAGAAAGAGGACAATGGACACAATGTCTCCTGTTGCCTACAAGACCCAGTTAATTATTAGTTATGTTTAAAATCGGTATGTTCTGAGATGCTAAATTCAGATCTGAATGTCTGGAGTTCTAAGATTTTTGGATATGGGATTTTTGGTTGGCCTATTATAGAGGTAAGAGCTACTGTGAAGTTCAGATCTCAGTCCAGATCCAAACTTTGAAGGTGCTTGGATCTGGGGTTTTGTTTTGTCATATTGCTTCCTTAAGGGAAACTTCCATATTACTCATTAAGGGAAAACTCTGTTTCTATCTCTATATCTAGATATATAGCTTGCAAGATAAGGGCCTTAGACAATAAATATTTAATTAGTGTATGTGTGTAATTAAATATTTACTGACGAAGGCCCTGACCTTGCAAGTAACTCCATGTGGTAGCAAGGGCCTGCACATTTGAAGTAGCTTACAGGATTGGTTTCTAACCATGTAGACATCATCAATTTTTAAGCTGTTTTTAGAAACACCTGTAGCTGTTGAAGTAAGCAGTAAACGTTGCTGCTGCCTATCTCTGAGGGGTCGCTGTCTTAATGACGCTTTATATCAGGTGGTCCAGTTTGATCTAGTGCAGCTTCGTTACTTAAAAGCATTGGAAATTTGTAAACTTCAAAGAAGAAAGATAAGTTCTGTAACTATAGGGGTAGGTTCTATATTATTGTGGATACTTTTTTAGGTAGTCACCCTAGGTATGTTTTTTAATTATATTATACAATGCCATGAACGTGCATGCCTACTGGTGGTTTTCAGACATAAAAGAAGGAAAAGTCCCTGCAACTGCTATGAACTCTGATTTCTAGTGCTATCAAATGGTGATGCTGACGTTCAGTCCTATTCTGTATTATCAGAATGTTAAGATGGCAGCTTCCTCTCAGATTGTTTATTTCTTGTTCTTTTTTTGTTCGTTTTGTCTTCCTTATAACTGGATATACTGAACAGAATATCTAACATATTATACTGGGGTTTTTTCTTTAAACAGAACACATCTGTTGGGATGGTGTGGACTGCTCTCTCAGCAAGTTTGCAGATGACACTAAACTGGGAGGCGTGGTAGATACGCTGGAGGGTAGGGATCAGATACAGAGGGACCTAGACAAATTGGAGGATTGGGCCAAAAGAAACCTAATGAGGTTCAACAAGGACAAGTGCAGAGTCCTGCACTTAGGACGGAAGAATCCTTTGCACTGCTACATACTAGGGACCGAATGGCTAGGTAGCAGTTCTGCAGAAAAGGACCTAGGGGTCACAGTGGACGAGAAGCTGGATATGAGTCAACAGTGTGCTCTTGTTGCCAAGAAGACTAATGGCATTTTGGGCTGTATAAGTAGGGGCATTGCCAGCAGATCGAGGGACGTGATCGTTCCCCTTTATGCGACATTGGTGAGGCCTCATCTGGAGTACTGTGTCCAGTTTTGGGCCCCACACTACAAGAAGGATGTGGAAATATTGGAAAGAGTCCAGCGGAGGGCAACAAAAATGATTAGGGGTCTGGAGCACATGACTTATGAGGAGAGGCTGAGGGAACTGGGATTGTTTAGTCTCCAGAAGAGAAGAATGATGGGGTGGGATTTGATAGCTGCTTTCAACTACCTGAGGGGGGGTTCCAAAGAGGATGGAGCTCGGCTGTTCTCAGTGGTGGCAGATGACAGAACAAGGAGCAATGGTCTCAAGTTGCAGTGGGGGAGGTCTAGGTTGGATATTAGGAAACACTATTTCACTAGGAGGGTGGTGAAGCACTGGAATGCTTTACCTAGGGAGGTGGTGGAATCTCCTTCCTTGGAGGTTTTTAAGGCCCGGCTTGACAAAGCCCTGGCTGGGATGATTTAGTTGGGAATTGGTCCTGCTTTGAGCAGGGGGTTGGACTAGATGATCTCCTGAGGTCCCTTCCAACCCTGATATTCTATGATTCTATGATACCTCTTGAATCAGTTAGAGAAACCTGAAGAAATAGCAGTTTATGATAACATTTCGGGCTTCAGTTCCCACAAGTGTGAACACGTGGGAAGCACATGATTCTGTCTGTGGGTTTGATCTGCAGCATTTTAGCACGCTGTCCCTGGTTTAGCAAAGCATTTAAGAACTTGGATTGGGGCAGAGTGCCCAGTAATCTGCAGGATCAACTGTTCTTTGAGCCTGTAGTCTACTTTTATTGTGTGAGAGAGAGATTTTGGGGCAAATTTGAAGAAATGTGATATTTAATATAGTCATTTGGAATCATTGCATTAACTGAAGTCCTAAATGGAGAGTTGTAGCAAATATGCAAAGAAACATACAGCAATTTACATTTGCCTTTCCGAATATATTTAATCCAGAAAACTTCAAAAAAATGATCAGTTGGATTTTCCAGTGGATGTTTATTGGTAACCAATAAAGTGTCCTCCATAGTTTAATGGTAAATCAATCAGTTTACACTTATTGAACTATAGAGCAAGTCTTCATTTTTTCAAGTCTCTGTCAATTTATGTTTTCATTAGGGTTCAGTCATTTTATTGTAAGTGCTTATTTAGTACAGCAGTGGGCACTATGAAAAACCCAATGGTAGATAGGTAGGTTCTTACACCACACCTATCCAATGCTATCCTATGCGTTCCTTCTTTTTCTCCTTTTCTGCTGCCCTCCCCAACATTTATTTGTCCAAAGCTTCTTACGGTCAGGTTACATCCCTGCTGCCAGAATTTTGGCAGGAAATAGAATTCATTGTGCATTGCTGGTTGCTGAACTATAGCAAAATTATTTACAGTCTCATGAATGAATAAATGTGGGGAAAGGGAAAAAAGAGGGAAGAAAATATGATAGCGTTGTGATAACAAGTTCTTACACCATACGTGTCTACCACAGGGTTTTTCATAGTGGCCATATCTGTACTAATTAAGTGCCTAGAATAATATATGATATCCCATGGGAGAAGAAAAATCTGTTGTTTACATAGATTCACATTGTGAGTCAGCAAAGTACTAGTGAAATACTGTAATAGTCCCAGCTGGTAGACTTGCTACTCACTCATTATTGTTGAAAATGATTAGAAAAGTCATTACTGCAGATAATTCTCTCTTTCTCTCTCTTCCTCTCCTTTCTCTTTCTCTCTCCCTCTCCCCCACACATTTATAATATAGTGGCATCTAACTTATTCATATGATACCATTTCTGTGTTTTATTGAAATGACTGCGTATGGAGTACAGTATAGAAGATGTAGTAGATCTAATAGAATAAAGAGTTTTCCTGTACAGTGACACTATCTAGAATAAAACATGTGGGGCTAGACCCCGCAAATGGATCTGCCTGGATGCAGGGGTGTGCATGACTAGAGCCATGTGCAGGATCTGTCCCTGACCAATTACTAGTAATATATCCAGCTATGTGGGTTCCTCACCTGACAATGCATCAGCAGAGCGGACATTGATGTAAAAGTACAGTTGTAGTGTATAGTTATTTTATAACCTTGACAGGGAAAATTCACAGCTGTACCATTAGACACAACTTGGGCTTTTTTTAAAATCAAAGAAGAAATTTTCAGCACAAAAGGAACAAATTTGTAACGTACTTTCACAAAACTTTATCATTTTTAGTGTCACCTAGGCTTATTTTTATTGCCAAAAGGCAAATACAATAATAACAGTAAAATAGTTTGGCAAAAATGTGTTGTGCCTTTTTTAAATGTTGGTCTCTTTGCTAGAGATAGTGAGTCATTTTGAATGATAGATTGGATCCCACATCTCCTTCCCTTGTCCAATGAGCGGTTCAAATAAAGTTTCACAAGGGTTCTTTATGTTGCTGCTACTTACAGTTTCTTGTGTGTCGCCAACCCCAGCAAACCCAGATTATTCAATCATCCTCTCCTCCTTAAGAGAGTGGGGGAGGGAGAATAATGAAGTGGTGAGAAACGCTCAATTTCTATGTGAAGTAATTTCTATTCAGTATCTAGTAATATGGTTTGGCTGATGGATTTAGATTGGCTACTGACACTGGTTGGCAGCAATTGTAGAATACTCCTGATGAGCTGAAATGTGCATTTTATTGAAGAAAACAGTGGTGTAAGGCAAAAATATGGCTTCTGTCACCCTTACATTTATTGGTTTAAAAAAAAAATGTTTCTGATTTTTCAACTGCAGCTCAAGGAGGCACTTCAATTAGCATATTTCTTATCTCTCCCTGTCTAGCTGTGAGGCTCAAGATTTTTCTGACTAGAAGAAAAACTGAGTGCATTTTGCATTCTCAGAACCAGAAATCAAACATTTCTTGTGCATTGCTGTGGGAATGTGAGCTGTTTCAAGATTTTAATTTTATTAAGACTCTGATGGAGGTTGAGACGTATGAATTAGTTACTTCCTACACATAGGTACAAGAATGCTTAAGATTTAAAAAGTGCTTTATATCCCCAAAGCACTCTTCGCACATTAACTAATTAAACCTTGAAACACTCTTGTGTTGCTACATCATTACTGCACAACACAGATTTGTTGAAATAGTTTCCACATACATTAAGAATTAGTAAGGATGTTGTTTGATGTCACACCTCTGAGCTCGGGATCTGCAATCTCCAAAGATATGAAAGGAACCAGAAAAGTCTAGCTGCTCGTGGCCTAGTAATACTACTTCACATCATGAAAGGCTAAGGTTACTTGTTCACAATTATATGATTCTTCATCTGAGTTTGGCCTCTGATATTCAAGCTTATGTAATAACAGTTGACACAAATTTGCATTTGTAACAGTTTTGAGGGTGAAACTACTTTTGACATGTAGAACATTGATCGACCCCTGCAAATGAAACATCACCCAGACTTTAAATAAATAAATAAACATTAAAAGCCTCTGAAGTATGGAACAGTCAATGAGTATGATTTCTCCATAACAACCTGTGGGGAAGCAGGTGGTAGGATTTGGGGACCATGTAAGATAGATAGCCAGGAATTTTGGAAAGTGTAGTGAGAGCACCAGTGAAACAGCTAGCAAAGCCCCAGAAAGAGGAGAGATTTAGATGAAAGTTAAACAAGGTCATGGATATGTTGCTTCCAGCCCAATACAATGGGACTTAAGCATGTAGGTACTTTTCAAAAACTCACTGGGTGCCTATCTGCATCTTCAGGGATCTACGTATCTTTTAAAATTTGGCCTGTTGGCCCATATCTACAAAGATATATAGGCTTCTAACTTCCTTTGAAGTCCATGGAAGTTAGAAGCCTAAATACCTTTATGGATCTGGGTGATAATGTCTAACTTTAAATAACCTACTTTGAAATTGTTAGTCCTAGACAATTGTGCAGTTTCTTCCTGGCACCACACACCTGAAGCATGAAATTTGATTACTTTTATAGTTAGTTTAACTTATTGGTCACTATGCAGTCAATAACATCAAGGGACAGGCCCCAGTTAGTAGAAATAGTAATAAAAAGACACAAATATGCTCTCAGTGGGGAAAAAAAATCAACTGTAAATCAAGCAAACAGTCAACAACATTGACAAAGGAGGTTGTAATATGATCAGAAATATTTGGAAAAAGAGAGGTCATCAGGGTCATGAAAAATCTAGACACTGTCTTCAGTATTTAATCCCTCTCATGATAGTATTTAATTGTATTGTAAAAGTCTTGAATGACTTTGGTGGGCTGTTCTGCACATTCGTGACTTTCTGTGTGTGTAGGGGGGGAATTGGTTCCTGACATCTGTTGTGAATGTGTTTATCTGTAATTTTAATTCATGCTCACTTGCCTTGTCATCTGTGTTAGACTGAAATTAGTTGAGATTATCAGTTCTGTTTAAGATTTTATATGATTCTGTTAAATCCTCTCCAAGTGCCTTTTTGCTGGGATACAATTATTTTCTTTTTAATACTTTTCTTATATCAAGAGAATGGCCAACAGTATTGGATCAGACATTCCTGAATATTCTGAAACCTCGACAGTTCAGTTTTTACCTACCCAATATGGGTGTATGAACTCTGTTGTTCACTAGCCCTATTGGAAGCTGGGAATTCCAAGATCACATGGCAATTCAGATGATGGTTTCTACTGTGTTCGATAATTTAAGGAACTGGAAAAATGCATTATTACTGCAGAGATCTAATCAAAATTTGCTATTTGTATTCTTTTGAATTCATTATTTACTTGTTTAGTGCTCAGTAATTGCCATCATGAATAGATATGTACCAGCCCCATTCATCAAAGCATTGAAGCCTCTGCTATCCCTGTATAGTAAAGGATTTAAGCACATACTTAATCAACTAATCAGTGGAATGTGCCTAACTTTAAGCATGTGCTCAAGTGCTTTGCTGACTATGGATGGATTTAAGCACATGCTTAAGTGCTTTGCTGAATCGGAGGGTGAGAAGAGCATAAGAATCCCCCATTCCCCCCCTGTGTACATTCACACAGCAGGCACCCATAATTTGGCTGCTAGCAGGAGGGTTTGAGTACTGCTGACTGCAGTACTCCAGGCTCCAGAGAGTCTAGTAGGAATGTAGAAATGGTTTCATTCCCCTACACACAGATCCAGAGCTGCAAAGATGTAGAATGTAGATGTGCAGCTAGAAGGGACATAACTGTATTTCCTAGGTATGCTCCCCTGGCCTGTTAAACCTACTTTGCAGACATTCTTCCTCCGCACTGTAAAGTCCCTGCTCAGGGGATGCTCCTAATCTCTCAAAGCCACAGTGCAGCACTTAATATTTTGTACCTTAATGTACATTCCTTGGTTTTCTAGCATAAATTTTAATTTGTTCTGTAAAAGCCTAGTGACAGATGGTGGATACAATATATATGCATTCACAAAGAGATTTTGCCACTTCCCATTTGTTAAGGTTCTTAACAAGTTTAGTCAAGTGCTTTGGGAAATGAGAAGTTGAGTCTAGCAGCAGGCGATATACTTTATAATCCAGGTCTGATGCTTGTGCTTCACAAGCCACTTGTAATAACAAATATTAAACCAGTCTACAGATGGACTAGGGTGTACTCCTATATTTAGGAACTCACAGTGACACAACAAGAAAGAGTTCTCTAGAGTCTCTAATTAAATATAGTTAAGTTAGAGAACTGGAACATTAATTTTTTTTGTTCTGCCCTTTTATCACAGCCTATAAGCTTGGGAAAAAAATGATATAAGAAAGAGGCTGATTTTGAGAAGAATTGAATCTCAGATATTGTTGATAACTAGAAGGGGAACAAAAGAATCGAGGACTTGCCTAGAGAACTTTACAAGGTAGCAATTGTAATGGTCCAAGATAGGTAATTAGGGGAGGGCACATCTATATCAAATTCCTTCTGAATTTCAGAGGTGGCAAACAAGCAAGTGACAGTCCTGTGATACTGAGAACTAATCAAGGACTTTAGACAAAATTCTGATTTAGAGATGGACAGTGGAAGAGATGATGAGCAAATCAATCTACTGACTCCTGACTGACCAGAAAAGGGAAGTATCACTTTTGTAAGTGTGTCGCTAATGAAGAAAAGTGCAATCACCAGGGTAAAGAGAAAATAGAAATCACGTCCAGGGCAGAAATCCAGATAAATGTAAGGACCACTGTTACTAGAGAAACATGCTAAGCAAGGTGAAATTTACTAAGTGTACATGTTTTGGATGAGAGAGAAGTGGTATACATAACAGTAAATCCTAGTGTAGTGTTATCTGCCCAGTTAAAGTAAAACATTTTCCTATACTAGGTATGCATATGAAGAGGGTTTAGCACTCTAGGTAGCAAAAAATGGTGATATTCTTATTGATTTTATGTGACACAGCAAATGTTACAGAATTCCTTGTCTCGAGTATGTTAGCTAAAGGGCAAACAGAATTTTAATTAATTAATCCTAGTGAAAGGGTAGAAATTCGGTGTCGTTTGGATAGATGAACTTAGTGTTCAGTAGTGATTATAATTACTAAGGCAAAAGCGAGGGGTCAAATCCTCTGAGGGCCTAAATGGGTGAAGTCAAAAGCACACTGCCCTTTTACACCAGTAGAGAAGTTAGCCAGGATTGATAAGGCTTTATTTAGAATACCTGAGTGTTTTTTACCAGACTCTGAAATGAATGTAGACTAGAAAGAATATTTGCAATTTTATTAAAGGAGGCAAAAGAAAAAGAAAAGACAAAGATCTATTTTGTTGTATGCAGGATCATAGTGAAAGAGCAAGCCAACTGTTATCCCTGATTACTATTAATAAGATTAGTCAGAACATCAGGAATTTAGATAGACGTTCGCACTTGGAAAGTGCCAAAGTGTTACTTTTGCCAAGTGACTTCACACTCTGGTGACGGACGTAAACCTTTCAAGCTACAAATAAAAGAGCACAAAAGTGACAAAATGTGTGTAAGGGTTTTAGTTTATTAATTGGTATTTGGAACTAATTTTATTTTTGAACATACATAGCCAGCCTTGGAGTAAGCCCACGAATACTTGCTTGGATTAGATAAAAAAAATGTCATTTCATAGATGCTAAGGCTTTCAAAAGTTCCCCAAAGACTGTCTAGGCAATGTAAGAGCAAGGGGTATGAAAAATCCAGTATATAAGTCTTAGAACTATAGGTTTTCTTCTATTTCTTAGCTGTCTGTAGGGGAGCTTATGAAGCTTTAGAATCACTGAACTAGAACTTTTACACAGGGAATCTTTGCTCCATTCCTTTTCTAACCAAAATTGGCAGCACTAGAGTTGTACATTTCATACAAGCCCAAACTATGCCTTGCTCCTAAAGAACAGGGCCCGCTTGCAAAAATGAAGTGTGGGTTAGAATCATGATAAATTTAATAATGGCTTATTGGGAATTTTTGTATAAAATCGTCCAAGGTGTTTTTACATCAGAATCCCATGATATTCTTGGGATTCTGAGATGTGGAGTTCAAAGTCCATACTTGTAATTATATAATAATTCCTTTTTATTGGGAACTCTGAGTCCAAAGAAATGCATCCAGAAGACACGGGGCCAAAATCCTATTTACCTATCACTGCTCTGTAACAAAAGGAAATGGAATTTGGCCCAAGAAAATAAAGAAACAAAACAAAAATGAAAAAAACCCTACCATTATCATGTTCTCTAATCATAGAATCATAGAAATATAAGGTTAGAAGGGACTGCAAGGGTCATCTAGCCAAATCCCAAGATACAGGATGTGTTGTGTCTAAACCATCCAAGACAGACTGTCCCTTCAGTGACACTGGTGTAACTCCAATGTAATGATGTGAGTATTACAGAATTATAATTGAGCACATAATTTGGATCTCAACAGAGTGAATGAAGAGAGAGATTTTGAGACTTTGGGTTCACTTCATGTAAATTTTGTTATGAAATTAATAATGCAATACACCTCTACCCTGATATAACGTGACCTGATATAACACAAATTGGGTGATGGGGTAAATCCATCTTGATAGAAAAACTCCACTACACTGGAGTCACTCCATCACAGCAAAATTAGAGATAAATCATGTATTGTAAAAGTTTTTTTTTATTAGTATCATTAATATTATTTTCAGGATAAATGATGGAATGGAACCCAGCTGGTCTGGCATGTTAATGTGTAGCAACATATTTAAGGAAGTCTTCCTTTTCAATAAATCTTCCTGTTCTAATGCAAAATTTCATTTGCTGTTTATGCTCTTCTAACCAAACTTTTGATTCTCCATTATCATATACAAATTTGTTGAAAAATAGCAATTTAGTATGGCTTAATAGTAACTGTAATTGCAATGATGAATTATGTCCTGGAAAGGTGGATAGAAAGGAATGCACAGCATCTTTCCTTGGTCAATAAATACGGTAGCATTCATATTTGCTTGGGAGTTGGCTACCCTCCATACCTAAAACCTGAATACTGTTTCCAGAGGCATCTAAGATTGAAATGATATTCCCCATAATGAAGTGGATTCAGAAAAGCTCATTTAGACCAGTCTTTGCCAGGCGAAATGAAAGGAGAATTCCACATTAGAATGCCTGGAGGATAGCATCGCAAAACTATACAGAGTATGGCACAGTGAGGTATACATATTAATACTGATTATTTGAATTCAGCATGTTCTAATACAAGGTTTAATGTACTTTGTATTTCAGGTCATAACTTTTGTGCAGAAGGCCACAGATGTGGTGACAATTCAGAGTGCAAAAATTGGAACACAAAAGCTACTTGTGAATGCAAGAATGGTTATATCTCTATCCAGGGGGATGCTGCATATTGTGAAGGTAAACAAGATATTCAATGAAGTAACATCTTAGCATCCACTGAAAAATTTACTGTTAAGTAAATGGCTGCAGAATGAATTTAGTTATGAAAGTCCAAGTTTTATGATGGTGTTGGTGATACTATGGATTTATGCGTGGAAACTTCAGATAACCAAGATAGGTGGACAGTATGCTGGGACACTGCTATCCATAGGCAACCCCACTGCCATGTTATGATCTTCCTCAGACTGTCACTTTCAGGCAGTGGCACTTATGCTGTAGGTGGTGTGTAGGGGATGGTGCATCTTTCTCAGATATAGAGCTAATTATGGAGGTAGCAGTTTTGGGAATGATGCTAACAGCAACAAGAAAGAAATCCCCAATGCCTCTGATGGTTAGAGATGTTATGGCTGTGCACAAAAACATTAACCTGTTGTGCGTCCTTCAACTCCTGCAAGTCAGGTAATTTTCCAGAATGGTCTTAATGTTGTATAGAGGAGACGTATTTCCCAGGAGGCTCTGTTCTATGTTGCTGAGCTACTTCTATTTGCTAATGATGCACTATTCTGCCTCAGGAAAGAATGCAGAATGGCTTTGCTCTCATTCTCTTCTTTGTGGTGGAGAGAATCCATCCCTATTTCCTATAGCTTGCTCTTATTTTTTGATGGGTTACTCATTACTGTGTAATCTTTTTAGAATGATAAATCAACATACACAGCATTCTGTTTTGCCTCGTAAAGTCTGTGGGTTTTTTAAAAAATGTCCCAGATTTTTGGGTCTTAGTGTTGTGATTTTAGGCTTTTTTTACACTATTTCTCCAGCTTCCTCCTTCCATCAGTGCTGGTGATGGAAAAGAGATGACATTTTTGACAAGCTGATAAAAATATACTGTAAGAATGGGGAGACAAGACTGAAGAATATGAAACCAGAGATATGTTATACTGGCATCAGCTGAGCTTAAATGATCCCGTTGTTTGGAGATTTTTTTCTAACCATATATAAGTGATCAGGACTGTTCTAGACATGATGAACAAAGGTAGTCTGCGAATTAAAGCAAAAATATTCCAAGTCTTACAACATTGTTGGTGCATCTCTTAAAAGAACAAAACCAAGCCCTCAATTCTATACATGCGTTCAGGGAATACAAAAGATTTCCAATCATTTACTTCTTGGGGTAATAGCAAAAATACAGTATATTAAGAAACTTCTGTACTAGAGAGATTGTGGGATTAGCTGCTGTATAGATACTACCAAGACTACAATAATGAACTTTGTCAGGGATGATACAGTCCCCAGTATATATACTTTTTTTTTTCTTTTGGCTGCTCTAAATAAAACCAGAAGTCCCCATTTTGAAAAGTGCTTTCATTAGCATTTAGTGTTTTGTTAACCTTGTAGCAGTTTGTCTAATTCTTTTATCTGGCAGCATTTTAAACATCTTTGCTTAAAATAATATTTGAGACCTTAGCAATATTGGAATGGGGGGGGGGGAAAAAGCCCAGAAAGCTTTCTGAACAAATTAGCTGAACTTGTGACATTGCCGGTCTCAGAGTCTCTAGCTCTACTATTTGCAAGGCAAATCCAGGCCCTATCTTATACGACTCTGCACTGAACAAAAGACAACAGAACAAGATTGGGTCTGCTTCTTGGGGTCAGGAGATATGTAGATGAAGAGAACTACAGTGCCCCAAAGAGTTGTGTTTCACAGAGCTAAATCATAAGTATTGATCCGCAGGTGAGATCCCCTGGTGGGGATCTATGGCCTGACAAATCCATTAGCCAAGGAGTGACTCTTATTGCCCTGTAATACGGAACCCCTAACCACCCACAGAAAACCCCTGTGCAAAGCCTGTTTATCTCGCAGATCTGTCTCTCTTATCTAATTACTATAATCTATCTGCCTATTCTATTGAATAGCACTCAGTTCACAGTCATTTGACTAAATTCTGCTCTCAAAGGCACGCGCAGCTGCCATTGAAATCAATGGGAGCCATATATATGCCTTTGAAGGCAGAATTTGCCTTAGTATGGGCCACAGTATTGGGTGTCATGCAGATTTGTATTCATATGAGTATATCAGATTCCTGTATCTATTGTTTAATATTTAAACATAAATACTTCTTAATAGACTGAGATACAAATCTATAGAACCAGAGAAAATGCTCATGTTAAGCACTGGTAATGTTCCAAATTTAGTTCTGTTGTTCCTAAGCATAGAAATATAATGGCATAGAAGATCATTTCTTCTGAGACATGTAGGTTCAAATATCTCATATTATGACATATCTAGGTACAGTGGCACTTTAGTTCAGAATACTGTGGATCATTAATTCTGAGCTTCCAGGTTTCATATCTCCTCTGACATTATTTGAACCTTTTTTGGTGTGTTTTAATGTGTGGCATTGTTTTTCCTTTACCATATTGTACTGGCATTGCGGCTGACTTCCACTGATGTAAGTTTTGCCTTTCTTCATGTTACATTGTCACCCCTTATTTGCCTGCACATTGTTTTGACATTGTAGCATCTCCTCTAAAGACTTGCACAGTATATTCCTCATGAATATTTGTAACTTTGTACCATTATATTTTAAAAATTGCATTGCCATTGTCATGGAAGAACTTTACTGTGAGTCCAAGGTCCATTAAAAACGTTGATGAATACATCATCACATTTTTTAACAAATCTGAAATACATCTACAGTTCATTCTCCTCAACAGCTTCTTTTCAAATGGCGATGTTAAAGCATGCATAATCTATGTGAAAGCAAGCATTTTAATAGGAAAGGTCTGGCTATGCCTTCGGAATAACCACCCATTAAAAACTGAAATTTTTTTAGAAATCAAGATGCTTCTTAGCAAAGAAAAAAGTATCCAGAATGAATAAAGAAAGTGATTAGAGATCTGTACTGTATTAAAGAGAGAACAAACCCTACTTTTTTTACTAATTAAAAGTAATAGGTTTTTTCTTTCACTGACTCTTCATCTACCCGCTTTGTGCCTCTATAATAAGCATAGAATTTGACATTTTCAAAGTGATAAACTAACGTTAGTTAAGTAGTCTTCACAGACCCTAGTGGGGAGGAGAATTAGTATTATAGATGGGGATACCGAGGCACAGATAATTTAAGGGCCTCGTGTTGAACCATGCCTCTATTCAGCCATCATTTGCAAGTGATCAAAGTTGCATGTGCACAGACACACTTGAGGTCTTGCACATGTGGGGATTTGCAGTTGTAGAGTGAGGGCACATGGGAGTGTGCAGACTCATCGTGGTGTGCCCAATGTGATGTAACAAGTTAGTGGCAGAACTAGAATTAAACCGAAGGAGTTCATAAGTCTCCATGCCATGCTCATTCTTCTTCTAGACCATGCTGCCTCTAAAATAAACATTGTAATACTTCACACTTTTGTAATGCCTTCTGTCCAAGAATCTCAAAGCACTTTACAAATATTAATGAGATCATCCTCACAACACACAACATGTGGGGATAGATATTTCTCTCGCTCACAGACCACCTAACTCCTAGTTCTGTGCTTTAGCCACCTGACTGTCCTTACCTTCTAGATGCTGATAAGCAAGGGTCTGGTCTTCCTCTCATTGAAGTCAATGGGAGTTTTGTCTTAGATATCAGTGGGGGGACAAGATTGTTTCTAACTTTTCTCCACCGTTTCAGTTAGATGTTTCCCTCACTTTGTTTTTTAGTTTGTTGGGAGCAAGAGGCTGTTTATATGTTAAAATTATCATAAATGTGTAAGAGTTGTAGTAAAAATGTACCTTAAAAGAAGTATTTGTATTTAAAAAACAACCAACCAAACTCTCTTCCTCTGCAGGAAAAATGCAAGTAAAAATGATTTTAAAAAATCACAAGTTACCTTGTCATGCTGCACAGCAGTATCTTTTCCCACTTTGGTTAACCAATGTCATGCTGAACATTCCTGTGATAATGGATACAATATAAAAAGTCATCTGTTGACCAGAGTAAAGGGAACCTATATGATTCATATTCTCATTCTGTTAGTATTTTGCAAGCTATTTTTCCCCCTCATTTAACAAAGCTGAGTGACAGATGCACTCTAAGTCTTTTCCCAATGGGTCATTTATAGGATATAACTAACAAGCTTTGTGAATTTGAATTGATCTTTTGGAACCAAATAACCAAACAGCAATATTTTATAACAGAAAAAATAAAATTTCCCTGGAACAGCATTGATTGCTTATATTGGCCTATGCTTAGGACAGGACATCCCAGCCAGAGATCTGTAGCCCTTGGGAAGGAGGTGTAAAAGTTTCCTCAGGTTAAATATGGGGCTGGGAGTGGTTAGTACTTGTTTCCCTTCTAGAACCAAAGTTGGATAGGTTAAGGCTGGAAGTATATGAAGTTCTGTGAGTTCTAGATATAATTCTGGTTAGTTTCCTTGTATGACCCATTAAATAGTACCTAGATAGGATGTCCTTGATATTCATTTTGTAGTATATGGCTAAAACAGAAAGGTCACAAAGTTTTCCAAAGTTACCATTTCCTGGTGGGTAAAAGAAGTCTGGTGGGTAAAAGATGAGTCCTTAAGTCCCCCATCAAGAAAGTTGTGCTCATTCCATTAGACCAGTGGCATAGAACATCATAGAAGCATCCTCAGCCAATATGGATTTTGGTTGCTAGATTCTCCAGACACTTCTGCTTGTATAATTATTTTATATCTATTGGTTTCTTTCCATGCACCCACCTACTAACTACTTGGATTGGTGTTGTCTCATTCTCCAGCAAGTGAACCATTATTGTTTTATTTGTAAATTCATCCCTTCTTGGGAATGAAGTTCAGCCAGTCCTGTAATTTGTTGAGTTTAATCATAGCAGTGTGCAAATCATGGGCAATCTTACAAATGTTGACATTGAAACAGTCTCTATGAGACGCTCCCATATGGCCATTGTCTCAGAGAATGTTTCCAAAGCTAGGAGAAAGGAAAGACAAACAAGAGAAAAGAAGGATAGGGATGAATATTATTAATGGATGTTCATTCAAAGAGAAGACAAACTGAGAGGTAAGACAAAATTGTTTCACTTTATGATCTTCAAGCTTTTATTATATTTTTACACCTTTTTACCTGGCTGCACTGTGAATCACTGATTGACTTCCTAATCCTAATGATAATGATTGCTAACTTTCTAGAAGAGAAAATATTTTCATCTCCACATCACCTCTTTCTTGGCTTTATATGTTTCTATACATATCCAGTGTATCATAAAGGCTAGAGGTAAATAAAAATAGGTATCAAGAAGACTAACGCATGTTACTGACCTTTAGTTCCTATTAAGAACCTTGTAATTCACTGCAGATAGAAGTATTTCAAATGGAATGAATTTTTCTTCTTTTACTTTGATGGAGAAGAGACAGAGGACCTAAATTAAAGGATTAATTGGAAACCTCTTAGGTGCACTTGGTGTCTGGTTGACTGAACCAAAGTTCTTTTCTTGAAAGGTCAATGAGTTATTCAGTGATCCTTCATTGCTTAGCAAAAAACCAAAAAAGTACAACTCTTCCTGTTTATTTGTTTTGTAGACCTATTTTTAAGACACACAGTGCAGAATTATGGGCATGAAGACTGTATTCAAATAGCTACCATCCTATTATTTTAACATGGAGTCTTAACTTGTAGATTTGGATGGGAAGTTTCAATGGAAATTAGCTAATTTGCTATCTTTTTCACAGTAAAAAGCTCTGCAAGTCATTTTTTGTGTATTCAGTTTTTGTACAATCAGTTTATGCTGTTAAATTTTAATACCTTATTCTGATTATTTGCAGTATTTAAATGTTAATTGTTTTAATTTAGATTCCTTCTTAGAGATTGGATGACTCAGAGAATTGATAGGTTGAATTGGTATCTTCAACTCTAGATTATTCATTTCAGTCTGTTTCAAGTTCACAGTGACTGAAAGACATTATGATCTGATGTAGTTCAGCTGATAAAGTGAAGAGAGATGCTGATGTCAGTCTAGTTCACAGTTGGGTTGGCATCTTAGAAACCGCTATGATAATAGACACTAATTGACACCATAGCTGGCAATATCACCTGAGAGGCCAAGGATTGAATGGCATAGAGATTGAATTACTTTTCAGCCTTTAGATTTCATGAGTTTGTTTGGTAAAGTTGCATTGCTGCATTTGTTGAACCTATTTTGTGGTGAAGTAAAGGACTTTACAGACAGCTTGCTCTTATAGACTCATAGACTTTAAGGTCAGAAGGGACCAATATGGTCATCTAGTCTGACCCCCCGCATGATGCAGGCCACAAAAGCTGACCCCCCCCACTTTCCCTTAACTCTGCTGTTGAAGTCTCCAGATTGTGATCTAAAGACTTCAAGTCGCAGAGAATCTTCCAGCTTGCGACCCCTGCCCTATGCTGCGGAGGAAGGCGAAAAACCTCCAGGGCCACTGCCAATCTACCCTGGAGGAAAATTCCTTCCCGACCCCAAATATGGCGATCAGCAGAACCCCGAGCATACAGGCAAGATTCTCTAGCCAGACCCTCATTTTACCAGCGATGGCCGTTATTGCCTAATTGATTAGAATCACGTAATCCCATCAAACCATTCCCTCCATAAACTTATCTAGCCTAATCTTGAAGCCAGAGAGGTCTTTCGCCCCCACCGTTTCCCTCGGAAGGCCGTTCCAAAATTTCACCCCTCTGACGGTTAGAAACCTTCGTCTAATTTCAAGCCTAAATTTCCCCATGGCCAGTTTATATCCATTCGATCTCGTGTCCACATTAGCACTGAGCTGAAATAATTCCTCTCCCTCCCTGGTATTTATCCCTTTGATATATTTAAAGAGAGCAATCATATCCCCCCTCAGCCTTCTTTTGGTTAGGCTAAACAAACCAAGCTCCTCGAGTCTCCTTTCATAGGAAAGGTTTTCCATTCCTCGGATCATCCTAGTGGCCCTTCTCTGTACCCGTTCCAGTTTCAGTTCATCCCTTTTAAACATAGGAGACCAGAACTGCACACAGTACTCCAAGTGAGGTCTCACCAGCGCCTTGTATAATGGAAGCAGCACCTCCCTGTCCCTACTAGAAATACCTCGCCTAATGCATCCCAAGATCGCATTAGCTTTTTTCACTGCCACGTCGCATTGCCGACTCATAGTCATCCTCCGATCAACCAGGACTCCGAGGTCCTTCTCCTCCTCAGTCTCTTCTAACTTATGTGTTCCTAGCTTATAACTGAAATTCTTATTAGTCATCCCTAAATGCATCACCTTACACTTCTCACTATTAAATCTCATCCTATTACTATTACTCCAATTTACAAGGTCATCCAAGTCTCCCTGCAGAATATCCCGATCCTTCTCCGAGTTGGCAATGCCTCCCAACTTTGTGTCATCCGCAAACTTTATCAGCCCACTCCTACATTTGGTTCCGAGGTCAGTAATTAATAGATTAAATAAAATCGGACCCAGAACTGAACCTTGAGGAACCCCACTGGTGACCTCCCTCCAATCTGACAGTTCACCTTTCAGTACTACCCGCTGCAGTCTCCCCTTTAACCAGTTCCTTATCCACCTCTGGATTTTCCTATCGATCCCCATCTTATCCAATTTAACCAATAATTCCTCATGCGGAACTGTATCAAACGCTTTACTAAAATCGAGGTATATTAGATCCACTGCATTTCCTTTATCTAGAAGGTCTGTTACTTTCTCAAAGAAGGAGATCAGGTTGGTTTGGCACGACCTGCCTTTCGTAAACCCATGTTGTAATTTGTCCCAATTGCCATTCACCTCAAGGTCCTTAACTACTTTCTCCTTCAAGATTTTTTCCAAGATCTTACATACTACAGAAGTTAAACTAACAGGCCTGTAGTTACCCGGGTCACTTTTTTTCCCCTTCTTGAAAATAGGAACCACATTAGCTATTCTCCAGTCCAATGGTACCACCCCCGAGTTTACAGATTCATTAAAAATTGTCGCCAAGGGGCTCGCAATTTCTCGCGCCAGTTCCTTCATTATTCTCGGATGAAGATCATCCGGTCCCCCTGATTTAGTCCCGTTTAGCTGGTCAAGTTTGGCTTCCACCTCTGATACTGTAATGTCTATCCCCCCTCCTCTATTCCCCTCTGTCCTACTCCTTCTATTCCTAAACCCTTCATTAGCCTTATTAAAGACTGAAGCAAAATATTCATTTAGATATTGTGCCATGCCTAGATTATTCTTAATTTCCACTCCATCCACATTCTTCAGCAGTCCCACTTCCTCTTTCTTTGTTTTCTTCCTATTTATATGGCTATAAAACCTCTTACTATTGGATTTAATTCCCCTTGCCAGGTCCAACTCTACCCGGCTTTTGGCCTTTCTCACCGCATCCCTACATGCTCTAAACTCACTAAGGTAGGTTTCCTTGCTGATCCCTCCCTTCTTCCATTCTCTGTACGCTTTCTGTTTTTTCTTAATTGCCCCTTTGAGACTCCCGCTCATCCAGCTAGGTCTAAATCTCCTGCCCACTAATCGTTTTCCCTTTCTCGGGATACAGGCCTCAGACATCTCATGCAACTTCTGCTTGAAATAATCCCAGGCGTCATCTGCCTTTAGATCCCTAAGTATGTTAGCCCAATCCACTTCCCTAAGTAGTTGCCTTAATTTATTAAAGTTGGCCTTTTTGAAATTGTAAACCTTAGTTACAGTATCATTTCTGTTAATCCTTCCATTTAGTTTAAACCGAATTAGCTCATGGTCACTCGAGCCAAGGTTGTCCCCTACAACCATTTCTTCAACGAGGTCCTCACTACTCACCAGCACTAAATCTAAAATGGCATCCCCCCTCGTCGGTTCAGTTACTACTTGATGAAGGAATTCATCTGCTAGTACATCTAAGAACATCTGAGCCCTGTTATTGTTACTAGCATTTGTTACCCAATCTATATCTGGGAAGTTAAAGTCCCCCATGATGACACAGTTCTTATCAGTTTTTACTTCCCTAAAAACATTAAGTAGTTCTCTGTCCGCCTCCAGGCTAGATCCTGGCGGTCTATAGCATACCCCAAGCACTATCTCGGGGGAGGCTCTAGTAGTTCTTTTATGCAGTGTAATTATTGCCCATACAGACTCCGTCTTATCCATTCCATCACTTATTATTTCTTTACATTTTAGCTCATTATTGACATATAACGCCACTCCCCCACCTTTACCTTTTTTCCAGTCATTCCTAAACAGCACATACCCTTCCATACCTGTACTCCAGTCATGACTACCGTTCCACCACGTTTCGGTTATTCCTACGATATCAGGTTTCATTTCTTGGACCAGGAGCTCCAATTCCTCCATTTTGTTACCTAGGCTTCTCGCATTGGTGTATAAACATCTTACTGTATGCTGTCTATCCTTTCTCCCATTAGTTATGCAATTTGGAACGGACCCCATGCTGTCCATCCGCCCCCTCTTTCTTATGTCCAATTCCCTACCCCTACCTATGTCTGTGCTTATCTCCTCACACTCCTTTTCAGAGTTGGAATCTGGCGTGGAGATTAACTGAACATCTCCCAACCGTCTCCCCCAAATTCCTAGTTTAAAGCCCTTTTGATGAGATGAGCCAGCCTCCCTCCCAGAAGTCTATTCCCTTCCCTACTTAGGTGAAGTCCATCCCGCGAGAACAGCTGTCTGTCCCCAAAAGCCTCCCAGTGGCCATACATCCCAAAGCCCTCCTTATAGCACCACTCCCGTAGCCAGCTATTTATCCTCACAATTCTGTCAGCCCTCTTAATTGTATTGGTGTAAATCCGGATTGACTTAATTAGTGTTACCCTACATTTACCTTGGTGTAAGTGAGAGCAAAAAGTTTGCCCTCAGTTTCTAATGCTTTCAGTTTGGCAACTTAAATCAACACTGAATTATTGCAGTCCTGCTTACATAGTATATCCGGTAAGGACTAGATTCTGCCACCCTTACTCACGCTGAGAACTACCTTACTCAGCAAGTGGTTTCATTGAAGAAAATAGCAATACTCAGGGAATAAGATATTATTCAGTGAGATTAAGCATGGCAGTATCTGGCCCTAAGTGACTAATGATAAACTCATTAAATCATTAAGACTTGTCGTGTCATTCGTTACAGAAGCCCTTTTTTGTTGTTGTGTTATGCTTCCCTCAAAAGAGATGTGCATTTTGCTGAAGGAAATTAGACTTGTCATTTATTTTCATACCACCACAAGCACTCCATTTGGAAAAAAAAAATCACAATCTGGAGGTGAAAGGTTTTGGACACTGCATCATTTTTCTTTTTTTTTTTTTTTTTTTTTTGCTTCCCTCCAAGTTTATTTAGAATTGCTAAAATGCTGAATATGTTTAATTTAATTTGATGGCATTTTTGTGGAAACAAATTTACATGCTAGATCGTTAATTCAGAAAGCAGTAATCTTTTCTGGAGTAACTTGAGTGAAATTCAGGTGCAGTGTCTGGGGTTATGATGTTCTAGGTCAATAGATAAATTCAGTTCAAATGAGATCTCAATTATAAAATGGCATTGGCTGTTCTGATTTTATTTTCCCCTTATTTCAACAACTGGTCCTTCCCTTAAACTGACCTTGTGACGTTGTGCAGTCTATATGGTTTTATAAAAACATGATAATAAGTGAATATAATGTAACTGGAATAGTTTTATAAAAATTTGATAATAAGTGACTATAATGCAAATGGGATATGCTTCGTGCAAAAAGTCTCTTTTAAGGTATCATTACAAAGCTCATAATCTACTGAGTGTGATCATCCTATTTGTAGAAATGTACCACTCTTGTATCTAAAACTAGAAATATAAAACATAACTCTGAGGGCCTATTGTAATTATGTAAAGGGTGGGCCATTAATGATGGTTTGGAATCTTGATGACTCCCATTAACAGGACCATTATCCGCAGATGACTGTGTTTACCTGTGAGTCTTCCTGTATATGTGTGTGCTGGCAAGTGAGTAATGAAGTCTTTCAGTGACATGTGATCATGTCACCTGAACTGGAATCCATCTTTAACCTGGTGCTTTTCCAGTGAGGGGGGGTGGAAACCCAGAGGGACAAAGGGTTCCCGCCTTATGCAAAAGATATATAAAGGGTTGGAAGAGAACAGAGAGAGGAGAGGAGACATCATGAAGAATCCCCTAGCTATGACCTGAGCTGCAACAAGAGCTGTACCAGGGGAAAGAGTTGTGCCCAGGCCTGGAAGGTGTCCAGTCTGTGAAAAACTTACTGAAGCATCTCTGAGGGTGAGATTATCTGCATTTAGTTTGATTAGACATAGATTTGCGCATTTTATTTTATTTTGCTTGGTGACTTACTTTGTTCTGTCTGTTACTACTTTGAACCACTTAAATCCTACTGTCTGTATTTAATAAAATCACTTTTTATTTAGTAATTTACTCAGAGTATGTATTAATACCTGGGGGAGCAAACAACTCTCTCTATCAGTGTTATAGAGAGCGAACAATCTATGAGTTTACTCTGCATAAGCTTTATGCAGGGTAAAACGGATTTATCTGGGTTTAGACCCCATTGGGAGTTGGGCATCTGAGTGCTAAAGACAAGCACACTACTATGAGCTGTTTTCAGGTAAACTTGCAGCTTTGGGACAAGTAATTCAGACCTTGGGTCTGTGTTGGAGCCAGACTGGAGTGTCTCGCTCAGCAAGACAGGGTGCTGGAGTCCTGAGCTGGCAGGGAAAACAGAAGCAGGGGTAGTCTTGGCACATCGGGTGACAGCTCCCAAGGGGGTTTCTGTGATCCAACCCGTCACAGACCTATTAATACATTGTACATTCTTTCTAGGTGATCCGGATTAGAGTATTCTATTGTTCAGTGAGTGTATCTATGTTTATTGAATGTTCTCAATATTTTCTCTTGGTTATTAGGAGTTTTGTGGCTATTGTTCTGTAAAAGGGACACATTCAAATACAATACTTTTCATCAAAATGTCAGCACTTACCAATTTTTGCCACACAGTGATTTTTAGGATGTTCTTGTAGTTAAAACACTGGACTGGAACCCAGGAAATCTGGATTCATTTTCTAGCTCTACCACAGACTCCCTGTGAAACTTTGGGCCAATCATTTAATCTGCGTGCCTCCGTTTCCCATCTGTAAAATTAAAAGAACGTTTCCTTTCTCCCATCGCTGTTTATTTAGATATTCAGCTCCGCAGGGCAGGACCTGTCTCAGACCAGGTGTTTGTACAATGCCTAGGGTACTGGGGCTCCAATGTCATATCTTCTAGATACTACCATAATATAAAGAGTAAATAAGGATGATAATAACAATAGCAAAAAAACAGTTAAAATATCAGTTACTTCCTATTCTAAATTTAGGGAAAGTTTGTGATAGCTCATAGTATGTCTACCCTACAACTGGGGTGTGTGGTTTGCAGCATGTGTATACATAGCTGAGCCAGCTTTTATCCAGCTATCTCAGATATCAATAGCAGTGAAGCCATGGCAGCATGGGCAGTACAAGCCCTCATGGGACCCTGGGTACTTACTCAAGCAAGCTAGCCTGCCCTGAAGTCCATGTTTCCATGGCTTCATTGCTGTCGGTATCTGTGCTACTTAGATTAAAGCTAAAAACATGGATATGTCGAGACGTGCTGCAGTCAGTCCTCCAATCACTTCCCCCAGATTTCAATCCTCAGTTACCACAGAGGAATGCTCTCTTTACAGGATCTGCACCGGCCATTAAGAAATGAATATTCTTTGCAAGGCTCTGCTAACATTATTACAACTGATGGTGCTCCAGCAAGGATGTACATTTAAAGGGGCTTTGCTAGTTTCAAGTAGAGCTAGTCAGGAATTTTCCAGCAAAACTGAGTTTAATTAACATAAGAACATAAGAATGGCCCTATTGGGTCAGACCAAAGGTCCATCTAGCCCAGTATCCTGTCTTCCGACAGTGGCAAGTGCCAGGTGCCCTAGCGGGAATGAACAGAACAGGCAATCATCAAGTGATCCATCCCCATTGATGGACCTATCCTCCATGAATTTATCTAGTTCTTTTTTGAACCCTGTTATGGTCTTGGCCTTCACAACATCCTCTGGCAAGGAGTTCCACAGGTTGACTGTGCATTGTGTGAAGAAATACCTCCTTTTATTTGTTTTAAACCTGATGCCTATTAATTTGATTTGGTGACTCCTAGTTCTTGTGTTATGAGAAGTAGTAAACAACACTTCCTTATCTACTTACTCCACACCAGTTATGATTTTATAGACCTCAATCATATTTCCCCTTAGCTGTCTCTTTTCCAAGCTGAAAAGTCCCAGTCTTATTAATCTCTCCTCATACGGAAGCCATTCCATACCCCTAATAATTTTTGTTGCCCTTTTCTGAACCTTTTCCAATTCCAATATATCTTTTTTTGAGATGGGATAACCACATCTGCACACAGTATTCAAGATGTGGGCACACCATGGATTTATATAGAGGCAAAATGATATTTTCTGTCCTATTATCTATCCCTTTCTTAATTATTCCCAGCATTCTGTTTGCTTTTTTTGACTGCCGCTGCACATTGAGTAGACGTTTTCAGAGAATTATCCACAATGACTCCAAGATCTTTCTTGAGTGGTAACGGTTAATTTAGATCCTATCATTTTATATGTATAGTTGGGATTATGCTTTCCAATGTGCATTACTTTACGTTTATCAACATTAAATTTCATCTGCCATTTTGTTGCCAGTTTTGAGAGATCCTTTTGTAGCTCTTCGCATTCTGCCTGGGTCTTAACTATCTTTAGTAATTTTTTATCATCTACAAATTTTGCCACCTCACTGTTTACCCCTTTTTCTAGATCATTTATGAATATGTTGACTAGGACTGGTCCCAGAACAGACCCCTGGAGGACACCACTATTTACCTCTCTCCATTCTGAAAACTGATAATTTATACCTACCCTTTGTTTCCTATCTCTTAAACAGTTACCAATCCATGAGAGCACCTTCCCTCTTATCCCGTAGCAGCTTACTTTGCATAAGAGCCTTTGCTGAGGGACCTTGTCAAAGGCTTTCTGAAAATCTAAGTACACTATGTCCACTGGATCCCCTTGGTTCACATGCTTGTTGACCCTCTCAAAGAATTCTAGTAGATTGGTGAGACATGATTTCTCTTGGAAAATCCTGGTTCATTGAACCCAAAGAATGTGGCAGAAACATCTGAGGTTCAACACATTTTTGTTGAATAACAGGGAATTTTCTGTTGGAAACCTGCCTGGCTCCTGGGGAACCTGGCTTTCCAGTGCCTCTGTCCCCAGGGCCCACACGGACTGCCCTGGGGTTGGCGATCCCAGGCTTTCAAGGTATGGGCTCAGGGGCAGCCCTGCCAATTGTATTGCACAGAGCTCCCAGAGTCTGTGGCTCTGCGGCAGCCCTG
This sequence comes from Terrapene triunguis, assembly GCF_002925995.2. Classification (NCBI taxonomy): domain Eukaryota; kingdom Metazoa; phylum Chordata; order Testudines; family Emydidae; genus Terrapene; species Terrapene triunguis. The sequence continues at coordinate 17,557,105 of NW_020664447.1, read as the reverse complement.
CCAATTGTACTGCCCAGTTTTGGCCAGCTCTGGCTTCAAGCCCAAACTTGGGGTGTGGAGATGGATGGAACCCAATGTTTGCCATATTTAAAGTATATTACAAAAAAATCCCATTAAGAAGAAAAAAAATCTCATTTCCTTGGGCATTAGAGAGGGCAGAGAGATGCATTCCTAACACAGGATTAAAATGTATTTGATCTTTAAAATCAATTGTGTAAACCTTACCTTAGACCTTATTCCATCCCATGCTTTGCTGCACATTGGGCTACCCACATTTGCCATCCTTGCCTGTCAACTGCCCTTGTCATAAACAAACAGTTAAGGGTTAATACCTCTTTTACCTGTAAAGGGTTAAGAAGTTCACCTAGCCTAGCTGACACCTGACCAGAGGAACCAATGGGAGGACAAGATGGTTCAAAAGGAAGGAGGGAAATTCCCTTTGTCAGAGTCAGTTTCACTTTTGACCGGAGTGGGAAAGCTCCAGAATTCAGCCTCTTATCAAGTAGTGAGTATTAGTGAAGGGAATAAATAGGTTTATGTTTATTTTCTTTTGTAACTTGTCTTGTGCAATTAGGGAATAATCAAATTGGGCATTCATTTGTGTAACTAAGTTTTCGTCCAGGGGAACATCCTCTGTGTTTTGAATCTGTTGTCTGTGAGAGTAGCTGGTATGCTAATCTCTCCCAGAGGGTTTTCTTTTACCTTTCTTTTCTTTAATTAAAAGTCTTATTTTTAAGAACCTGATTGATTTTTCCTTGTTTTTAGATCCAAGGGGGTTGGATCTGGATCCACCAGGAGTTGGTGGGAGAAAGGAGGGGGGATGGTTAATTTCTCCTTGTTTTAAGATCCAAAGGGTTTGGATCGGTGTTCACCAGGGAATTGGTGAAGGAGTCTCTCAAGGCTACCCAGGGAAGGGAATCAGTACTTGGGAGTGGTGGCAGCCAGACCAGATCTAAGCTGTTAATTGAGCTTAGGGGTTCACATGCAGGTCCCCACATCTCTACCCTAAAGTTCAGAGTGGGGAAGGAACCTTGACAGCCCTTCTCTCCAAATCTTTTCATTGCATGTTGAGATGCTTGATGTCATTCAGAACTATTTGTTTTCATGTTATTTGCGGTCGTCTTCTCTTTCTTCTTGCATTTTCTGGCTTCTATTCAAGGGCAGTATTTGGTAAGTGTTCTTTTTCTATTCTCCACACGTGTCCCAGCCACTGATGTCTTCATTTGTAGATTATTTGTGAGAGGGTGCCTTGTCCAGTAATTTTTCTGACTTCTTCATTCGTCTTCCTATCTCTTATTCTCAATATTCTTCTCAGACATTTGTGATGAAATGCATCCCACTTTTGCATATCTTTTTTGGTAAGTTGCCATGTCTCACTGCTATATGTTGTGATGGCAATAACAATTGCTTTGTACATGTTCAGTTTTGTCTTGAAGGAGATGTTTTTCAGTTGCTAGATGTTTTTGAGTCTTCCAAATGCAGCGTTTGCCTTCCCGATTCTTCTTCTTGTTTCTTCAGAAGTAATACCATCTTGGCTGATGGTACTTCCAAGATACGTAAAATTGTCCACCTTCTCCAGTTTCTCTTCTTTAATTTTGATTTCTGTCCCTATAGTCCCCATTAACATGACTTTACATTTCTTTGTATTGTATCTCAAACCTATCTTCTCCATTACTTGGTTTGTTCATTTTTGTAGTCCTTTGGCATCTTCATTGATAAGAGTGATGTCATCAGCAAAGTCTAGATCAAATAGCCTTGAATTGTTCCATTTTAGGCCATATGTATCACTGTCGCATTGTTTTAATCCACAGTCAATGACTAGCATAAACAAAAAAGGAGACAGGACGCACCCCTTCCTTACACCTGTCTTGTGTAAACATTCTTCCTCAAATCAAATTCTTATGTATGTATTCGGTGTCCGGTCTGATGACAGAAAGACACAAAACGGTTTTTACTGCTTTTTTAAAAAAATTCCTGTTAGTCCTTCAGTGCCTGCAGTGCTAAAAGAGAGCGAGCTGGATTATATTCCAGCTCATGTGTCATCAACAGAACTGTTACTGTTGTTTGAAAGCATTGAGGTTGCATAGGTGCTTCTGCAGTCAGAGTTTGAAGAACAATGGGTTTGCACAGTTATAACTGATGGATAACTTGGCCTGCAAAGCCTTTGTGATATGCAGGAGGGAGAGAATCCAACTTGACTCTGAAATTCCAGATTGCAGAGCTGGCAGTTGCATGCCTCCCCCATCTATTTACTTGTAAACTGGGCACGTTTGATATAGAGCTCACTGAGGAACAGATTCGTATACCTTTACTCTTACAGAGTAGTGTCTGACCCTGGGAGTAGTCAGATAGCACTTCTTCAGTGGGACTAAGGATATCAGGACCTGGCCCTGAGATACCATAAACATGGATTCTTGAGATGCCATTGTAGCAGTCATTTTTCCAACTTGACCCACATTTCTTTTCTTTTTGGTTTGAAAGAACAAACTATTCTGGGCTGTATGCTCCCTTAAGACTTCTTTAGAAAAATGAATGGTACCATATAGGCTCCATCTACACTTATGGTGGCATGTAGATTATAGATACTGTCTGCCCAGCTAGCACAGGTATAAATAGCAGCGTAGATAGTGAGACATGGCTTAGGTGAGTAGCGTAGACTAGAGTGCTCTACATGCTTGAACCCCGAGGGGGTATATATACCCTACACAACTCTTGATGTGCCGAAGCAGGGTCTCCCATGTCTACACTACTATTTTCAGTGTAGTGTTGCGCTGCCTGTTCACTGATGGAGCCATTCCCTGCGGAAGTGAAAAGTTCTGGCATGGGGCAGGCAATGGGAAAAGGTTCTGGAAGCGGGGAGGAAACAGGGAGCTCCCTTCTTCTGGAGCCTTTCCTCGCTGCCGGAGCCTTTCACTGCCATATGTAGCTACACGTGGAGTGCCTGTGCTCTTACAAGCTGCTGTAAGTGTAGATGTAGCCATAGAAAATCCAGTGGCTGAACCTCCTCATATCAGATATAACCAAACAACTCTTTCCAGCAAAATAAATACATTGTAAATACCTCACTTTCCCCAGATTTCACTCCTCGGATACCTCCACTTATCCCCAGAATATGCAGTGAAAATATATGTATTAGCTGGTTGGAAAATAGTAGGGCTGTTGATTAATCACAGATAACTCATGAGATTAACTAATTTTTTTAATTGCGATTAATTTTTTTCGATCGCGATTAATCGCAGTTTTAATCACACTGTTTAATAAATTTCAATTGGTATTCTATTTAATATTTTTGGATGTTTTTCTACATTTTCAAATCTATTGATTTCTATTACAACACAGAATACAAATGGTACACTGCTCACTTTATTATTTTTATGACAAATATTTGCACTATAAAATGATAAACAAAAGAGAGAGTATTTTTCAGTTCACCTCATACAGGTACTGAAAGTGCAACTTACAAATACACCTCTACCCCGATATAACGCGACTCGATATAACACGAATTCGGATGTAACGCGGTAAAGCAGTGCTCCGGGGGGGCGGGGCTGCGCACTCCCGGCGGATCAAAGCAAGTTCGATATAACGCGGTTTCACCTGTAACGCAGTAAGATTTTTTTGGCTCCTGAGAACAGCGTTATATCGGGGTAGAGGTGTATCGATTTTTTTTGTTACATACATAACTGCACTCCAAAAAAACAAAAACAAAGGGCAAAACTTTAGAGCCTACAAGTCCACTCAGCCCTACTTCTTGTTCAGCCAATCGATAAGACAAACAAGTTTGTTTACATTTATTGGAGATAATGCTGCCCGCTTCTCATTTACAATGTCACCAGAAAGTGAGAACAGGCATTCACATTGGACTTTTGTAGCAGGCATTGCAAGGTATTTACATGCCAGATATGCTAAACATTCATAAGCCCCTTCATGCTTTGGCCACCATTCCAGAGGACATGCTTCCATGCTGATGACGCTCGTTAATAAAATAATGTGTTAATTAAATTTGTGACTGAACTCCTTGGGGGAGAATTGTATGTCTCCGGCTGCTTTACCTGCATTCTGCCATATATTTCATGTTATAGCAGTCTCGGATGATGACTCAGCACATGTTGTTCGTTTCAAAAACATTTTCACTGCAGATTTCACAAAATGCAAAGAAGGAAGCAATGTGAGATTTCTAAAAATGCTACAGCATTCGACCAAAGATTTAAGAATCTGAAGTGCCTTCCAAAATTTGAGAGGGACGAGATGTGAAACATGCTTTCAGAAGTCTTAAAAGAGCAACACTCCAATGCGGAAACTACAGAACCCAAACCACCAAAAAAGAAAATCAACCTATGCTGGTGACCTATGAGTCAGAGGATGAAAATGAACATGGATCGGTCTGCACTGCTTTGGATTGTTATCGAGCAGAACCTGTCGTCAGCATGGACGCATGTCCTCTGGAATGGTGGTTGAAGCATGAATGGACATATGAATCTTTTGCGCATCTGGCATGTAAATATCTTGCGAAGCCGGCTACAACAGTGCCATGTGAATTGTTCTCTCTTTCAGGTGACATTGTGAACAAGAAGCAGGCAGTATTATCTCCTGCAAATATAAACAAACTTGTTTGTCTGAGTGATTGGGTGAACAAGAAATAGGACTGAGTGGTCCTGTAGGCTCTAAAGTTTTACATTGTTTTATTTTTGAGTGCAGTTTTTTTTGTACATAATTCTACATTTGTAAGTTCAACTTTCTTGATAAGGACATTGCACTACAGTACTTATATTAGGTGAATTAAAATACTATTTCTTTTGTTTTTTACAGTGCAAATATTTGTATCTGAAATAAATATAAAGTGAACACTGTACATTTTGTATTCTGTGTTGTAATTGAAATCAATATATTTGAAAATGTAGAAAACGTAGAAAACATCCAAAAATATTTAAATAAAAGGCATTTTATTATTGTTTAACAGTGCGATTAATCACAATACATTTTTTATCATGTGATTAATTTTTTAATCTCTTGACAGCCCTAGAAAATAGCATTTTTTTAAAAAACCCTCACAAATTGTCGTTAAATTTTTTTGTTGAAATTTCAGTAATTCAAGAAATGTCTTCTGCCATCCTTTAACTATGGCTTTTGTGGCATGTCATGGAAGTCAGCAGGTTTGATTTCTTCAGAAGGAGGAGGAGAATCGGTTCCAGAGTTGAGGAGCCTGGCAAAATTTACAATGTGTACATAAGGGAAAACCAAAGAAAACAGTTGTATGGGAAAGAAAGTGTTTTCTAATTACTAAGGAGTTATTACCATCAAAAGGAAGTAAATACAATATAATTAAGACTGCTTAGAAATGGAGGTGCGGATGTCTGCATTTTTAAAAATGTTTTCGATTTTCATTTTAGGTAACCCTGTTGTGTAGTATGCAGCAACAACAAAATGCTCTGTGTGACACTGCACAGTATCTGTTGCAGGTAGAATTAGAAAACCACCCTCTCTTTCTTAGGTCAAACTTAATCCTTCGATTAAGTACTTGCTGAACATGAGCCACTATTATGTTGTGCGTACTCAGACAAAGCTCCCGTTGACATCACTATGAGTTTTAGTTGAATAAGGAATGAATAAGGAGTGCTGAATAGGGCCCAAAGGATAGAAGTCAATTAAAAATCTGCTGAGTTTCCACAACTGGACACATTTCCTGCTACACAAAATAAATAAAATCTATTGCTGCTTTTTTTTCTTCCTCTATATAATGTTTTCATTGTAATGGATACAGTTTCATTACATTGTGGCTCCGGAGATAACATTAATGTTATATGGTATCACTTAAACCTTCTGCATGGCAGTGATGTATGACTGTATTTTTGGCTGATGTCCATTGGCTTGACTTCTGGATCAATTTTTAATGATTATCCTTCTGTTTGTCGTCTTCTCTTCACAAAAGCATTCCATACTAGATGTTAATATTTTCTGTAGCCAGCATACAGTTTATTCCATAATAAATCACACCCCAGATTCTCCTCTACCTCAAAATGTATTTATGAAAGCACACTGAAAATAAACATTATATTTAAAAAAATCCTCATTACTGATAAGTTGACTTAGGAGAACTTCTATGGTTTTAAAAATCCCATTTACCTTGCAACATATATGGTCTTGGATCCTGCAAAAACTTAACTTTACCCACCATGAGTAGACAATGAAGTTACTCATAGTGAGTAAAGTTAAGCATATGTGCAAGTCTTTGTAGAATGAGGGCCTAAATCCATTGTATACTTTTATGCACTGCTTTCATCTTGTCTTCTTTGTTTCACTTTCTGTACATATTTTCACATTCTCATTTCAAAGAACAAATCAAGTGTTGTTTTGGTTCATAACACCGTGGGGGATGTTTAAATTAAAAATCACTCTTTTCACTGAGACTTTAAAAAAGGTGTCTCAAACATTTGGGTTTTGTAAACCTTCCTTTTTTTTTTAATTAAAGTCAAACCTACACTTTAGTTCCAAACTATTTGACAGTGCCAATTTGAAGATGCATTTCTATTCTTCATAGCTGAAATTCACTCCTGTGGGATAAAACTAAACTTGAAAGCTTATGTCTCTCACCAGAAGTTGGTCTAATAAAAGATATTACCTCACCCACCTCGTTTCTCGAATATTCTGTGCCCAAAACAGCTACAACAACATTGTATATTTTCACTCTTGTGGTCATCTTAATCACTGGATAATGTCAAACCTGTCTTTTATAAATGGATCACAAGCTACAGCTTGCCATTATTCAGTCAGCCTTATGCAGTTGTAAGTAATCAGCCTTTATTACAATGAGACTTCCATCTGCTTGGTGTTGAGCATGAAACTTGTTGTGTAGGAGTCAGATTTTTCTAAATATCAGCAATCTAATGGGGCAGTAGAAGGGGAGAGCTCTGGCTTACTACTATGAATTCTTTCCTAAGCGTCTGGCTGGTGGGTCTTGCCAGCATGCTCAGGGTCTAACTGATCACCCTATTTGGAGTTGGGAAGGAATTTCCCCCCATGTCAGATCAGCAGAAACCCTTGCATTTTTATGCCTTCCTATGTGACATGCAGCACTGAGCACCTGCTGGTTTGAACTAGAATAAATGGTGGATTTTCTGTAACTTGAAGTATTTAAATCATAATGTGAGGATATTCGTAACTCAGCCAGAGGTTAGGGGTTTATTACAGGAGTGGTGGGTGGGTGAAGTTCTGTGGCTTGCAATGTGCAGGTCAGACTAGACGATCACAATGGTCTCTTGTGGTTTTAAAATGTATGAATGACATATTGGAAAGGCGGAGCAAGTGCAGTCGCTAATTGGAAAACAGGTTTGGAAAGGAAAACATTAAACAAATTAATGATACCTTGTGAGTAAGAAATAAATTATGCAGGCTCAGAAACTTGTAGGAAAATGGTAACATTTGTGCCTGTGCTTGCCTGTAGATGGATTATTTGTGTGATCAAAAATAGCTTTTGTGTTTACAAGTGAATCGGTTTAAATTTCATATTGCAACTGCCAAGCCCTAGAACAGTTTAACTGAAATTATTTGCTGTCCCCTGGAGTTATTTCAGTTATTTTGGTGTAATATCATGCTGAGATTTATATGAAAATGAATTTTAATTTCTAATAAGGTAACCATATGTTTTGGAGTTGTTGTAATAAAGTGTCATAAATAATTATTGTTCCAAAGAAATTCAACCTTGCAGCCATACGTTCTTATGCTTAACAGTGAACATTTGAAACAGATTACAGCCATTGCCATAGATTAAAAAACCCCATCAGAATTGCAATAAAAAGCTTCTGCTGAAGTTGTGCAATTTTTTCCCCTCCCTCAGTCAAAAAAAACATCCTATGCTTTAGAATTACATGCATCATCAGAGGTGATCGGATGTCTATAAGGATGTACCCTTACTTTCTGCATTTTATTAATTGCCAAGAAGAAGCTGATCATTTTTTTGCATAGGATAAATCAATTTGATGATCCAGTGCCCATTGAAGTCCTTCAATAGCCCTAGGAGAACTATTTTTTGAACACCTGTTATATTATGAAAAGGAGTATGGTCTAGAGCAGTGGTTCTCAACCTTTCTAGGCTACTGTACCCCTTTCAGGAGAATGAAGCCTGAGCTCCACTGCCCAGGCTGAGCCCCCCCCAGGGGCTCATGACCCCCAGGTTGAGAAACATTGAACTGGATGAGTTGATATGCCCCCAGAGGTATGTGTATCCCTGCTTGAGAACCATTGGTCTAGACTCTAGAGCAAAGTTTCCCAATCTCTAAAAGCTAATTGACCCTCTTCCATACTTAGGTCATTTATACATTATATGGACTATAGTGGCATAGCTATGGCACCGTAGCTATGCCGGCATAACCCAGTAGTGTATAGACAGCCTACAGCGATGGAAGTGTTTTTTTCTGTTGTTGTAGGAACACCACTTCCTCAAGTGGTGGTAGCGAGGTTAATGAAAGCATTCTTCCATTCACCTAGATGCATCTACACCAGTGATTAGGTAGACATAATTGTGTTGCTCAGGGGTATGGACTTTTTACACACCTGAGTGCTGTAGCTATGTTGACCTATGTTTTAAGTATAGTCCAGGCCTAAGAAAAGTTTCATAGTCCCTTCCTCTTAGACTATTAACTCAAGCTTTTTGTATGGTACTTAGCTTAGTGAGGCCTGAATTCTGACTGGGACCTTGGGCCACTACCATAGTATCAATATTACATAATGTTGATCAAGCAATTGAACATGAATGGTAATTGTGAACAGACATCCTGGTGTATTACTGTCATCCTGCAACCACCTTGCTATGGAATTTGCAATGTGTGTTCAGATTTACCCCGGTTAATTCTAAACTCCTTCTGTAATTTTGATGGCCCATTGTAAGAAAGCCCGGGAGGCAGATTCGAACTAGAGTGGCCCTTCATCTTGGCCCATAAGAACATAACATAAGAACATAAGAACGGCCGTACCGGGTCAGACCAAAGGTCCATCTAGCCCAGTATCCTGTGTACCGACAGTGGCCAATGCCAGTGGCCCCAGAGGGAGTGGACCTAACAGGCAATGATCAAGTGATCTCTCTCCTGCCATCCATCTCCATCCTCTGACAAACAGAGGCTAGGGACATCTATGGATGTCGTGGGGAGGGATAACTCAGTGGTTTGAGCATTGGCCTGCTAAACCCAGGCTGATTCACCAGAGAGTTTTGAATGTCATTTGGTGGTTTAGTTCTGATACATCTCCCTTTCACATTACATCTTACTTGTGTTAAACCTCCTATTATTTCTCCACTGTGGTAACTTTGGGAGTTTGCTATAATCAAGATTTCATACTCCTAGCTGTTTTGTTAATCAGGTTCCTCTTGTGCTGCCCTTTAACCTACTTTCTGTGCAATCAGTCCTATTATTACAAAAAATAATCTTCTTTCTCTAGGCTTATCAGGTTTTGGACAAAAACACAGCAAAATCTTATGGGCTATTGAATAGTAGCAGCCCCTAATTTAAAAGCACAAGGCTGGTCAATCATGCTGACCAATGGGAGAAAAATAGCAGTATTATGTCTTCCTGAAACCAGTGGGTATGTACTTGGCACAGCTAACCCATTGCTGTTGCTGCCCATGCTACAATGGCTATGCTGCTATTTTTGTTTGTACTGGGTCAATAAGGGCTAACTTGAGTATTTGTAGGTGAGAAGAGTAATCAGACCACTAGCTTGTAGTGTAGCGCTAGAGGGCAAACACCCATACTATTGTTCACCAGACAATATAAGGAACACCCTAGTATTTTATGCCATTTCCCATGTTAATCCCACAGACCAGTTTAGAACATAAACTTGTTTAAAATCTTATTGGACAAGTGGTCAAACGAGTCATTGGTGAAATTCACCTTTGTGCGTAGGGATATAACAAGGCTAATAACCACTATGGTAAACTCACAGCATAGGCTAAAGAGGAACTAAACTGGTGTATGTCGCGCTGTCCCTTTGCAGGGATATACACTCCATGCGAGTATTTCTGGGAGCAATATCTACAGGAAAATTCAGGCAATCTCAGTGGCACTAAGTACAAAGAACATACATTTTGAGAACTCTAGTTTTAAAACAACTTTAAGAAATGAGAATGTCAATCAGCACATGATAAAGTTGCTTCAGCTGTCCCTTTCTTTCATTAGAGTATCAAAGTTTTAGCTGCTAGTCTACCGCCTGTTTTGTAAAGGACATTATTACTCCAGAGAGCATAGCTAATTATATTTCACTGCTTGAAAGGTCATTTCTTATAAATGCTAGTGTTTTGTGACTGTTTTATGCTATGTATCTTCTTGTCAATTTAGAGAGAGACAAAAAACAAGTGAAATCCATGGACCCAGTGTTTTTTATTAGATGGTGGCAGAATTCTAAAATTATCCCTGGCATGACTGCACATGTGCTTAATAGACTTAATGAAATTAAATTTTGTTCTTTAGAAGACGAAACATGAAATGAAAATTTTCATTTGTAATTGAAATTTTAGTTTTGTTTTATTTTTGAAAATCAATAGTAAATAAAATTTTGGTACCATATAATGCACTATAGTTACTGACATGCCATGAAATAGTGTAAACATTAAATATAAAAATAAACAAAACAAAATAAATTTCAAAACTACAATTTGGTTTTGAAGTGAGTTTTTTCCAAAATGAAATTATTGAAAACTATTATTTTCTCTTTTGAAATGTTTGTTCTTTGGAACATTTTGTGAAATCAATACAAATTTTCAACAAATTTATGTTTCATTGTTATGGCATTTTTGCAACAGAAAACTGTTTTGATGAAAACTTTCTAACCAGTCAATTCTTTGGAATTAGTTTACTACATAGATATTCATAATACCTTCTGGGATGTTGGCATTTTGGTTTAGGGTCCTTGTCTTTACAAATGCATCATTTTTAATCCAGCTCCTTCATGATAAAGGCAGTTTTGCTTTTCTGCATTTACCAATACTTTTTTTTCCTCTAGCCCTGAGGTTAAAAACTTTCCAATGTCTCACTAAATCACAGCATTATCTCACTTTTAACATTGATTATGCGCCTTCAGTTGAATCATCATAATTCAAGTAACTTTTGTTTGCAGAACAACATTTTAATGGTTATAGATGTTTCATAAATACTGTACTGAAACTATACAAAAAGGATTTCTGTAGATGCCACCTTTGCATATGTTATTTGTTAGTTTACATCGGGGGTTCTCAAACTGGGGGTCGGGATCCTTCAGGGGGTTGTGAGGTTATTACATGGGGGGTTGCAAGCTGTCAGCCTCCACCCCAAACCCCGCTTTGCCTCCAGCGTTTATAATGGTGTTAAATATATTAACAAGTATTTTTAATTTATAAGGGGGGTTGCACTCAGAGGCTTCCTATGTGAAAGGGGTCACCAGTACAAAAGTTTGAGAACCACTGGTTTACATTATGTTGTAAGTGTCTTACAGTAGAGTAACAACATCAAGCTTGAATTCGCATCTTCCCGGCATTGTAGAAATCAATTTATTAGTCATTAGATTAATTCATATGCATAGGCAGAGTGCATGTTCTATCAGTAGCTAAGGAAAAAATAAAGAAGGTTTACATGGCCACATATCAACATGAAGGCAGAAATCTAGGTAGTGGATTTACACCTGGCAATGGACCATTGATGTGGAACATGAATCTTCTTATATTCAGAGACTGGCCTATTAACGTATAGAAGTTACACCATGTCCTATTCTGAAAAATATTCTTACTCTCCAAACAGTCCCAGAAGTTTCATTCTGCACAAAACATATATAGTGGGCCAGATTTTTGCCCTCAGTTACACTGTATTTGCATCACTGTAATTGAGGACAGAAGCTGGTGCAGTAAATATAATCTTGCATCTTTTTCCTTATTATGTGAATGCATTTTGTTTTCAGTAGATGAAAAACAAAAATGGTTCTAGGAATCTAGATTCTTTAAACCTATGACAAATATTGATTCATAGTAACACATTTTCCCTGCAAGACATAATATGTGACACATTTGATAAGATTCTGGGTACTCAAAGCTAGTGTGCATGTAACAGGCATAGTGTATAAAACTGCAGAAATTATTGGAATGAAAATTATTGGTAGCCTAAGGCTGCACTTTGCAGTAACTTCTGCATTCTCCTTTTGGAATTTAACATGCATATTTTACACCCTTTCTTGGTCTCGCTCTTTGAAACCGTATATATTTTATGCTGGAGTAACTCAGACTCTAATTTCATTTTGTTTGTATGGGGCATGTCTGCATTAAATTCAAACCACCATAATACACTCATTTAAAGAGACATTGAGCCTGAATCGTATGATGTAAACAAGGAGTAATGCCATAGATATCAGTGGAGTTACACAGCTGTACAACCATCACTAGATATATGCCATTCTCTCTCTCTCTCTCTCTCTCAAGTAAAAAAAATTTCATAACATAGATTTTGCAAGAGATTAATGTTTTAGTTTAAAAAAACCCAATTTTTCCTTTTCCAGTCGTACATTAATTGCCTAATTCTTTAGTTATTTAATATTTTTCTCAACATTTTAATTAAAAGTTTAAACAAAAAATGAAAAACATTTTGTTTTAAATGAAAACATTCCGTTGCAATGTTGTGAACTGAAGTATCAAAGCATTGTGAGAGACATTGAAATTGACTATAAATAAAAGTGAAACTCGCCAGTTTAATTTAAGTGTTCAAGTAGGGAAGGAAAGCACTGAACTGGGTCTTTGGATATCTGGGTAGTGTTCCTGGTTCTGCTAGACTTCCTGTGGGACCCTGAGCAAGTCATGTATTAAGATCTCTCTCTATCTTCGTTTCCCATCTGCAAAATGGGCATGTTAAAAATATCCTTCCCTGCCGCACTGGGATGTTGTGAAACTAAATTTATTATTGTGCTCAGATTCTTAAGGTGATGGCCACCACAGAGAGCCTAGAAATAAATCAGCTGAATGAAGTGCAGAAAAGTAAAACAAACAGCAAACATAGTAAGACATAAGTTCCCCCCCGCCCGCATTTACTAATCTGAACTAGTTGTTAGTATCACAAAGGCAAGGGACTTACATTTGTATATATAGAAAACTGTATTGAATTTTATATGGATAATCCCTCTTTAAATGGAAAAAAAAATCAAGTTTTGTTAGTTACTTGTCAGAGAGATCTATTGAAAGGCTCTGTGTAGGCTAAACCTTGCCCCAAAGCCAGATTTTTAAAGGTATCTAGGAACCTAAGGATGCCAATAGATGGAAGATAGTGCCCAACTCCCAGACATCTATTGGCATCCATAAGTGCCTGGAACAAGAGTAGCCTGCACAGAGCCTTTCAGTAGCACTTTTGAAAATCCCACTAACTGCTTCTGTGAATCTTTAGGTTCCTAAATATCTTTAAAAATGGGGTGCCATCCAATGCCTGAACCATGTGTAGGGAAGAAAGAATCACAGTAAGAATCAAGGCTTGCATAGCTAGCAGAAGCAGGACAACTGAAAACATATTTTTAACAGTGAAGGAGATTAAAAATTGGAACAATCTGCCAAGGAAAGTAGTGGTTTCTCTTCAGGTCAAGACTAAGAAATGCCTTAGTCAAACAATAATACAGGCATAACTGGGTGAAATTAATGGCCTGTGATATACAGGAGGTCAGACTAGATGATCTAATGGGTCTCTCTGGCTTTAAACTCTACGAATCTATGAGTAAGCATGTCCAGTACCTAGGAAGATACACATTTATCTGTGTTTTTATCAGTGTACCTTTTTTTTATAGAGTCAGCAAGTCCACTGAAAACATTAATAAAAAATGTGTCCACTAAGCTACAATTCTACCCTGCAATAGCTCGTTAGTTGCCACACTCCCTTTCTATCTAAAGTATCGTTTTCAGGTAGCATTGTGTTTAATGTGCTACCTTTTTACTTTATTTTTCTAACCTCTTTTTGCCTCTTACTTTGACCTACTATTTCTTTTGTAATTTTCCCTTTTATTTCTACCTGAGAAATTTCTTTCATTCTCACCATTTATTAACTTGGTTGATGATTATAGTGGTGCTATGCCTGGATATTGTGGTCAAATTCATAATGGTTTAATTACATCTTGCCAACCTAAAATTCTCCCTAATGTTACTGTTGGATATAGTACTATTTCTACTTCCAGTTGTAAACTTTTCTGCAGCGTGGCTGTGCATTTTATGGCTGCAACTTGTAACCATAGAGGTAGCTGCATTTCAGTAGTGGTAAGTGAATTTATCTTTGTATTTAGTTTTTAAAAAGTGCTGGGAGATTGTTTGAATGAAATCAGCTATGTTAAATGAAAGCCAGGTTTATGTGTTCTTATTGTCATTACTATTTATTCTCATTAAGCTGTTTTTTTTTCTTTTCTTGCTTTAATATACCACACTCCTTTTATTCAAAAAAAAATTAGACTTTTTTTTGGCTAATTTTCCTTCATATCTTCATGTTGGTTGTTTTGTTTCCTTCATTCTGATGTCATTTCTTCCCTGCAAGTTTTTAAACAGAGATTGTAACTGAATGCATTGGTTGTATTTCTTGCTGAAATCGTGATGTAAAATACATGCAATAGCATCTTCAGATGTAAATGTGAAGTGTCATCTCAGATTCTGATCTTTGTAGGTTCTTATACCAAACTCATCACTGTAGTATTTGAGTGCCTTCCAGTAGTGTACTAAGCAATGGGACTAACATCTGTCACCAAGTTGTCTGTCCTTTCACCCTTTCCCTGAGGGAAAAGCATGTGTCTTGTTTTGATAGGGTTTTACGTTTTTGGAATAAAAAAAAAATAGGTTGCTATGTGTTTGTTAGAGAAGGCGAAATCAAAGATACGATCCTTGTGCTTGGAATGGAATGTGTTGAGGTTTGGGATGGTTCTTTAGTTCATGGGGAAGTTCATTCACCATCTCAGACCAGCTCCTCAGAAAGCTCTGTCTCCTGCACAGATGAGCTTTGCCTTCATTGTAGAGAGTTCTGTTGTGCCAGTTGAGTGCAGTTACCAACCCAGTCTTCCTCCCAGCTCTTTAGCTGGGCTTTTTAGATACCTTCGTTCCAGACTATGGAGCTCCTTGAAGAAAAGGACCGAGGCCTTAAACTTAATTTGAAATTGTATGTGAAGCCAGTGTAGGGAGTGGAGAACAAGTCTGATGTGCTTGCGGTAATCTGTGTTGCTGAGGAGACAAACTGCAGCATTTAATACTAGTTGGAGTCTTGTAGGTGCTGAAGGCTTAATTCCCAGGTATATTACATTGTTATATTTCAACCAAGAGTCCATGAGCGAGCCACACCCCCGGTAGAAATTTAGACTTTATTGGTGGAATCTGAGGCACATAGGGACTTTGTGCCTATAGTGTTAAGCAGCTGTTGAGCAGGGGGTTTTGTGAATGCCAGTGGTGCTTATGTTGGATTTATGTAGCCAGTTACATGTCTAAGAGACTGATCTTGCATTGAAGGCAGTGGAAGCAAAGAGTGTCTAGTGCTTTGCAGGATTGGTCTGTGAGGACCTGATCCAAACCTCATTGAAGGCAATAGGATCCTTTCCATTGGCTTCAATAGACTTTGGATCAGGCCTTAAGGGCATAATCCTGAGAAAGTGAGGACAAGCCAAGTAAAAGAGCTGTGTTTGTATAACTGTCATGGAGCTAAGGCACTGAATACTAATACTCAAACTGAAAGCTAGTTACAGGCTCGTTTAGCGTAGCATATGTAACTTCCCCAAGTTGTGGGGAAGTATTGGGCACAGATTGCTGCTTCCTTCATTTGCCGACTTGGCCTGCATGGATCAGCATTGTTCAGTCACCACAACCCTGGCTTGCCTACATTTATCCTTCTCCTGTGTTTTGCAGAGACCAGCCTCTGAGGTCTCCTTGGCAGCAGAGTCCTTCTGCATAGGTTCTAAATAGCTTCACCCACCTCAATTTCCTGGAGTAATGTAATACTGTACAGTGCCCGATTCTGCTATTCCATAAACTATGGTAAATCCTGAATATTACACCGATATATAGGTCTGATTCTCCATTGCCCTGCCCCTTGTGTGGTCATTAATACTTGTACAAAGTGGCTGTAAATCATTACCGTTCTGATATGGCAGCATTTTACACATGCTTTGTATAGATGTATGTGAATAAACAAAGTGGCAGGCAGTGGAGAATCAGGCCCAGTGTAAAACCAGTGTGAGAGGAGAGAATCAGGTCCATGGCTTTTAAACTGGCTTTTAACCCTTCTTCATCCAAGTGACAAACCTTATGGCTGACATGGAGCAGAAAGGCACTGGCCTTAGATATGCAAAGTTGATGTGTACAGATTGTTTTCTCAGCAGAATGCACACTGCTTTATGAAGGAACCTGCACTGGTGATAAACACTCTCCTCCATTTGGTTTGGGGGCTGATGACATATGGACCTTTGAAGGTCAAGCTTTCTACTCTGTTCTGCAGCTGGCTTTAACCCGTTACCCTTAGGTGACTTTATTTGCTTCTTGGCTTTTCAGTCCTGCTAGCTGAATCAATGCTATTGTGAAAAGGTCAGCAACGTTTTGAAGTGCCTTCAGTTTGTAATGGAATGCAAGGCACAGTTTCCAGTCTTCCTTTCCCACAGGAATCAATGCACTGCTACTATGTGTGTGGTTTTCCTATAATGATTTTTCTGTACAGGTGTTAATATCAAATTTGAGTAAAACATGGTCACATCTCCCTTTTTAGTAGTCCATTTCTTGCTTGACTACAAAATGGGCACAATATCCTAGCATACCTTTTAATAATTAGCCCCTTGCTGTCTTTGTGTTTTCTGTCAGTGATATGCTACATAAAAAGTCACTGAACATTGGTTTGTGTGAAGAAAATGTACAGCTTTTGTATGTACAGGGAGCTACATACTTTGCGTGGGTTGGTTGGAGTGTTTTGCTTGTGTGTTGCAACTACAGTGATAAAGCAGTAGCTCACCTTGATCTGTGTGTTTGTGTTTGTTTGTATGGAGGGGTAAAAGGTTCTATCAGTTGTTCTTTAGTATTGGTATTATTGGATATTCCTTAATGGGCAGCAGGCAACAAATGTTGAAGTAGAATGAACCCTCCTCTCACAGTAAGCATTTGGGTACAAATGAATGTCGGTGCAAGGTGAGTGGAATTGCTTTTTCTCTATTGAACAAAAAAAATGTAATGCTCAGTTGTATCTGTTTTGAAATTCACAGCATCTTGTAATGAACTAACTTGGAAATGAAAAAAGAAAGCTATATCTCGCCCTACATAGGAATCTAATCAATATAAATCCTCACGAACTGTATCTGACAGTGTGTTATACCCCTTGATTTCGAAAACATTTTAATCATTATTCTCTTTATTGAGGAATTTTAATTGTTTTCCCCAGCAATGTCTCCTACATTTTAATTTAATTATAAAATAACTTATCTTGAACTCTATCTGTTTTATAAATGCAAATGAGGAAATTTCAGTCCATTGTCTCCATACCTCTCCATAGGACTGATTATTGTTCCCATTGGGAGTAGAAGTATTGCCACTGAGTTCAGTAAGTTTTGGATTGGGACCCTTTTGCCCTTAGGTGGAAGTATAGGTGTTGAAGTCAGGACCATGATCCTGATTCCTATGTGGTGGTATATTTCTTTGTTGCTTGACCACTGCATGAGCTGTCTGTCATAGAGTGACCAACCCCTTTAAGGGGAGACTAGCCCAGCTCCTCCTATGACTGATCAGTTGCCTCCCCACTGAGGCTGTCGAGAACCTGAAGAGCACCATGTCCTTATAAAAGATAGCAAGAGCTCAGTTGAGCTAGAAAACTGAAGGGAATTAAAAAGGCTCCTGTGAGTGTTCCTTGGTCCCTGAGAGAAGGGAAAAGCCTCTGGGAATTGTAACCCACGTGGGGTGGAGAACTTTAGCCTCAGTTTTTGTTTAACCATTACGTTGTTCCTTGAGGCAAGGTACTGAAACAGATTCTGGTGGGGGCATCGATCCTTCCTGAGCTGGAGAGCTAGCCCACTGGCATAACACCATCATTCTAATTGGAATACACAGGCATCATTAATAGGCTTTTTTTCCCTGTTAATTTGGATTAGATTAAAATGAAAATTTAGGACCATTTGTTTGGCCATGACATATGGTTCATTCTGAGGAATGAAAATTCCCCACGCTGGCTTCACATTACAGAACTCCTCAACCCTTCTTTTATAAAGCCTCCTAGATTTGCTGATTGCTTAGCATTACCAGTGGTTTTAGATGGAAGTGTTTTGCATTATGTTGTGCCTGATCCTGTATTCCCTGGGCATCTAAAATTCTGCTTGATTTAGTGGGAGTTGTGGGTGAGGAAGGAATAGAGAAGATCAGAACCATTGCTTATGTTATATTGAAGGGTAGTATTAGATGTTCCTGCACGCCTCATGAAAATGAAGCTCCCTCTCATGTGGATATCCTAGTGAGAGAAATTATAGTTTTTTTTTAATGTACCGTAAATAAATTCGGAATTTATAGTGGTGCGCAATTCAATAGAACTTGCTACCTTTTATTGGTTTCAAGGGTCTATCTATAGAGGGCTTGTAGAATCCAAAAAATGCTGGAGCTAATGCTGGGAATCAAACTCATACGTAATGTCGTTACATTCCCAGTATTCCAAATTTTCTAACATTAACAAAATTTGCTTGCTAGATTTCTTGTTCATGAGTTTGGTTTGATTGTACTGATCAATGCATTTTTCTCTCTGGAAAAGCATTTATGAATTCAGTTATTATTTTGGTAATATAGATAATCTGAAAGTGTTTTGCTGTGTTGGGGAAAAAAAGAAAAATATCTAATAACTAGTGTGAGAGCTGGCAGTGCCATAAATATAAACATCGCAGTAGGAGATATTTTGGCCAGTAGACAGACAGGCTATCATCTGTTAAACCATTTGGAGCTACAGGGGACAAACTGTGTTAATGTTGTTAAAGCCACAGCAGTGTCAGATGATAGTGTTTGATATTCTTGATTCGGAGTACATTTAAACCTTAGGGGAATTTTGTTTTACTGTGTGTCAGTTGTGTCTCATCACAGATGGTTTTTGTGAGGCGGGGCATAGTAGAATACGATTGCACGATATTAAAAATGAGTTAGTTCTTGAAAAGTGGAGAACACATATTGCCCATGCAATCATTTAACCACCACCCAGTCAGTGTAGAAGAGAAAAATCATTCGAAAACTCTTCTGAGGCAGGATTAAACAGACATGTAATTGAGTCAGTTAATTGCAGGAGTAGTCTATCGTGATGTGCATATACACATGCAACATACTTTATATGCATAATGTATACAATATAGTAACATATAATTCAGATTTTGATCTTGAATAATGTGTTTGTTTTGTGTTGTCAAAATACTTTTTTTGGAATTGGGCCTTACTGAGATGCCATTGTAGCTCAGCAGTCTCTGATTACTACTTTCTTGTTCATGGATAGATATGTTAGAAAGTGAGTACGTGTGCAATAGCATGGAGAGTCCTAAAAACAGAGGGGCTGACCTCTGCAGCAGGCAGAATGGTTTATGCCTAGGATGTACTGTGCAATATGGATGTATTGTGCAAGTGTCAGACATATGTGGCTACATTCTGCTCAAATCACACTGATTTAAATCTGGAGTAAATTCATTAATTTACACAGAATTACATGGATATAACTGAGAATAAAATCGGACGCAGGAACTTTTAGTGTTCTGGGGAGATCACACAGCATTGATTACTGCTGTAGCATTCAGCAGAGGGCAAGGTAGACTTGCATATGTCAGCTCAGCCCAGTTTGCTGGTGGGGAAGGGGCCAGAGCTGAGGAGATGGCCCTGCCCCATATCCTCCTTTTGGGTTTCTAGTGCCACAAGTGGCATTGGAGAGTCAGTCTAATGCCAGTTCAGGGACACACAGAAATAGGAAAGGCTGCTTGTGCTCTGTGCCTTCTTTGCACCCTTCTGTAAATCCATAATCTACTCTCTAATCTGCATACTGCTAGCCAGGCTTGCCTATGGGATTACCATGCAATAATTGTGGACTAGTATTATAGCCTGAGCATGGAGAGATGTAGGACATGAAAATAATAAAAAGGCTTTTGCCCTGCAGGGTTTAGTACTTCCGAAGCATAAGTGAGCTACAGTACAAAGTTCTCAATACGTGGTGAAATAGGGATTATACATACTTTGGCTGCAGCTGTATAAAAATGAACTAAATTTACCTAAAGAGTTGAGATTAATTTTAGTTTAAATATCCAGTGCTGTTTTCGTGTTCCTCTGCATTCTGATTCTAGCCCCTTTAATATTAAACACCATGGTTAGTTTGAATGGCAATGTGTAAACAGAGATGTAAGTATGAGTTTAAAACTTTAATATTTATCTGAGTGGGAGAATTATGTACCACATGGTTGTGTAATTGCATATTCTCTTTTAAAGAACTTCAGCCTATTTGAATTTATCTAACTACAGCACCCTATGACGTATGTTTCCCTATAGAAAACAAAATTCTGCCCTTGCTTACCTATGCTGAGTGACTGAGGTTCTCTCGGTTTCATTTAACTAATGGCAGTGTTTAGTCACTAGACTATATTATCATGAAGTTATCTTGTGGCAGGGGGGAAAGAAAAGTTTTGGGGGACATGTATGAAGGACATATGAAGGTGCCAGAAAGTGGTGAGTGTTAAAGAAGAGTGTCTAGGCGTGATCACATAGTTGCTTGTTTATAGAACATGAACACATGCCACAGCTACACGTGTGCTCTTGCATATTTATGCATTAGTATATGTTAGTTGTTTGCTGCATCTATACCTTCAGGCTGTTGTTTTGCCTCTTGTAATTTTGTTGCAGTAATTAAAACATCAGAGAAATAAGAAAAATAAAACCCCAGCACATTTTAGTCTAATAGAACGTATGGTGCGTGATTTGTGTCAGATGAAGGTAATTAATCCATGCAGAAGAAATATACAATAGAATCTGCCATCT
Organism: Terrapene triunguis; assembly: GCF_002925995.2. Taxonomy (NCBI): domain Eukaryota; kingdom Metazoa; phylum Chordata; order Testudines; family Emydidae; genus Terrapene; species Terrapene triunguis. The sequence goes on along the minus strand of NW_020664447.1, from coordinate 17,536,140 downwards.
CTTTTATAGTATCCCCAAGGTTTCAAGTACAATTTTGTGGGACCTTTAGTTAAAGTCCAGTCTCTGGTAGGCAATCTTCACTTGCTCTTCCCCCAGATGGTGTAGGAGTGAGGGTGATAGGCAGAACTATTTACCCCTGTAAAACACTAGAGCCGTAAACATCACAAAAAAGTTACTCCGTGTTACTGCTGTGGCTGATGATTTTTGGTTTCTGACTGATTCAGAGAGAGGTCATAAAATTCAGCCTTGCCCCTAAGAGAATAAAATTAAAAGGCTTCTAAATCCTGTTGAAAACATGGGATAAGCTTAGCCACTCAGGGAGCTGCAGTATCAAAGCCCATATGACGTGATCAGTCATAACAAAGGAACTCAGTTTTTTTTTATTTTTTTTTATAATTTCTATCATAAATTACAGGAAATAAATTAAACGAAATTACATTAAAATTGATAAATTTGATAAAATTGCTCCAATTGCATGGGTTCTTTATGTGACTTTAAACCCAGCCCATATGATGGGGGAGAAAAGAAAAAAACATAAGAACAGCCATACTGGGTCAAACAACAAACCCACTTTTTACATGCTTCTGAACCCTAAGAAACCATCTGCTAAGGTTTAACTGACTGCTTATCACCTGGAGGAAGGTACCAGTAAGGAAGAGTTGAACTTGCTGATATGCCTTTCTCCTGCCAATTTTTTTATCTTGGAAAAACGTCAAACAAGTGTGCAGAAAGAGGCTGACACCTGGAAGTGAAAAGTTCAGTGACTCATGAAACCATTGGTTTTTCTTTCCAAGGTTTACAGAAATCTCACGTAGTGTAAATGGTATGTTTCCTTCGGCAAATGCCAGTGATAAAGTTTTATTTTAAATTTCACATCAAAATTATGACAAGCCCTAAGCTCCCCTTCTGTGATTTAAGCCTCTTATCACTTTGGTCAGATTGGTTGTATAACCACCCTATCATTTTTTTTATTAGATTTCTTTGTATTAGCTGGGATTACTGGTTGATTTGATTCACTTTGCCAGAACCCGACCTATGCACATGTGTCCTAAAAGCTCAATCCCAGCAATTTCAGCCATTGGGGACTGACCCTGGATTGGAAGCGAGTTATTTAGCATGTTGCTTCTGCTGCACTTGCCTTGCTCATCATTGGTGGGAGGGTTGAGTAGGTGATTTAACATTGACAGTTTAAATAGGAAACAAATACTTTCCTAAGTTTTCTACCATCGTTTCTGTCTCTCAGGACATGGCAGTATTTTTCTAAACTAGTAAAAAGGTTTCTAAGACTCCCTATGTGATCCACAAACTCCACTTTCAGTGGAACCAAAAATCAATGTGGTCCAACAGAGAGAGAGTACTGCACAGGTCTGTCATTGTTCTGTTGCTGTAGTCCCCCACATGCTGGATTCCAAGAATATGTCCCCTAGTGTACCTGAAGTTAACTTTACAAAGCAGTAATGATACAGTAGCTTGCATAGAGACATGGGAACAGTGCTGGCAAGTGATCAGATTAAAAAATGTCTTTTCTGTTTTCAAGGGAGATGGAAAATTTTCAGCAAATGCCATATTCTAACAAAAGGAAAAAAATATATGTCAGGGTATAATTGGCCACTACAGAACACTTTTCTTCCACAAAAAAAATTAAGCCGAATCTCCACAATCTAATTGGCATGATTTAAAAAGCTCAGGAGGTCACTGAGAGTCACTAGGGCATAGTTAAATCAAGTTATCTAAGACTTATTATGATACTTCAGGTGACAGGAACCTGCACATCTGGGAGAGGTGACAGTCTGGGTCACTGAATGTTATCTTGTGAACTGAACTTTAAAATTATATTAAATATTTATTTTTAGGGTCAGCAAGCAATGTCTTCGTAGGAGTGCAATATATAGTAAGAGACTTGTAAAAACCAAATTATAACCACCTTTCCATGTCTGTAGATTAAATACCAAGGTACCTGATTTTACAGCTTGTTCTGAGCCTTGCTTGGTTTTGTGGTGTTTTTTTCTTATTGACACACATTTCTAATGTTCTAAGACACATAGGCTCAGTTTCTCAAAGATATTTAGATGCCGAAGTCCATCATTTAAGGGCAACTGACATTTTCAAACTGCCACTCAGCTGCTATCTAATCCCTGAGGCCCCTGCATTTTTACAATGTTACCTAGGCCCTGACGCCGCCCCACAGGTGATGAGCAGCTCAGAGCCTTACCTCAACAGTTGGGAGTACAGGGTAACATAGGACGATCATGAGAGAGGTATTAAGAGCAGGAGACAGTTTCAGCTGCTAGGGCATTGGGCTACCTAAACAGCCGGCTTAGGTGCCTAACGCCAGGAGAGGGTTTGTGGCTGAGGGTCCTGAACAGAGGTGTATGAGGATCTTGTCAGCCAGGCATGCCAGGTAAGCCCTTAGGGTAAGTCTACACTGGGGAAAAAAAACAGTGGCAGTAATGTTCCCTGAGAAAATCTAGGGCATCCAAGGCTGGTTTAATATGGGGTGGGGTGAGTTGGGTGGGGGCTGATCAGGTCTCAGGCCTACAATAAATCAGAGTCCAGGGCAACTGATTCAGACTCATTCTAGAGGACTAAAAGTAGCAGTATAGAAGTTTCCGTTTGGGCTGGAATCTGAAGTTTGAGATACCCCACCTTGCTGGGTTTCAGAGCCCGGGACTCCAGCCCAAACGGGAACATCTACACTGCTATTTTTATCCTCTTAGCATAAGTCAATTGACTTGGACTCTGCTCTGTCCCCTGCTCAGTGACGTTTAGCATTTTATGCATTTTAATGCATAGACAATTGTTCTCTTTGCACATTTGAACAAGATAAAGATGTGGTAGTAAAATTTACTATAGTTCTTATTGTGTTCTGAAGTTATGTATAGGTAAAATAGGTAGAAAATGGAAGATCATGAAATAGTCCCAGATGCACAATAATTTCTTAGAATAGTTCTTACAACAACAGAAAGGACTCCAGATGATCCTAATATTGGTGATTGATGACTAATATGAATGACTGCTCAACAATGCATGATGTGCACATACCTATATGCCCCTGTTTCACTTGTGCCTATCAAAATTCCTTTGAGGCACACACAAAATCAAATTTATCCTAACTGATGAAATGACAAGTGTGAGGAGCCCCAGTGTTACTGGTGGTCAAATATCAAAGTGGCAAAAAATGCCTACTTCTTTCTCTGAGGATCCAGGAGATTGTCTGTCTGCCAGCCACAGATTTGGCCACAGTAATCCACACATTCCTGGCCTCTAGGCCGGGTTATTGCAACTCATTGTATTAACAATGAAGCCCCAAGCCATGAAAAAGCTTCAGCTGGTGTGCAGTATGTAGGTTTGTTTCTGTTGGTGTCCCTAGATCTCTTGTCCAAGTGGGACAGTCTGTACTTAGTGGTTTGGAATATGAATTCATGATTGAGGATGACTTTGAGTTCTCTTATGAAATGAAGTTGGTGTTAGAATCCAGCAACCATCTGTTAAGAATTACGCACTGAAGAGGAAACATGTTAACATCTCAGGTTTGTCTGATTTCAATCATGTTAAAATTTCTTATGGCTGATCCTTCATTTAGAGTCTCCATCAAGGGCAAAATAACTTTAATCCTCCTCTGAAATACTTGCCAAAATTAGGCTTGGAATTCTATTTGACTCAGGCAATTTACAAGCTTGTTTTTCTTTTCCCCAAGACTGTGCAATCTTCCTAGTGATGCCAAGTTTCATGATTTGGATTTAAAAGAACTATTAGTTACCACCTGGAAAGATCAAAGGTCTTTTGGAAGTCATCCCAGTTATTTGTAACTTATAGGGAGAAGTACAGTGGGAAGACAATCTCAGTTCTAAGTTTGTCTGTATAGTTGTACTTCACCCATCACTGTGATATCTAAGGACGAGGGTACCTGAATAGAATCAGCTTCTATATCTCAGCCTGTTATGACCAGATTGGATTCAATATCAAGTTTCATGACTCAGAATTTATTCCACTAGAGCTGCAGCTGCCTCTGTGGCTCATCATCATAATGTGTGAGATCTGAGGTTTGTAAGGCTGACACCTGGAATTCCATCCTCTCAATACTGATTTCTTGATATTGAAGCCAGATCAGATGATTATTTGGGAGGGCAGTTCCTCAAAACTTTTAAATTAATACTCTTCAGAGAAACTGAGGATTTCTATTATTTGCTAATCTCCTACATGGGGATTAGAAAAGGGAATTTTGTGATGGAGAAATGAAGGTTGTTTACCAGCAGTTAAAGTTATCTGAATATATTGACTTTGCAGATCCACACAGATGCTTCCCTCCTCCCCCTTATTCTTTAGTATCCAGAGCTAGATTTTGATCAGATAAAGAGGATTCTGGGAGAAGACCAAGGACAAGAGCCTCTTACAGTCTTGGTGAGGATGCTCAGATCCACTAGCAATGCATATACCTGGCCCCAAATGGTTCCAGGACCTGCAAGGCACAGCACAAGATTCATGCTGTATAGATGTACAGAGGCAATATATTCAGAGAATTCTTGTTTTAAATAATCCCATGGTTTCACCTTGGAACTCTCCTTCCCTTTTCAGCTTTTCCTTTTGTTCCCCTTACAAACATTGCTTTTATGGGGAAAGCAAGAGAAGACAAATTGGTCTGAAAGCAGCCATTTTATATGTAAAATTAGTGTTAAATTATAATCTTAGATTTTCCCTTAAAACACAGTAGATTTCATGCAGCATTTGTCTTCTTTCAGAAATAGTACAGGTCTTCTCTGATCTGGTAACTGCTTAGAATAACTCTGGGGTGAGGATAAATGGCAAGTGCAGTAAATAAGTATGTAAAATGCCTTGTAAATTGTTAGGTTCAAAGTTACTGTTATGCTGAGGCTTCAAGATGCACTATTGATTCTTTACTCAAAAATTGTCTTCATTGATTATATCTATCATGATGTGACTGCTCCTTGTGGACTCCATACCCTTTGGGAGTAAAGGCAACATATCCTCAAATGGTGTAAATCAGCATAGCTCCATCAAATCCTAGGGCCCAATTCATCAAAGCACTTCCGTATGAGTTCAGCTTTAATCAGGTAAGCACTCCCATTGAATTCATTGGAGCTATTCAGGTGCTTAAGGAAAAGCACATGCTGAAGAGCTTTGCTAGATCAGGGTCCTGGTCAGTAACACTTTATTTTCATAAAGCACATTAAGTTATTTCTGTGCCTTGTCTGATGCAATTATTCTCATAGTTCAGTATTTTCTCTGATGGATCATAACTTTCTAAATGGCAGTGCATTCGAAAAATAGAATAGATAAGGCTGTATTTTGCAGATAAAGATATCTTAACCAACCCACAAATTCCTGATTCCCCAGTGGTAGCATTTGCTCTAAAAATATGATTGTATAGCAATGCAGTACAAATTGGAACCATCTTTTACTGTGAAGAGGCTGCTCCTTCAGTTACTATGCTCATGTGCTCTTCTAGTCATTGTTGAACTACGCTGTATTTGTCCTGAACATTGCTGGTGGTGCTGCTTAGATTAAATGAGTCTCCCTCCTCCAACCATTTTTGAATTTCAAACAGCATGCCTAGAAGAGGAATTAAAGTATCTGTTCGCATTATACATGTGGGTCAAGGTTGTTGAAGATTCTCTCTCACATTATGGGCTCACTGTAAAGTGAATCATTATTGTCAGTGTCAGTACAAGTCTCTGGAGCAATTGGTTGCCTGAGTAGCTGGATTTTCGCTGTTGTAGATGGTTAAGAATAGGAAATGATGTCATGTCCTTAGTAGCAATTGCTGTGCATTGTTATGGGTTCTTTCCATGCTTTTAGTCTTGACTAATATTGTACAAACCAGATAATACTGCTTCCAATGACATACTAGACGGGGACTGAAACAATATATATTCTGAGAGTTGGATTGTAAATGAAAATTCTTTTACATTCAGAATGATTAAAAATGTTATCTGACATTTCATTTAAACATTGTGGTGGTTAGCAGCAGATCATCCTCAACACGCTGTCTTGAGCTCTTCCCTTGTTATGTTATGAATGAAACTTTCAGAGCATTGCTGCATATCAGATGGGAAGCACGCATATTAGAATCTACTTGAGAGAGAAATTGTTTTAAATGTGGAGTTTTGACCAAAAAAATCAGAGAATCAGTAAACACTATAATTGTATTTGTTGGTCCTCTGTCTATAGCTGTTAATAAAGAGCCTCTGATGGTTTGTCAGATTTTGATGAGACAGTGAACCTAATACATGTCCAAGCGTTTATGAAATGACTCTTTTAACAGTTGAAATGAATGGGATTCAGGAAGAAATATTTTTTTTAAAAAAACCTAACATTTCCCCCTCATAAATAGGAAACACCCCAAAACCTTGCAGTTATTTATGGCCCATGTGCTAAGCTTTATGAGTGCAAATACATCTTAGGAATTAATAGTAGTGGCCAGCTGTGTAAAACTACACAAGAGTTTAAAGTTAATTTTTTAAAAGAATCTTAATAAAATGTTAGCATGACGACTGATGAGGTTGCACAGAAGCAGAATGTCAATCAGTGACATTCATAGATGGAGTTAAAAGCTTTGGAAGCTTTTCTTTGATCAAAAATAGGAAATAATTGGTGTCTGCCATGGTAGCAATATTATTTATCTTGACTTTTTCCTTTTGTTGCAATGGGAGGATAGGTATAATTTTTTTTTTCTTTAGCCTTGAGATACTATTAATAAAGCAGTGTGTTAGGAAGCTATAAAGTGGAAATGGGGGAAGGTTGACTGGAACTTCTTTCTGTATGTATTTATAATTTAGTAATATTTCTATAAATTAAAATATGACTAGAAAACTTAACTATAAATGTAATTTTCAAGATAGTCAGATTCAAACATTGTACTTTCTCAAAAGTTGATTCAATAAGTGCTATGTAAATTGTACATTGTAGCAGACTTAGAGAGGAAGTGCTGAACTAAAATATACAGTGTTGACTGACTCAATAAAAGAAACTCCTGTGTTTCCAGATCTATTTTGGTTGTATTCAAATATAAAGTTCTGTTGTATAAATTTTGAAATTTTTTTCTTTGACACTGACTTGGGAACAATGCTATGTGATTGGTGCACCTTCTGGCAGTCACACCATGCCAGTCTCTGAGCTTGAAAGATCTCACACTGAGCTGGATTAGAATTTGGATAGCAGAGCTCCAGATTGCAGTCAAAACTGGTGATGTTGATTCAGTAGGTACTACTTTTACCGTTGAGCAATTGCCTCAGAGGGGTGTGTATGTGTGACGGAGGAAATGTGTGAAATGTAAAACTGTCCTGGCTAGTTATGGTTACTAAAGATTCCATGATAGGTTTGGTAAGCCTTGGTATCATGTCTTATTACTGGTTTGCGTAACTTCAGTCTGTCCACCTAAATCCCCTTTGAAAGTTCAGCTGTAGCTCATGTTCTTCAGTTCCTTCCTAAACCTGCAGTATGGCTTTGGGCTGTCTAACAGTTTCTGCATTCTGGGTTTTAAGGTGAAATTTGAATGTGGAGGGTGGTTGGCACATATTGCAATCCATAATCTATTGTATTACAAAATCCTGGATGGATTTTACATGGATGCTAATTCAATAGGGAAACAGCAGCTATTGTGGGCCCAATCCCGGAGCTCACTGGCTTTAGTGGGATTATTTAATGTGTTCAAATTATCTTCTAGTGTCCTTGTTTCTTTAAGAAGGTATTTTGTTTCCCAAAGACAGAATATGCACCAAGTGGCCTTGTGGTTGCTATGGTATTTCACTAGCAAGCAACCTGTTAAATAGCCACGGCATAGAAAATGGTCTCTCTAACTAGGCTTACTCCTTATGGAAGTATTCATTTTATTGAGCTGCACTCTGTTGTTCTGCATTTTATAGTTGGGTGCAGGAAAAAAACCCCTCTATTCTTTCAGAGAGTTAAATTGCTTTTGACAAGTATGCTTTTCAGTTGGCTCCCTTTTGTACATTCATTGAAGAGTGGGATAAATAGTCTTTTTCTCCTTAGAGCCTAACTTAATAACCAGAATAAACTTTGACCACGTTCCAGGCAGGCTTAAATTACACAACTCCCATTTTGGAAATTAATTTTCTGTAGGTGTGACTTGTTCATTTGAGAGAGTCCAATTTCATTTTCAGTTGTAATTTCTTTCTTTCTTTTCTTTCTTGTTCAGCTCCAGGATGTATAATGGAGGAATAACCAGCTGTGTAGAAGGGAGTGCAGAGTCTAAGTGTGGATATGTGATCAGAGGAATGAAGAGAAATAGTTAAATCCCTATGTTTTTTTGCAGATGTGAAATAATGTGAAATAAAATTAAAACCAACGTATAAAAAGGAAAAAACCCTCATGCAGCTCTTGGCCTACGGGCTTGGGTTCCTGCTCTGGGCGTTGTGATTTGGTGCACGAGGTTTCATGGTGGCTCAAGTTTGGCCAGGCGCGCCCCCTATCATGATCTTGGGCTGGCCAGGCAAACCTTGAGTGGGGCTGGCCAGGTTACAATGACCAGAGCCAGGGCCAGCTCTGGCTTTTTTGCCGCCCCAGGCAAAAAAGCCTCGCTCCCCCCCGGATAAAACAAAGTAAGATGAAATTCCCAAATGAAAAATTGTAAAAAAATAAAATAAAATGATGACGATAATAATAATAATTAATAATAATATAAAAAGGAATTTCATATGGCTCTAGAAATAGTTACCAAACAGCAAGAGAGCATCGTCTGAAAGTATATTTTTCCTCTTCTCTGATCCTTTGTCTAAAAAGTCAACATTATTTCTTCAGATAGACTCCTTACTTACTGAAAGATCTTAAAAGGGAAGAAAGTTTTTTTTGTTTTGTTTTTTGTTTTGTTGTTGTTTTTTTTTTAAGGGAAAAAATCTATATTTTACATATCGAAATATCCAAAATAATATGGTTATTTATCCTGCAGAAGAGAGTCTGAGTAAGAGGTGCTGCTTAAACTGCATAACCCCAAGAGCAGCCACAGAAGGTGTTATGTCTCAGAAGCACCTCTTCAGGGTGCATCTACACTGCAGCTGTGGGTGTGCTTCCCAGCTACAGCAGACAACTCTTCTTGAGCTCACACGCTAAAAATAGCAGTGTAGCTGGGGGTAGCATGGGCAATCTGGGCAGGCTTTACTCAGACAGCTAGCCTGAGCTGTCACCTGTGATACCCCCAGGTTCACTGCTATTTTTAGCTGCTATTTTAAGTGCACTACTATCTTGAGCAGAGCTAATGTGTGTCTGACTGCCTGAGCTGGGAAGCATGTTCTCTGCTGCAATGTAGATGTACCCTATGTCACAGTTCCCTACTGCTATTACATTGTTCTGGGAGCTGGGGTATTGTGGAGGAGTAATTTCTTGCTGGCCTTTACGAGCAACAAATTATGACTGCTGTGCTGGCTAATGCCAGTTAGAGAGATCTGTGTAGCCTGAGAAAGCTACATTATTGTCTTACACCTCTATGTGATATGTACTCCAAATCTCAATGTAGACCCATGGAAGGTTTGACTAAGGTGTTCAGAATTATGAAGGCAGTGGTGAAACTGATCAGATGCTTATTTTAACCCTATTCCATGAAAACAAAAGGCTAATTTTAAAAACCAATTACTGACCAAATGCAGAATGCATAGTAAACTTGTGGTAGTCGTTGAGGCAGGTGGTCATCAAATCAAATATCGTGGCTGAGTTTTTAAAATGCTTGGATAACTTTATGACCAACAGTAGCATTTGTAGTTATGAAAGATAAGATAAAGACAATCAAATCTCATGCTTCAAGGCATAAGATAATCACTGCAGTGGTATAAGAAGAATTCCCCCCGACTCTGTGCAGCATTACACAGTTGGTTATGTGCCTTCCTCTGAACTAAAACATTAGCCAAAGGCATGGTTCTGGACCTGGTAGGCCAATGGTCTGATCTATTATGGCAAATCTCGTAGAAGAATGCTTTTATGTAGGTTTGGCAGAATTAGATTTTTCTTAAAATAACGGTTGATATTATCCGTTGAAATTATTTTAAAGTAGTTTTTTCTATTTTATCAATTTAAATTTTCACAGTTGTGGAAAATTATAAGGGGTCTGACAGTATAATGGAGTCAGACAGTAATTATGTAATGACACTATACATTGTGAATCTGTTCTCTCCTTGTGTACACGGTTTAGTTTCCTGTGGACTGAAATGGTTTAGTTAGACTAAAGTCTTTGGGCTTAATATGGGGGGACTGGGTGAAAATGGCCTGATATATACAGAAGGTCAGACTATATGATTTAATGGCCCCATCCAGCCTTGTACTTGAAACTACTGCAATAATAATAAAATTGATGGTTTCAGCACAGTCAAAATAGAAAATGGCAAGTTAATGTTGTTTTTCCATTTTAGATTGCATTTGTTTGTTTATTTATTGTGGTTTATATTTTTGTGTAATTTTGATGTGCTCATGCTCTTGTTTAATTTAGAAAATAGCTATTACATGGAAAAGAAGGTTAGGGTGTTATTTCCACCCTTTCACCTGGTTTTTGAAGCTCAAAAGCATGATACGCTTCCAGACTCTTTGGGTGCATGTGTCTGAAGCTACAAGTTACATTTTCAAAATGTGGCTGAGTAGAACAAGTCCTGAAGGCAGAAACTGAATGTGGAGTCTCCATGCTTACTAAAAACTGCTTTCACTTAATCTGGAGTGGAGATTACACTTGCAGGCCAAGGCCTTGATCCTATAAAGATTTATGTAGGTGCTTATCTTTAGTCATTTTTCCATTGGTTTCACTGAGGTTAAGTGCTCTCTTGAATTGGGCTCATGGGCAGAGAATATGTTCATGTTACTTGTTTGTACAGTACAGTGAGGCATTGGTTTCTGATCTCTTAGATGTAGTGCAATAGAAATAAAGTAATACTGATGTTTTCATGAAGAACAAAATGCAGAGCCTGGCTGCTACAATGAAGAATATTTTGTTAATTTAATCGTAGCTCTTACAAAAATATTAGCTGTAGCTCTATATCTTTATGATGTGGTGGTGGTTTTTAAATGCAGCTCTTTTCTATGGCCAACACTCCCTGTTTGAAGACCATAACAATTTAGGATTTTTTAAAGAGTGGCATTTTGGGTCTACTGTATCCACTACTGTCTGCAATTTACTTTCTATACCCAGTCAGTCACAGCGCATGAGAAATTATTAAGCGGATGTGAAAGGGGAAAGACAAAAACATTGATTTTTGCCCTTGATAATAAATTTTCAATTTTCAGGTTTTTTCGATTGTTTGATTGCACGTAGCAAAATTTGAGATTAATTTTCATATGTGGTACAATGTTTAGGGCACATTATGGCCATACCAGTCCAGGTGCTGCCATAATCTGGCTGGCTGCATGGTGTAGCATGGGGAGATGGTTATTACTGTTGACCATTCTAGTGGTCCCATGTTCTAAGAGACTAGGAGGAGTGCAGGGAATGTGTAGCAAGTCCTACTGTCCATTATACTTCACCAGTCCCTGTCATGGCATTTTTCTCTACAAAATCCCCCCACCAGTCCCAGCATAGAATACTCTTTAAGGCTAGATCCTATTGCTCTTACTCATGCCTAGGAGCGCCTCATTCTGTGATTAGTTTCACTGAAGGCAGTATGAGAGTGACAAAATCTGGCCCTCTGAAGCTGTAATTGAACATGCAGGATTGAGTTCTGGGTTAGACTACTGTATATGCTTTCATAAAAACAAAAAAGCCCCAATTAAAACAGTTTATTTCTAAATTTAAATATTACTTGTAATGTTGGAAACCCAGACAAAACAGTGTTTTGGGGGTACATGAGAACCAGACTGAAAAAGTGAAAACAATTATAAACAGAAAAGGAAAGTGATCAGTGTAGAATGCAGTTGAATCCAGTTGAAGATGGTTCATGTTGGTTCCAGATAATCAATTAGGTTTTGGTGCAGTGCAACAAATGTATTGCTTGAAGGGTTCTGGGGGCTAATGGTCCTATAAGAGAAATCAAGAGGAGACCAGTGGAAGGGTTCTAATTTGGTCTATTGGAACTACTATTAGGGTGCATGATGGGTAAAAAGTAAACAAACAGCACAAATATAATTTTAAAAATTATTTTGGTTTTACCAACGTAAGGTGTTAGTAGTAACAAAGATAGAAGGGCATTTTAAAGAAAATATAATACAGTTGTCCTCTACTTCTGGTTTTGATTTTGACTCGTGGGACCAGCATTGGCTCCAAAGAATGTTTTCTAAATAATCTAGACCAAACTCTGCTCTGACATTGGTGTAAAAATGGAATCGTTTCTTGAGTCCATTTGAATTACTTCAGATTTACACTGATGTAATTAGAACAGAATCTTTTGTTAACATTATGTTGTTAGGTTATTTTTCTTTCTTTCTTTGGTATATGGCTTTCATTTAGAGTATTGGATTTTAAACCTGTCTTGTTTTAGGGATGCATAGACTGAAACATTGTTATTAAAATTCCAAGAATAGAATTTCTATTGATACATCTTTACATAGAATATAGCTCTCTGAATGTAGTTCATCAAATTTTATTGCCCCTTTTTGTCTATTTGCTTTGGAATCTTCTCCAGTAATAAAATAATGGATTTTTTAATCTGGACATTTAGAAGATAAATTATATCGCTTTTTGTTCAGCCCAGCAATTTTAAAGGAGGACACAGAACAGTCACTCTGCATGACTAGCTAGGCAAAATTTTTACTACAATAACCCTTCTTATTAAAATCCAGTTCATGACCAGGTAACAAATGAAAGTAGAGTAAACAGTACATAGGCTCATTTGCTACACTGCTATTTTAAAAACAAATGATTTGTATTTATGTAGAGCCGTTCTATCTAAAGGATAAACATTCACGGCAATGCTACAGCTTCTGAGGTTGTGTGTGTTAAGTAGCTCTTTAACTGTACATGATCCACAGTCAAACTAACCACATTTTAGGTCAGGAAGTAAAGAATTATTCCCTGACCTACTGAAACTTCATATAGGGTGTTGGATCAGTAATGAATAAAAGGAGAGAGTGCCAAATATGGAGTCACCCACACCTAATGCAACTGTGTTTTTCCTTGAGGTTTTTCCATGTAAATGATGACCCAGCCTTTCCTGCTTAGTTTGTGAAATCTAACAAGTTGACAGCCCAAGGTCCTAAGAATGTGAAGATTCTTCCTATATTAATTTCATGTATTATTTCTTTTTAAATAACATTTTGATGAGTGAATTAGTGACAAACTCTTATTTAACATATAAGCATGTGTTTTAACATTTTAAAATATATAAGTAATGTAATATATAAAAGGAAAGTAAGTGATCAAGTTGAAACATCTGCACATGGAAGTTACTCAGGTGTCCTAGATTCAGACTACACAAGGGAGTTTAAATATTTTTAGATTTTTAGGCACTAGATTTATAGAATGTCTTGCATTTTTAAGCAGTGTACATATCCCTAGATGAGACTAGAATGAAAAGAATATCTCTATTTAATTGGGATAAGACTGCTTCTGTTGAGAGGCTCAGTATGAGGGGGAGAAAGAGACAATTCAAAATTCACAGAGGGAATATCTTTAAAAATAGTATTAACAGTCTCAGGGAATGCAGTATGGTGTCTGGTATAGAAAAGGATATAGAGAATAGAATATTTGGGGAGGGGGAGAGGTGTCTGTAAGTGAAAACTGACAAAAACTGACTAAAATGGAAAATGACTGTTAGCTGAAACTGTAGATGTATCTTGAATAAAATATGGTTCTAAATCAGATTGTCCCCAAATTGACTTCTTATAAAATTGGCACATTATAAATAGATTTTATTTGTAGCCATTACAGCTGACTGGTTAGTACCGCCCCCCTCCGACTTGTGAGTATTTGCATAACAAGGAATATGTATTGCTTTGCAGGAATTCTATTTCCATTCTATTCTAGATAGATACTTATACCACAATCATCACCACAGTATCTGAGCAGCTTCCAGTAATACGTAACATAACTACACCTCTTAATATGTTTGTTCTCTCATCTTCTCTTCAGGAGAAGGAGTTTGTGCAGTGGAGTATCTTGTTTTGGTAGATTTTGGGGATTTTTATTTATTTATTTTTAAATATACTTGTTGATGTTAGAGAAGGCAAAGTCAAAGAAATGTGCCTTCTACTTACAGCAGAAGGTAGTGAAGTTGGTGATGTTCCTTAGTTCTTGCTGGAGTTAAATCCACAGTCTCAGACTCACCTCCAAGAAAGCTCTGTCTCCCACAGAGATTAGCTTTACCCTTGTAGTAGAGAGTTCCCGGGTGCCAGAGGAACATAATTGTCGACCCTGGTCTTTATTCTGCATCTTTAGCTGATCTTTTAGAGATTGTGGGCCCAGGCCATGGAGCGCTTTGAAGATAGGGACCAAGACCTTGAATTTGATTTGATATTCTGTGGGAAGCCAGTACTCATATCCAGCTATGGGTAGCAAGTGGAGGACATGTTTGATGTGTTTGCTATAGCATGTGTTGCTGAGGAGATGCACTGCAGCATTCTGTACTGGTTGGAGTTTCCTAAGCACTGAAGGCTTCATGTCTAGGTATATCTGTGACACTACCTCAAAGCAGCACCCTGGAGCCCCCATATTCACCACTGTCATATAATTATGATATGTTTTGTACAAAGTATGCCTTGCAAGATATCATTTTAAAAGTCTTGACCTGTTGAACATTAATATCCTGTTGGATCGTATGTGCTATCATTGTATGTGGAGTTATGAAGTTTTGCTATGAGTGTGTGTTAATGAAGTATGTTGTGAGGTTGGGAACACCAACAATCAGCCTTTCAGGTACAACAATGGAATAGCCAGATGTGCTAATCGCCCATTAAAGGGAATTCACTCTCCCAAAGGCCATCCCAGAAGACTTCTCAGAGAGATCGCGTAGACAATGGAGACTGCTTGACCAATGTGGGTGGAGCCAAACATCATAAGCATAGATCTTTCCAGTAAGCTGGAAGAAACTATAAAAGAAGGGAAGTGACATCATCACTTGGCTTCACTCAGCCCACAATTCGACACCTGGAAACATTTTTGGAGGACAAAGACTTTGAATTTGGGGAAGGTGGTCCCAGGCCAGGAAAGAGTTTCAGCCTGTGTATTGAGGATCTATGACCTGTTCATACCATCTGTCAGGTTGAGATATTGCTTGATTCAAATCATGTTTAGTTTGTAGAACTCACATTGTGAATTTATTTTTATTAAGTTGCCAATTTGATCTCTATTCTTGCTACTTCTAATCACTTAAAATCTATCTTTCTGTAGTTAATAAACCTGGTTTATATTTTGCCTAAAACAGTGGGTATTGGTTGAAGTGCTTAGGAAATCTCAGCTCAGTTTACAAAGGCTAGTGTGTGTCCTCTCCACATCAAGAGAGGGGTGGACTGGATAATAAACTTTACACTGGCCAGGCTTTTGACCAGTGCAAGATGGTACAGTTCTGGGGTGCAAGGCTAGGAAGCTGCGGGGAATTGGCTGGAGTTTCTCTATTGTTGGTTCATGTGTGGCTGCAAAAGCATTCATGTAACTCAGTTGGGTGTGTCCCTGCCTGTAGATGTCTGTGTAAGTGCAGTACCTGTAAGAGGTTTGTGGCTTGACACAGCATCACAGACTGAGAGGGATACCCCAGGTTGGTGAGACAGAGAGCTCAGCAGTCCCATAGTCCAGGTTGTACCCTGAGACCCCGTCACAATGTCACATTACTATAGTCCAGCAAAGGGGTAACAAAGGTTTTAATAACTGAGGCAAGGTCATTTGCCAGGATGGGGCAGTTTCCTAGCCAACCAGAGATGACGGAAAGCTTTACTTGTGTATGCTGCTGTGTGAGAG
The DNA here is from genome assembly GCF_002925995.2 of Terrapene triunguis. Classification (NCBI taxonomy): domain Eukaryota; kingdom Metazoa; phylum Chordata; order Testudines; family Emydidae; genus Terrapene; species Terrapene triunguis. The sequence goes on along the minus strand of NW_020664447.1, from coordinate 17,520,305 downwards.
TTTAGTGTCAGTGAGAAATCCAAGAATACTCCTAAATTACAGACCAAATTTTCAAGTTGTGGATGCTACCTTTAACTATGGCTATGAACTCTTCTAACTGCTTTCCTCTGCCCATCAGTATCACCTCTGTCTTGCTTGGGTTCAGCTTCAGCCATCTGTTCTTCATAAGCTGATTTTATCCAGACACTGGGGTATCTTGGTGGTAGTGAGGTAGAAGGAGGTCACCCACCAGTGCCATTAAAGCAGTTTCAGTTCCATTTCCTGACGTGAATGCAGATTGTGCTGGGTATAGAATGTTAGCTTCAATTAGATGGTCCTGTAATTGACCTTTGGTTAGCTTCCCTATGAGCTTGATCAGGAATGGGGAGTTTGATATGGGATGGTAGTTGGCTAGAATCAATATATCCAGGACGGTTTCTTCAGTGTTGGTTGGACTACTGCATGTTTGAAGGAGGAAGTGAAGAATCCTTCTCTTGATGAATTGGCTGTTTTGGGCAGGAGTGGCACTAGTTCATGACTCTTTCACAAACAAGGAAGGACATGGATCACATTCACAAGACTTAGATTGAGACTCATTTAAGGTGTCCAGAACTTTTTGATGAGTGAATTTACTGAACTCTGTGCATGCAGATCGGCTTTTGGTTGGTGTGGGTGAAGCCAGATCCATGCCGTTCTTGAAGCCTACCTGTGTGTGTGTATGTGATAGTTTTTTGCAGTGGTTGGTACTCGGTTCTGATGCAGGTTGTGAGCATTTAGGATTGAACAAATGGTTTAGCACCCTGGATAACTCCTTGGGGTGGAAATGGCATTTTCATTTGAGACTGCTAGGACGATTCTTTTGAGGTTGTATTACAGGCCAACAAAGGCTTTGGCTTTGGCTTATTTGTTATATTTCATCCTGTCTGAATCGGCCTTTGTTTTCTGCCATTGGAACTTGAGTTTCTGCTCCCTGTCTTCATCTGGTGCAGGGTGTCAGAAATCCAACGAGATCTCTGTATGTGATGAGGAGGAAGGGGCCCTTGGGAGCCAGCATGTCAGTGGTTGAGGCTAGTGTACAATGATGATGACTCACCAAGTTCTTTACTCCTTGTCCTGCTGATGGAGAGCTGTTATTTTTAGCGGGCTCTGGAATTTGTTGGATTCCATGAGAATTGGAGCAGGGGGACTGGACCCTGGGTCTCCTACCTCCTCACAGCCTGGACTTAGGCACCTACATCCATGAAAGGGGCAGGACTTGGCATACTCCCCTCTCATTGGTATCTCCCACTGGCTAGCTTAGGCAGCTCTCTTCCTATTGTGCTGGCTTTTGTGGATCGCATTCCAAGCGACATATCTCTCTGCATTTATTTTATAGGGAGCCTAGCAATCTAACTCCTCCTTTGTGGACTGCAGTTTTGTTCCTGTGATTTTTTCTAGGCGCTGAGTGTCACAACACCTAAGTCCCTTTGTGAATCCATGCCTCAGTGCCTTAGTTCCCATGGAGCTGCTATGTAATAATTTTATAAATACTATATGTGGCCTAGTTATTGAGAGACACTGTATATTAGGGTTAGCATAATGATTATTATATGCCTACATTGCTTTAATTCAATGGGGGCTGTCTCCATGAAGAAAATAACTCCTGGATAGAAACATCCCAGCACACTTTAAAAGATGATAGGAAAACCATAAGTTTTGAAGATCCTGTCTCCAGTGAAGCTACTAGGCATATTTGCCAGTTATGAGAGCTAATGTATCCAAGGGCTATAAACGGTTAAAAAAATGACTTAGTCCCTTTTAAGGCTGGTGATCAAAAAGACTGAAGAGGATTTAAAGACACAATTCCTGAAGCAAACAGCAGTGAACTGATTTGTAAATTAAGGGAACAGATTATGCCATCCAGACCCTAGATGTCTTGGGGTTTCTTTAGGAAGCTTAGACATACCAAGAGCCTCTTGTGGAAGATGGATAAGCACCTGATATGCTGGACATGTGTATAGGTCTTTTTATTTACAAATCTTTTTGTCTGAAATGTTTTGGTTCTAGATAAGCAATATTTGCTTTAAGAAGGGTGTCACTGGATGCTACTTGCTAAGTCTTCTGGAGAAAAGAGAACTGTGGGTATTAAACCTAATTTAGGCTTGTTAAATTAGCAGCTCAAGGCCCCCCTGAGAGTGGAAGAATTGCATGATTCCACCCTGAGAAAGCTAGCAGTTGGAGCACTGAGACCTAAGAGGGGTGAACTCAAAGAAAGCAGGAGGAGTCAGGGGGTCATTAGGTCAATAACTGTAACATTCCCCATGTGTAAAACAGGGATAATAGTACTTCCCATCCTCACTGGGCCTATTGATCTACCACCCAGACTTCTTGCCTTCTTTGCTCCTATCCGATATACTTTATATAGACTCAGGTTCACTGAGCACCTTCTTCTTTAATAAATTTCTGAAGACCGAATTGTTCCATGAACCATTCCTGTTATAAGGACCACAAACCTACTCTGTGATTGTTATGCATTGTGTTGTACTGTATTTTACCCACTTATAAATTCTTCAGGGGAGGGACTCTGTTCTTTATATGGCTCATTTAGCCCTTGAAAGGCACTCTGTAAAGCATTTAGGGGGCTATATAACAATAATGAACACTACAGTTTAATATGACTCATAATCTCTGCTCAGGTGTGCTAAGACTGCATTAACAGGGAAAGCTATAATTCCATATTAAGTACATATGGAAGGTTGCATGTTGACTGTTTGCACTATGTCTGTCTCAAGTCTCATTATCAAATGAGAAAAATGTCTCATTTGTATAGGGGCCAAATTCATTTTTTGTCTTGATTAAAAAATAGGTAAAATTAGGTATGTTAGAATGAGCTTTTCATGTTTACATTTGGTACAACTGTGAAAAGACAGGGTATTGCCAACCTTATTGACAATGAGTGTCTCCTTACCCCATGAGGAGTGTCATTCATTTTAATAGGGCTACAATCTGATTAAGGGCCCATAATAAACCTAAATTTTACATCTGTGGCACTCAGTATTAAAATGCCACAATTTGCCATCAGTTAACACCTCCTTTTACGCTATATTTAGAGTAGGCAATAACTGTAGTAATTAGCTGATAGAAGTTGGCAAATGTTGACTTTTTAATGGTGACCTCTCTGTCTGTCTGTCTCTACTTTACTTTCTCTTTTGTTCAGAAGACCAGGTTTAAAGGTTCTTTTCTGTTTAAAAATTCTATGATCAGTAAGTCTTATAGTCTCAGATGCTAAAAGACTTTGCAGAGAAAAAAGGCTGTGAATTCTGAAACAAACGTGTTTCACCTTCGGATCACTCATTGCACATGAAATTGTTATATAGTGTAAATGCCATTTGTTGATATGCTTTCCAAAGCTCTCACTTCCTCTGAGAGATCACAGGTAGTGCATCTCTTTGAACTCCAGTTTTGAGCGCTGGGATGATGACAGGCTGTTTTAAGGCTGCTTTTACCAGCAACTTTGATAGCTTAGGGTGTTGTCAGATAGATATCAGTGGAGGCTTACAAAACTGCTTTCCAGTGCCATTCTGCCTTAATGTTTAGTGGGTTTGTTTTTTTACATCTCTCTCTCTTTTACAGCTGGAGAAAGTCAACCTATGCTATTCCTGCACTGTCATGTGCACCAGATTTCCAGGGCTCTTTCAGTGTGCTATTAAACTCAATTGGGCTGTTCTTGTTAGGTGGTTTAGAGAGCTATAAGGTGCTGGGAACCCCTTGTCCACTAACACAGTTATATAGGAGGCAGGCAAAATGCTGCTGCTTCCTGATTGCAAGGTGAAAATAGGGGCATGACTGGATGGGATGAGGGGTATGGGTTCAGGCATGACACCTAACCCTGTATAATCAGTAGAGTCTCTAAGTTTAGCAGTGGGGAGTCTGCATGCTTCTCTCCAAATAGGTGGAGCAAAAGCTCTTGAGCATGTTCCCTTAGCTGCAAATCCCTCTGTACCCTCCTCCCCCACCTCAGACCAGCAGTACAATCCATAACTGGGATCATTATTCTCCGTTGACCTGAAGTAAAAGAAACACTTCCCACTGGACCTTCCTGTAATGTCAATGTGAGCAGAATATCAAAACTGGGAATCACCATGAGGCTCTAAGTGCAAAATTTGGTCCCAATCAGCGAGAACTTTTATTTCCTTTTTGGGAGGCATTCCTTATAAAATGTGAGATCATCCACATCAGGATCTCTCTCCTTTGTCATTTCTTGCAATACTGTCTTCCACTACTGCCTGTGTCTCATCCTGCAGCACCGAAATGCATTGACGTGGCATGTGATTTTTGTATTTCTGGGTCGCATTGGCTGGTGCTAAATCCATGAGAGGCAATGGTAATTGGAAGTGACAGCTCCCACATTATCATGAAAATGCAATTGTGTTAGCTCCTGATAACATGGAAGTTGTCACTACTGTGTGCAGGGGAGAATGTATTTAGGATGGCAATTAAAGCATGTTTATCAAACCATCTCAGTCTATTAAGTTGCTTGGTTTTGCACAGGGAATCATTACAGCTTTTAATATGCCAAGGGTGGACAGGTAATGCAGAGGTAAAGTCAGAAAATATTCCTTAAATTGCAGTGTTTTTATCTGTAAGAACAGAAATACATGGTTTGTACATAATAGCTGGCTAGGAGATTAAAACATCTGAATTATGGGCACCAAGACTTCCCTATTACTGCATTCCTGTACTATACATCCAGAAGGCCTGATACTCCTGATTTTCACTCATGTGGGTGCAAGGGGATATCTCCATTGAACCTGATGGAATTTCATCAGTGTGAAACAGTGAAGCTGAGATCAGAATCATGTCCCTCTGTGTTTTTTACTGCTAATTCATAAGCTTAGCAGACAAGAACACTATTATTTTAAGCAAGAAAACACTGTCTTGATTATGTGTCTTCATATCACACATCAACTTGCATCAACAGTGTATTGTCCAATGATGTACTTTATGCCTTCAAGATGTTTGGGGCTTTTTGTGCACAATGTAATGCATGAACAATTGTTCTTTATTTATATGGACAGGAGATAAAAAGTGACAGGTTAAAGTTAATGTGTTAAATTGCAGAAACACATTATAAACCGCTGAGAAGATTTATACTGAAAACCAGAAACAGTTTCCTCATCAGAGTAAAAAGTACGAGATCTCAAAAAATCAGGTGGGGGAAATATGTGGTGGGGAAGAGGAAGCATTTATGTTTCAAGGATGTAATGAGGTAACTATGCCTAAGGGAAATTCAGTAAGGAATAACATGTTCCATTTTGGTTGCCTAAGAAGCAAAATATTTCTCTATCATTGAATATTCAAGACAATTTCTTTTACATCATTCATTAGCCATATCAGCAATGCTGGAGGATTCCGTGCTTTAATATTTGTCAGTGAAATAAGCTCAATTTACTAATAGGACTTCAGGAATGACTTCAGGATTTGGGCAATAGTACATTGTGTATTCTCTTAATGTTATTCTTTACCAGCCATTTCTCACTTTAATTACTCAGACAAAATTCCCATTTACTGAGTAAAGATGGCAGGATTTGGACTTATTTATGTAATGTGTGTATACGTTTCCATGTGTTTGACTATCTTTTGATACCGATTTCTGCATAATTTCAACAATTGCTGTCTTGCTGTCCGTTTAATTCCATGCATGTATCTAGGGTGGCTGGATGGGGGTCTTTTGTCTTCAGAATTTGAAATAAGCCCCTGATCCTGCAATTGGATGTGTGCAGATGGATCTCTGGCTGGGTACTGGGATCTGCCAGGTTGGAAGCAGTTGGGGGCTAAGTGAATAAATACGTACATTCCAGATCTTCAAATGGTGTAAATCCATGTAGCTCCATTGACTGTATTAGAGCTACAGTGTTTTACATCAGCTGAAGATCTGGCCCATGAACTTTCCACTTAGCCTAATGAGTTGCATATTGACTTTATCAGTAAAAAAACAGAACTCTGCCATCCATAAGATAATCTGTTTCCCTGTTTCTGGTAGTGTCAGCTTTAAGGTAGGTTTCTATTATTAGATGAATTTATTACTGAATGCTTTTTTTAGCCTAGTTGGAAAACAGCAAAAGGATTTGAATGACCCAGAATTTGCAGGTGGTCGCAAATTACATGTTACATAATTATGATTATCAGAGCTTCGCATGAGCTTTCCTTTGATTAGAAGATCTTTATGCCACTGTGCAAACCTCAAAGTAACTCAAAACCTCTGATTTTGTTATTTCTGTGCAAATTTCCTTTATAGTACCTCAAAAGTTAATGTATATACTGTTAAACTGAACCTTTTTTATATAGATTTCCAAGGTCAGATTAACAAATAGTTTTAATTTTGCATAATCTTTATGCAGCTTTTTGAGCAGAGTTCAAGGCACATGGAAGGCTGAGGCAAATGTCACAATCAAAAGATTTAAAATTAATAAATTGAAAGATATTCAGAGAAGAACTATTAAATGATTAAAGGCTAGATGAATTAATGTATGAAGGAAGAATAAAAGCTGAATACATACAGCTTGGCTGAAAGGACAGATGGAATCTGTTTTCATGTTCTTCAGGGATATAAATACTTATCACCTGATATTGCTGTCTCTACTCAAGGAAACCTCCCAATGAATTCAAGTGTGTGGAATCTGGATGCAGAGGAATTGCTTTGGTGGGGGGTCAAGCTGGGGATGAGACAATGAGTGATGGAAAGTTATGGAGAAAAAGAAAATGTAGACTGATTGTTGGGAAGAAATTCCCTTATGCTTAGATCATGAAATAATCTCCAAAAGGAGGGAGTGTAAATTCCGTCATTTAACTCATTTAAATCTAGACTGGGGAGATCACTTGAGGGGAGCTGTAGGGAATTATCCTTCATCAACAGGATGAGACTAGGTCTTTTCCAGCTTTAATTTCAGTGCTTCTGGAAAAGGCTGGATGTTCAGGGAGAGCTCAGTGTACCATGCCAATTTCACATTATTAATTTTTCCTCTGCATTTATTGAATTCAGGTAACATCAGTGCAGTCTGACATCCATGGGTATATTAGTCACAACATTCCTTTGAACTACTAGGATTTCAAGTGGATTGTAGTAAAAAGTGCTGATACTTATATTAAATGAATTTTCTCATGGAATTAGGTTTTGAGCCCATCATATTTTAATGAAAAACAATGCCTAATTAATTAAAGTACTGCTGGCTCCCCATTAGCTTGATCCTTGAAAGATTTACATGTAGTGAGGATTTTCCAATACAGTGACTTTTCTTGAAAACTCATTAACTCACCTTCCCTTATATTTAAATGGCCTCTGTGTTCCACAGATACTGTGCCAGTGCCCAATTAGTATAGTAAAATTAGATGATAGACAAAGAACATAGAACATAAGAATGGCCATACGGGGTCAGACCAAAGGTCTATCTAGCCCAGTATCCTGTCTTCCGACAGTGGCCAGTCCCAGGTTCCCCAGAGGGAATTAACAGAACAGGTAAATATCAAGTGATCTATCCCCAGTCGCCCATTCCCAGCTTCTGGCAAACAGAGGCTAGGGACACCATTCCTGCTCATCCTAGCTAATAGCCATTGATGGACCTATCCTCCTGGAACTTATCTAGCTCTTTTTTGAACCCTGTTATAATCTTGGCCTTCACAACATCCTCTGGCAAGGAGTTCCACAGGTTGACTTTCTCTTGTGTGAAAAAATACTTTCCTTTGTTTGTTTTAAACCTGCTGCCTATTAATTTAATGTGGTGACCCCTAGTTCTTGTGTTATGAGAAGGAGTAAAAAACACTTGCTTATTTACTTTCTCCATACCAATCATGATTTTATAGACCTCTATCATATTTCCCCTTAGTCGTCTCTTTTCCAAGCTGAAAAATCCCAGGATTGTGGTGAGGGCCAGAAAGATAAATCTTTGGGAACCCTAACATTGTTACACCTTCCTTGTCTCCCCCCAGAAGGAAAGATCCATTTTAAATAAAAATGGTCATTGCAGAAAAGAAAATATTGGGGCCACCACCAGCTTTCTCTGCTGCAGGGGAAGTGAAAGACATTCACTGTTTCTTTCATGTTTATTCCTGCTTCTCTATTGTACATCCCCTTTGGTCTTGCTATTATCATGTTATATTGTCACTCCACCTAGTCTGCCCACTTTGTACCCTATATTCCCACATCTGTGCACATCTGTAGTCCATTGTCTCTCCCTCCCCCTACTGGATCTCTCTCTTCATCCCAAACTCTGCCTCCTTTTCTCTGCACATCCTTCTCTGCCTCCACCTTTCTCTCCCTCCCCTACTTCTCACCAAACACGAGGACGTCTCCTCTTTTCCTCACTCATCATGGTTCCTCTGCCTGCACTCTGAGGTTCCTCTCTTCCTCTCCCGTTGGGGGCCCTGTGTTGAGGCTGGAAGTGGAGAAATTGTCTTTCCCCCCATGGAGGGGCTGCTACTACAGTGCATGGAGGCAAAAGTATGGCTCTCCTAGCTCTCTTCCTAAATTGTCTTGTCTCCTCACCCTTCTGGAGGACTTTCCCTGCTGCTGCTAATCGTGAGGTTTATGCTGGTTTCCTGCCCACAAATATTACTGCTCCTCTCCCTGGTAAGGAGAGGCAGCTGCCCTCACTGGAAGTAGCAGAGGAATAGGTCCCCTCATCCTTTGTCCACCTTTCCCCCCACCATATTGTGCTGGCTATTTGCAGATGAGCCAGCTTGTCCAGTGTGCTGCTTCACCATGAGGTCACAGGTTGCACTTGCAGCTCGGTGGGAAGCTAGTGGGTAAGAGAGAGATTATGATTGCCCTAATGCCATCCGTAGCAGCCCCAGAAAAACCCGCACAGTCTAGAATGGTGTCTGTGGCAGGGACTATGTATGTATCCCTTTAGGCATCATGACCGCAGAACAGAGTAAGGGATACAGCATGCTGCTTTGCCATTCCAGGAGTATCCTAACAAAGGAACTGTGGCTGAGAACAACCAATTCCATCCCTATTCCTCCCTTGTTCCTGAGGGGTAGTAATTTACTGCTGGCCAGCATGTTGGGAAAGGTAGGCAAAGCTCACTCATTTCCTCTCCACTCAGCATCCACCCATCTGCTCCAGATTCTTATGCCCAATTATGTGCTGGCATGGGCAAGCTGGGGATGACAAATTTTGAATCCTAGGGATTGGTTTTATATTTTCAAGGTTATTTATTCAATAATAAAAGTCAGAAATTTAAGTTAAAAAAAAAAAAAAAGAGAATGAGGGGTACCTAAAGTGAAGGGGCTCACTAGTCATAAAGACTGGAGGTGCTGGAGCCTTTATTCAGGAAGCTTGTTCCTGTGCTTTTACATGGCTCTGTAGCCATTATATGGTAGCACATTTCTGTTAAAGGAGAAGCATCCTACCTGGTCATATTGTGTGGGTTACTTGATGCTACTCAGAACACCACAACTAGGCTAGAGTAATATAAGCATGCTCTCCCTCACCCCCACCAACACAGTAGCTTGAAATGTATCTGTGCTGAGGGAGAGAAGCTGTGCGAAATGATGAAGCTTTTTAAAAATTCTTCTTTTTGATATTGGTTTGGCTACTCACATCTCATTTAGTTGTGCACTGTGTATGCAGCTTGAATTATTTATAGGTTATTTACAGCTACTCTAGAATTGCCAGTGAAATCGGATTATAATTTTACTACTTTTTAATAGAGGTCAGGTAAATGCATCATGTGTATATATGGAAATCTCCTACCCCCTGGTGCATAACAGAAGCTTTACACTGATTTCATAACCGTTTTCTCCAGGGACAGAAAGCACCAATCTTCCATCAACATTCATCTCAGAATCAGAATGTTTTAAATAAAACTTACTGTAACTTTAGAAATTGAGTGACAGAATTGGCCTAGTGAACTGCATACAGTGCTCAAAGCCAGGAATTGCTGAGTTCTAGTCCCATCTTTTCTGCTCACTCACTGTGTGGTCTTGAGTAAGTTACTTACCCTCTCTGTGGCTTAATTTTTCCATCTGTAAAACATTTATCGGTTGGCAAGATGAATTAAGCAGCACTTTGTCCAGTACTGTAGGCTTGATCCAAAGCCTGTTGTAGTCAATGGGAATCTTTCTGTTAACTTCAAAGCACACTGGCTAAGGCTCTCTTGGACTAACCTGCTACCCTAACGCCTATTGGGTAGTACCAGACTTAAGAGTCCCATTGATTTCAATGGAACTGCTCAGAGAGAGCGAGAGTCTACTATCCTTACTCACATTGAATAGTACCAAGCTTTTCTAGTAGTTTAGTTGAAATGGACGTGTGAGAACGTGGTAGAGTATAGCCCAGAGTAAGGTACTGCCCAATATTAATGTGGCTGATAGAATTGTGCCCTATGTAACTTCTACCTAATATTGCTAATGCAATAGTAATTGAGGGCCAGAGTGATACCCTTACTCATAATGAATAGCACTGTGATGGGTCCCTGTTCCAGAACCATACTCACAAACATCAGGACACAGTCTATTTGGGAAATAAAAAACCTTCTTTTGGATGAGTCTCAGGGAGCCAACATCCAGTAGAAGTACTGATTCCTTTAATGACTTACTGTAAATGCCAGGCTCCCAAATGCTTAGTTAGAAAGCCCTCCTATCAGGGAATAAAGAGTTGTTTCTTTCTGGCCACCTTCTACCAAGTTTGCCTTTTTATATCTGCTCCTAGTAATTGGGTCCAGCTGTTCCAGCTTCCTGCCCTGTCAATACCTGGGAGAGCTGCTAATCTTGTAATCCTAGGTTTCTTTTGTTTGGGCACACGTGCTTTTAAAAGAAAAACTGGGACATGGGGGAGCCATGCCTCTGAAGGTGCCCTTTTGTATCCCAAAGGGTTGGTACTGTCTGTCATAAGCACCTTGTTCCATGAGTGGCCCCTCTGATTTCAGTGGGCCTACTTGAGGAGTAAGGGACTATCCAACATGAGCAGGAATATCAGAACCCTGGCCCTGGTGCAGCATGTACGAGGGAAGGCACGTGTCATTGACTGGAGATGGTCATCTTGGATGCAATCATTCAAACCCTTAGTGCTATTAGAAAAGAAGTAGCAAAGAGTTGAGAGTATTCCAATTTAATGCTTTTAACTACAGCAAAACTTTGACTGTGTTATCGAAGAGAGAAGAATTACATTGCTAGTTCAGTTTCATAGCCAAAAGCAAAGCAATTAAAATAAAATTTCTTACTAAGCATTGAGGCAAGAATGAAGGTGGGGGGAAAAGTCTTATATGATCATTGTTGGATAGGGTTTTTTTCTTTGTGTTTTACAGCTCTTCTAGTTCAACTCACCTGAGGTTATGCCTAAGGTTAGTGCTGATGAGATCTGCAGAACTAAAACGCCTGTTCTAGTAACCAGTGTTATAAATCATACTCGATTACCAAATTTGCTAGGCTGAGAAATCTATCTTCCGTTTTCAGTTATGCTGATTAAGGTTATACTTATAAGAGAAAAATGATTTTTAAAATGTGAGGACTCTTTTTGCTGACACTATTATTATTATTTTTGTTTATGAGAGACTAAATAAACTGTGTACCTGGATTTAAAAATACATAAACAATGAGGACTAGATTGTGTCTGAGGAACACAGCACAGGAAAAAAGGGTACAGCGTGTTGCCATGTGCCATTCCACGAATGTTCCAAAGAAGGAATTGTGGTTTTAGCACCTAAAATTCCATCTGTGTCCCCTTCATCCCTTGCTGTGGGGGGTAACAATTTACTGTTGGCCAGCATGTTGGTGGAGAGAGGCAGAAGCTCCATCCCTTTCCCACTTCCTCCTCACTCAATCTCCGTCCACCTGCTCCAGATTCTTATTCCTGGGGCAGACATGCATGTTGAGGGATAGTTCTTGCCCTCTGGAGCTAATGGTAGTTCTCTTTGCATGTGGGGAAGAGACTATAACTCCAAACCTTAAATACCTGAAGGCTTATAATGTACATTTTATTCAAATCTGGTTCAGGTCAGTAATAGCTCAACTTGGTTGCTTTCTTCAGGCAGTAAAATGGCCTGTGTGAAACAAGGTGAGCATCTCAGTACCTGCTGCAGAAGGGGACTAAGAGGGAATGAATACTGCTTCAGTCAGGATTGACTCTCATGTGAATACCTGCTGGGTTATCGGCAAATGGTACCAGAACAAGTGCTCTGCCCCCTAACTGCTCAGAAGTCTGATGAATGTGGAACCACAAAATATGGGGCGAGCACATGAGATTAAAATCAGAGAGTCAACTGGCATCTTAAGTAAGCTGATATTCTTGCAACTTACTTTAGGAAGGTGGTGTGGCCTTTAGCTACGTTAGCAGTTATGTTTTTGTCAATTAATAAACTTTGCTGTTTCATTTTGGGTTTTGCTGCAGAGCTCTTGTTGATAGATGACCGAACGGATAGATGTGAGTGATGATGGCTCTTGATGAGCGCTTGAAAAGACACAGAGAGACAGTTTAGGAAATGTAAATAGTCTTGTGGAAGCCATAAATAGGAAAGATAGGACACAACAAATGTATACCAACATGAGACAATATTTTTCCATTAACTGCATGCTGTTTTACACTGCATGGATTGGTCATCAGGTGAATGAGTTATTTCAGCAGCAAAGTGGTGGAGTATTAATTTTGTATGATGGCTTGCTATTAATGTATCACATTTCTCATTTGTTATAAAGGTATACATTAGAAATGGCTATGAGATGTAATACCAATGATTCTTCAGGGACTGCGGATATTCCTAGGTAGGGCAAAGACAAAAAAAATCACAGTTTTCATCACTATTTAATTTTTCAGAGAGATACAGAGTCCTTCAAAATGCCACAGTAAAAGGTTGCCAGGGGCACAGGGATTCTAGATCAATTATATGGGTAGCCTGCAACAATTTATCATTTGAAGATAGCATCTATGTGGATTTGAAAGAGTAAGCTAGTCAATATCACAGTACATAGAGAGAAGGACACAAGGTAAGAGTATTAGAGATAAAAATAGAGCAGCAAAGCAAAAATTGTGGGGGATGGTATAAGATAAAGGCTGATGGAGCCAGGTATTTTAATGTAATTGCTTTGGGTATAGCAGTGTTAGGAAAGAATTATTCATTTTGAATACAATAATCCATTGTTCATCTGGAGCCATTAGTAAAATCAGATAGACTGGAAAAGGTAAAGTATGTATTAGCTAAATGAAAATGGATATAATTATTTTAATATATCTATCTTGCTTAACTAATGTAGGTGAATGAAAGAGCTTTAAAAAATCTGAATAGGAATCCCCTAAAATCTATAAGAAATCTTTGAGAGGATTAACAGAAAATGACAAATTAGGTTGTAAAACTATTAGATAAGTCCTTCACAGCCCTTGTGAAACAGCAGTCCTTATTTCATCACTGCTTATTGAGACCCAAAAAGAGAGTTTCATAAGCAATATCAAAAAACCGAAGCAAACGACGTGGTGGAACTCATGTATATAATCAGTAAACCAGAGGCAATTTTTCTAGAGAACATGGTTTGATTTGTAAGAGTGAGGGGATTATTATACAGGTTTGTTTTCTAATGGGTTACAATATATTTGGGAGCAATAGTACTATACTTTTATCTCTTATAGCCAAGCATGAAGTAGCTAGTTTTAGAATGATATCTGAAACATAAAGAGCCCGTGAAGAAGAGAGATGGCAAAAGAAATGGTATTAAAATGCTAAGGGAGAGTAGTCTAGTTAGATTTATTAGATATAACTCTGCCTCCTTCTATTCCTGTGGTAATTTGTTGTCATGGGTGTTAGCCAGGGAAAGGCGGTTAACTCCCTCTGTGTTCTGGACAGGCAAATTATGTTGTCCTGATGAGCACCATTTAGATAATTGAAAAAGTCTTTATAGACTATTCACCTGTTTGTTGATTTTAGTATATTAATTCATTGTAGGAGCATGGGGTACATCAGACACACTTCATCAAATTCAAGACTTCATCCAAGAAATAGTGGAGAATAGTTTCAGAGTATTGATCTCAATCTTTAGAGCTGTCAGTTGGCCAGATTCATGCTTTCTCACAGAGTTCATCTCCCTACAAATCCCACTGCAGCAGCTATGAACGGTTGGGACAACACTGCCTACAGGGTTAAATTTATCAAATAATGATCAAGATGAGCCCTAGTCTTGTCATGTTTAGGGATCATGGTGGGTGGATGACCAGGATTGTGAGCTGGTTAGACCTCACTCCCTCCACTGTCTGGAGATTCCCAACCCTTTTTCACCTGAGGGGAGGATATGAAGGAAACTCTGTGAGAGGAGCCTCATGGAGATGTCCTACTTCTGTAGCCCTCTTCTGCAGGATGGAAAGATCCAGCAGCTTTCCTACTATGGGGTATCATTCCACATCTGATGAACTGTCAAGAATTGTCTGCTGTTTAACTTCAGCAACATTTTCTTTTCTCCTCTCCACCAGGAAATATGTCATAGGCTTTTGCCTCATGGCCTTTACCCCAAACCAACATATCCATTGGGATTTTTATTTATTTAAGAATTAGCATTCAGATGGCAAAAATTTAAATAATCCTGGTCTGTTTAAAAGGAACTGACATGTACAGAGGAAGTGGGTGGGGACTCCTCTGATTGGTACGGCAGGGACCCAACCCCTCCCCGCCCTATTCTCAAAGCCCACCTTAACCCTCTTCTGAGGGTGGTGGATGGTAAAGTCCAAGCCATGGGTTGGCTGGGGGACCTGGGTGAAAACAAAGGGGGGCTGGTGGAAGCGCCGGAGAATTGATTTGAATAAGCATGGATTTGCCTGCACTGTACACTTTATCTTCCAGGTAGTCTCAGACATCTAATAATAAAGTTGCGGCCTGATTAAAATCCATAACAAGTGTCTCCTGTCCTCCTTGTGGTGTACCCAGACAAGGGTCTGCTGTTGAACTTCTGCAACATTTTCTTTTCTCCTCTCCATAAGGAAATATGTCATAGGCTTTTGCCTCATGGCCTTTACCCCAAACGAACATGTCTATTGGGATTTTTATTTATTTAAGAATTAGCATTCAGATGGCAAAAATTTAAATAATCCTGGTCTGTTTAAAGGGAACTGACATGTACAAATGTGGGTAGCCGAATCTTAGAACAAATATATAAGTGGAGTGACAGGGAATATTACATGCACTATAGAAACATTTGTCCACCTATGGAATGCAAATATTTTGGGTCATCTTCTAAGACAGACAAACTCTGAATGGATTGTGTAATAGGGAGGTTAATAGCATTTGGGACCATTTTTAAAAATGCATCCTATACTTTGTGCTGTTAATCTTTACTCTTCCTTTGAATCCAGCCCTTTTTCCATTATCCTGTCCTTGGCAATGATGTCAAATGTGTTACTTTGCCTCCAGATGGAGGCAGGTGCAGATAGATGGCTTCCCACTGCTTAATTACAATGCTTCCTTCTGGCCTTGGAATCTATGCATTAAGCAGCCTTGCTATTAAGTGCCTGGGTGAAACAGTGACAGCTTTGCATCTCACCAAGCTTCTTCTGTAAAGTTTTATCCAAAGAGACAGCTCCTTTGCCAAGAATGGGCTTGGTCTGCAAAGTGCCGAGAGCCCACAACTCTTAGAATATCTCCATTTATTTATTTATATCTATCTCCTAGAACTGGAAGGGACCTTGAAAGGTCATCGAGTCCAGCCTCTTGCCTTCACTAGCAGGACCAAGTACTGATTTTTGCCCCAAATCCCTAAATGGCCCCCTCAAGGATTGAACTCGGAACCCTGGGTTTAGCAGGCCAATGCTCAAACCACTGAACTATCCCTCCCCTGGGCCTGATTTGAGTTAAATCCAGTAATTTGAGAATAACTCCATTTTTTTAGTTAATGGAATTACACTGGTGTAAGTGGAATCTGAATCAGACCCATTAGTTCAGCTGTGGCTCAGGGATGCTTGACACAGCTGAAGATGACACACCAAGTGCCCTTTGCACTCCTCTGATATTGGGGCTAATGTGTACTGGGCCAGTCCCCTGGTGTAAATGAGAGCTCTAACCTGTGGCAGCTGCCAACAGTCTGTTAAGGGTTTGTTATAGCAGTTGACTATCAGAAAGGAGCCTTAGCTATTTCCCCAATCACCGGTCATGTCCTCTATAATAGTAGCCTTGAGCGGTGATGGTACAAGGAGGCAATATAGCAATCTTACGCCATCCAAAAATTCCCCACTGCAAGGGTGATTCTCTGGGTTTAAGGCTGAGTTGCTCTGGTAGAGCAGTGCATAGCAGCCAAAGCTGGCTCAGGATGGGGAACCATTTATGGAGCAGGAGTTTAGGTTACTCACTACCTTACCGGCTCATACTCAATCATTTGAGAAAATACTTCTCTCATTACCATGGCCTTTTGCAATACAACTTGTGGAGGAGGCAGTTAAACAGAGGCTTTGAAGAGAAGTCTTTACACCCACTCAGATCCACCACTTTATAACCTTTTGTGTTGTGCTATCTTCTAAACACATACTCATGGCACACTTCCAAAGAGCAATTTAAAAGAGTAAAAGGCTGAATAATACTGGGTAAAAACAATTGGGATTTCAGTTTGGCTCTAAACACTGGTGACTTTGCTATTATTTTCAATTTAAAAAAGGATAGTCTTAATTTCTTTTAGTTAATTGCTATGATATATTTGAGCAATTGACTGAGTGTGTCCTGTTATCCAAAACCTGGATTTCCCCAATGTTTCCATTCTGCTTTTTATTATTTTTAATCTGCTTTCTCTAAGCTGTATTATCATATGTGAATTCCAGCTGCATATTTTTAAAAATAATTTATTTGTAACTGTCATAGCTACCTTATGAATAAGTTATCAACCAACCCTGGGAACTATACTGGCAAATATTTTTTTAAAATAATGTTTATACGACTATGAATATTTCCCATTAATGCATTTATCAAACAGTTGCAGCCATTCACTTAGGTTTAAGAAGAGATTTCCTTTCTATTAATGCCTCCTCCCCTGCAAAAACCCAACATTACTTGATTTTTTTAATACTAATGCAGCAGCATTCCAACTAATTTTAATTATCTTTTACGACAGCAATTTCATCTTATATAACCCCTTCTGCTAAGAAAGGCACTTAAAAATACAGACCCTTAATAATATACCCAACTGTACCAAGCTAATGATGAGACGTGAAGGGAAAAATGAGGGCATCTTCAATCATGATTTAAAAAGTGGCACTGTTCCTGATATCCTTAGGCAGGGAATTCTAAAAAGGGATTATGCTAAATTTAGGTACCAGGATGATGGGATTTTGGGGGAATGGTGAGACAAGTGACCTCAGCTGACACATGCTGGGTGCAAGAGGGTGACCAGATTAATTGAGGCTCAGGTTGTGATGAGCTTTACAGGTTTAAAAAAAACCAGTGTCGCATAACTAGATTGATAATTGGTGCATCTGAGCTTGAATTGAAATTGTGAGAACATTAACAAGAGAGAGGGGATGAGGAGAAGTAGGCACGTGCTGTACCCTGGCAATATTCTGAAGGTGATAGAAGGCCAAATTCACCAAGTCAGAGCACATTTTAGCAAGCAGATGCCCTGTAAGAATGGCTGCTTGCTGGACTGTTCCCAAATGTAATAGAGAAAATAAGCACTTTAGGAATATTAGAAGTCCTTAGACTGAAGACAACTATCATCTGAAAGCGTGCCAGTGAATACCTTTACTTAATGTAGCCAATAGGTTAAAAAAAACTTCAACCCCAACAGCATTAAAATGATCATTTATACTTTCAAAACAGCTGTAACAAAACACCATTTTCTCCAATAGAGAGAAGTTGTTTATATTTACATGGCTGGAAAGGGGAGGAACATGCAGGTCTGATTTTGGTTTTTCAATGGGTGTAAAAGGGGACAATGTGGCCTGTACTATAGAGAATACTGTGCCTGCCTGAGGCACCATGGCCTCTAGAAGCTTCCACACAGCTCATGCCACACTGCTTTCCAGCCTCAGTTTAGTCTTAACAGGAGTTGGAATTGGGAAGATTACAAGGTCCATATGATCATGTGCAGCT
Organism: Terrapene triunguis; assembly: GCF_002925995.2. Lineage (NCBI taxonomy): Eukaryota > Metazoa > Chordata > Testudines > Emydidae > Terrapene > Terrapene triunguis. The sequence continues at coordinate 17,502,300 of NW_020664447.1, read as the reverse complement.
AAAATTCAAGGAGTTTCTGGACAGTTTCCAAAGGAACAAACACTGGGAGAGCTTAGGTTAAATCATTAAATTAATCATTCATTTAGCTTATCCAGGGCCAAATCCAGAGGTGAGTCTAAGTAGGTGTAATTTACACACAAGTATTATAATTTATTATTAATGTTACAGTGGCTTTTAGGAACCTCAATCACTGTGCTAGTGCCTGACCACCGGGGAGTCTATATGTCAGACAAGAGCTAACATCTAAGAGGGAGAGGGAGGATAATTTAATTCACACTTTCTTTCATCTTCTCAAGAAGTATGTTGTTCTAGCTAAGGCCTAGCCTACATATGAAACTTTTACCAGTAAAACTTGTTCAGGTAGGGGTGTGATTTGATTTTTTAAATCAGTATAATTATACTGGAAAAAATCCTAGTGGATTTATGGATGTATGTATGTAGTTATACTGCTATATGGCTAAACAGATGTAGTTATACTGCTATAAAGGTGACGTATTCCTCTGCCTGTACAGAAATAGCTATATAGGTATTAAAGCACTTTTGTACAGATATAGCTGCACCCACCTGCAGGGATTATGCTGCTTTGATTATGCTGGTATAGTTAAAGAAGTACAACTTTCTAGAGTAGGCAAGGATCTAGAGTCTCTTTAGATTCTCTTAAGGCTTTTTTTATCATTCATTTATTTATTATGTTTTATTTTTGTCAAAGTCAGTGGCGACTAGCCATTTGGAGCATCCAAATAGAGACTGACAAAATGCTAGTAGAAATAAGTAGGTTTTGAGGCAGAATTTGAAGATGAAAGGCTGTGGAGAAATGAGTCTCTCTCAGGCATGGGGTGCAGTGGATCTGTGTGAAAAGAATGCACAGTTGTGAGTGGGAGAAGGAGACTAAAGGAGCTGAAATCAAGTGAAACTGGTAAAGGATGGAGTGACTAAGAACAGTTAGAAATGAGAGGCAAGATCTAAGAAGGGCAGAGTGATCGAGAACATTGAAGATGAGGAGTGAATATGATAGGAAGCCAGTGGAGCAAGAATACTCTGATATCTGGGGTGGTTTTTATTAGGTTGATTGGGACTCCAGGATACCTCTTATATTCCATTATTTAGAATACTTTACTTTTGTGGTCTCACCAAGCTTTCAACATACATTAAGATCTGCTGTGGGCCTTTCAGGAGCTTACCAGTGAGGCTGTTAGTCCTGCTGGCAGAAAAAAGTCCTAGGTCATTTAGACCGGAGGCTAACATGACTGTGGACAAGGGCAAGGTACAGCATATGTCTTAAAAACAACCCATACCCCTTTTTCATGTTCCACATAACAGGCAGCATCCATTTCTAGTGGCAGGGGTCAGAGAAGAGAAATTTTGGAGTTGGGAAGGGGAAGAGGAGTTCTGGGATGTGCTCCCCTTCAAAGTGTTTGCAGTTTAAGATGAAATTTGGCACAATGTGATCCCAAATAAGAAAGCAAAGGAGAGGAGTTTTTTAATGGCAGCATTTGATTCTGAAATTAAGCCTGGCAGGTAGAAAGATCCTGCATGGATTTCCAAAGATATTGCCTATTGTTGTGCTGGAACACTTTTTATTTATTTATTTATTTATTTTGATAAATAAATGTTACTGCCTCCCATTACATAAGCACTAGAATCTCAAACAACTAGTGATGACGTTAACCCTGTCTAAGAAGGTTATTTTAAAATGCATGCAATTACCAATGGGTCATTTGAATTGTTTTGCCTGCAAGGTTATTCTGACAGGCTGCATATTTGTATTACACCTAGCAGCCTCAAAGATAGGGGTAAAAAAACCACATAATTTCATTAGGGCACCAGGCATCGAAAAAGGAAGATCTGGACAGTCTTTTTTTTTTTTTTTTTTTTTAATTGCTAATGTTTTTACAATATGGTGGGGCAGTCTGAGCAATCAGGTGGAAGACTCACCTCAGTGATTAGACTGGTGAAGGGAGTTGGTCTGCATATCAATATATACAGAGGGTCATATTCTGTGTCTGCTTACTTAGGTGCTTATGGGGTTAACACAGTGAAAATAATTAGTCCAATTCATCCCAAGGGAAAATAGACACAACTCCCTTTGCTGTAACAGGAGTTGCACCCACTTTACGTTAAAGATGAAGTTGGCTTGATATGACTCAAAACAGCAGAGAAACTGAACAGAGTACATCACTGTAAGCTGTGTATAATATATATTTGTGGCAATATGTCTCCACAGTGAAACTCTGAGAGGGGAAGTGGGTCCATTCACTGTAAAGATTCACATGGCCAAACCACATGTAGGAGAGGAGCAGCTGGCTACATGAGCTAATTTGCTCCCAAACCCAGCATTAGGTACTACCATGTCTATTTGCGTTCCATAGCTCCACAACACATTGGGGCTGAGGATTCATTGGCTGGTCTACACTGGGGGGGGGGATCGATCCAAGATACGCAACTTCAGCTATGCGAATAGCGTAGCTGAAGTCGAAGTACCTTGGATCGAATTACCTGGGGTCCAGACGGCGTGGGATCAATGGCCACGGCTCCCCCGTCGACTGCGCTACCGCCTCTTGCTCTGGTGGAGTTCCGGAGTCGACGGTGAGCACGTTCGGGGAGCGATAGATCGCTTCTTAATGAGACGCGATATGTCGATCCCGGATAAATCGATTGCTACCCGCCGATACGGCAGGTAGTGAAGACATACCCAGACCACTGTATTTCAGCACATTTGCAGGTGAGGAAAAACTCTTTTAGAGTGAGTGTTACTTTTTTCAGCATACAGCTAATATTGTTTTAGCGCTAGAAATGTACCAGGGGTACATACTCAATATGTTAATTTATCTTGCTTTCTTTCCTCTTGGAGCAGGCTTGATTTTTCAGGGTTTACTTCCGAATTCATTTGCCTTCCCTATTGTACCTAAAATGGATTTCTCCCAACTTTTAACTGAATTGAATGTGTTTACCTGATGTACATTTAATAACTCAATAGTATTACAATTTATATATATTTAATTATTTTTATAGTAATAACATTTCTTTTCCCTTGACTCTCTAATTTTCTCCTGCCTCCCACCGCGCACCCTCCCTACCCCCATAGATGTTGATGTCATGGAGGGTTGCACAAGAATAAGGTCATTCATAGTGATATTTTCTGGCATTTAAAAAAAATTAGGAATGATTAGACAGCAACTCTTCAACATTGAGGCTGATAGGGAACTGTCCTATGCTGATCACCTGGAAAATAGAGGGCCAGATCCTCTGCTAGTGTAAATTAAGGCAGCCCCATAGAGGTCAATGGATCTATGCTGATTTGCACCAGCCAGGCATCTGCCCCAGAGTAGTGCTTCTGTTTCCATTTTTATTATTAACATCACCTTTTTGAGTACATGAATCCTATTTTAGGGACAGAGGAACTATAAACCCTAAGTGGGCTGCTATATTGTACTGAGCATTGCACTAAGGAGCAATACCCTCGCTCTCCTTATGAAACCAAACTATACCCCATAATTCAGTGATCCTCATTGAAAACCTCTAGCCCAAATGTGTCTTTGTTATTGTAGAGAACTAGCTTATGCAGATGGAAGTTGGTGATATGTGAAGGATCATTATGCTGTGTCAAGTTTCATTTTAAAGACCATATGTAGACCTTTTTCAAAGGAAAACAAACTACTTCACCAGCCTAGAGAGAAACATAAATCATGTATTTTTTATCACCTCAAAAGACCACCAGAAGATGAGCTCTGATATTTCAAATACGACAAGCAATCTATACGCATGAATCACAATGAGTTCTATTACACCCATGCTGATGCATACCACTGAGTGGTTTATGGATGCTACTCTAACAATGTTAAGTAAAAAAACCAAAGCTTTTTGTCGTGGATATCTAGTCCTACACAAGACTTTGCCAGAAATTGTGGGCTAAGTAAATGGCCCTAGCACTACTCCTCAGACTTTGTCCCAATAAAATACTGTTGCCAACTTGTGACTTCTGATCACTACTCCCTGAAAAAGCAACACATTGATTAGGCTTAAAAGTACTACAAAGGCAGTGGAGAATATAAAGAATTGAAAGTTGTAGCCCAATTTTTTAATGGTTATTAATTATTTTTGATTTCCAATTAATTCTCATTTAAAGATCTGGGGGATTGTGGAGTTCTAGTCTCTGAATTAGGCACAACAGAACCAAGGTTATTAAGTTCAGTATCTGGTTGGGAACCTCATTGCACAATGAAGCAGAGTTTTAACAACTTTTATTAACACAATTAGTAAAGACACAAAAGCTCCAAACCTCATAAAAAGATAGCAAAAATGCAGCATTAAGGTGATGTCTCATACCATTCCTTATGTATGTACTCATATACTTACATACTCACACCCTTCTTTGGTGATCTGGTGCCAAGAGACTAAGAAACTGCTCTGTCCTTGGCATGCCAAATGATGGTCCAGGTCCAAATCAGTTGATGACAACTTCCTGGTACAAGTGCTGGAGGAACCAACTAGGAGCCATGCTCCTCTTGACCTGCTGCTTACAAACAGAACAGGGAAGAAATGGTAGGGGAAGTAGAAGTGGGTGGCAACCTGGGCAGCAGTGACCATGAGATGGTTGACTTCAGGATCCTGACAAAAGGAAGAAAGCAGAGTAGCAAAATACGGACCCTGGACTTCAGAAAACAGACCTAGACTCCTTTAGGGAACTGATGGGCAGGATCCCCTGGGAGGCTAATATGAGGGGGCAAGGAGTCCAGGAGAGTATTTTAAAGAAGCCTTATTGAGGGCACAGGAACAAACCATCCCCATGTGCAGAAAGAATAGCAAATATGGTAGGTGACTAGCTTGGCTTAACAGTGAAATCTTTGGTGAGCTTAAACTCAAAAAGGAAGCTTACAAGAAGTGGAAATTTGGACAGATGACAAGAGAGGAATATAAAAATATTGCTAGAGCATGCAGGGGTGTAATCAGGAAGACCAAGGTACAATTGGAGTTGCAGCTAGCAAGGGATGTGCAGGGTAACAAGAAGGGTTTCTACAGGTATGTTAGCAACAAGAAGGTCAGGGAAAGTGTGGGACCCTTACTGAATGGGGGAGGCAACATAGTGACAGATGATGTGGAAAAAGCTGAAGTACTCAATGCTTTTTTTGCCTCGGTCTTCACAGACAAGGTCAGCTACCAGACTGCTGCACTGGGCAACGCAGTATGGGGAGGAGTTGAGCAGCTCTCAGTGGTGAAAGAACAGGTTAAGGACTATTTAGAAAAGCTGGACATGCACAAGTCCATGGGTCCAGATCTAATGCATCCAAGGGTGCTGAGGGAGTTGGCTGATGTGATTGCAGAGCCATTGGCCATTATCTTTGAAAATTTGTGGTGATCGGGAGAGGTCCCGGACGATTGGAAAAAGGCAAATATAGTGCCCATATTTAAAAAAGGGAAGAAAGAACCCCGGGAACTACAGACCGGTCAGCCTCACTTCAGTCCCTGGCAAAATCATAGAACAGGTCCTCAAGGAATCCATTTTGAAGCACTTGGAGGAGAGGAAGGTGATCAGGAACAGTCAACATGGATTCACCAAGGGCAAGTCATGCCTGACCAACCTGATTGCCTTCTATGATGAGATAACTGCTCTGTGGATATGGGGAAAGCTGTGGATGTGATATATCTTGACTTTTGATACAGTCTCCCACAGTATTCTTGCCAGCAAGTTAAAGAAGTATGGATTGTACGAATGGACTATAAGGTGGATAGAAAGCTGGCTAGATTGTCGGGCTCAATGGGTAGTGCTCAATGGCTCGATGTCTAGTTGGCAGCCGGTATCAAGCGGAATGCCCCAGGGGTCGGTCTTGTTCAACATCTTTATTAATGATCTGGATGATGGGATTAATTGCACCCTGAGCAAGTTCGCAGATGACACTAAGATGGGGGAGAGAGGTAGAGAGGTTACCTAGGGAGGTGGTGGAATCTCCATCCTTAGAGGTTGTTAAGGCCTGGCTTGACAAAGCCCTGGCTGGGTGTTGGTCCTGCTTTGAGCAGGGGATTGGACTAGATGACCTCCTGAGGTCTCTTCCAACCCTAATATTCTATGATTCTATGATCCCATGCCCCACTCCCCCATATTAAATGGTGGTCTGGCCTATTATAGGGCCTAGAGCCTATCATGAATATTAATTTAAAATGCCTATCCTCCCTTGTCCATATCTAACTTCCTCACCCAAATAATGTTGGAGTTTCTCTTTCCTATAGATTAGTGTATTAATAATGTCAACTAATTATCATATACACCTCTACCCCGATATAACGCGACCCGATATAAAACGAATTCAGATATAAAACGGTAAACCAGCTCTCTGGGGGGGTGGGGCTGCGCACTCCGGCCGATCAAAACAAGTTCGATATAACGCGGTTTCACCTATAACGCGGTAAGATTCTTTGACTCCCAAGGACAGCCTTATATCGGGGTAGAGGTGTACATCAGTTTGTTGCCAAGGCAAGTTCACGGTTAAGCATTTGCCAACATTTTATCCTAAAATATCCAAGCTTAGCATAAGTTCAGTGTTCTTGTGATTACTTGGTATCATTATGCATAAACTCCCGACTTAAGCTATTCCCTGTTCCCCAAGACTCAGGATAACTGTTGGGCCATTTACCTGGGCAGAAGTTCAGTGGTCTCAAAGTTTTATGCTAACTGCTTAGTTAGTGTCTTATGAGATACAGGCCTGACTAAAATAAAATGCTAAAGCTAGCTTTATGGGCTACAAGGGGCAATATGGAATATAAGAGAAAAAGGCACAAAACAAGATTGAGGATGGGCCTATGTGAGTGGCAAAAGAGGGGAGAGGGCTTCATCTCACTCCTTACACCTCTTTTGCCAGGCTCAGACTCGGACGAAGTCTTTTCACTACCTGAACATAAGGACTGCTGCTGCAAACTAGTAATCAAATCGACTTTTGAAGTTCTTAGTCTCCTTTATGAGTTTTAACAGGATCAATGTGCCACATAGATATTTTTCTCGGGGTTGTAAATTTCCTTTTAACCACTGGTAACCTGGAAGCAGCCTTATTTATTTATTTATTTGGGGGGGGGGGGTGTTAGCATTTTTCTTATAGTGAATCAAAATGCCAATTAATTTCTCCATCTTCAACATTTTCCAATACCCCCATTTTTATTTTTTTGGATCATTGTCCAAAGACTTCCTTAATGAAGCTAGAGACAAGTGTGGGGTAATTTTCAGGTGAATTGGTTTCTGTTTTGATGTTCTTGTGTTTTTTCAGGCATCTTTCTCTTCCCTCTTATGCCAGAAAATTAGTAGACATGCAAGAGCAAAATCCCTTAAAGCTAAGCCAAAAGCCTGTTAAAAAGAGGCAGCAAGTGTAGCAATGTATGTCCCAGGTGGCCCTAGCATGCACTGATGTGATAAGTAGACATGGGGGGATTTTTCTTGGCATTTGCCTTTTGTATCCTGCTGCTTTTGACATTTTTATACATTTTATCAAGAGGCTCAGCATCAGAAACAACAAGAATGAGGATAGCGGGCTAGCTCAAGGTGTTTGTAAGGGGATGTGGAGTCCTTTGCTTCCAGGCCATCATTTCAAATTCAGCCCAGGTTGGTAGTGATCAAAAGTCAGTACCAACTAACAGCTGTTTGGTGGCCAATATGAAATGATTTAGTTAGTGGTCCCAGTCTAGTTCCTCGTGGACAGCTGTCCAATAGCATAGAAACCATGAGCACAATTGGCATGTTTGTTGAAACTCGCAGCACAAAGCCTAGGGACTGTATCAGCATGGAAACAGAACTGCTTTCTCACCCTTACAGGTTCCTTCAGACCAGAGTTGTGGCATGTGGTAGGAGGGCTCTGGGGAAGCATGCAGTGTTGCTGTCTGATCTGTACCTATACAGTGGAGATAAAGAGACTTCAGTCTCCAGTGCTGCTGTCAATTCAGTTTCTTGAGCATGGACTTTCAATAAAATAACTTGTAAGGAGAATGTAATAAGAAAAAATGGGTCTGAGTCTCCTTTCACTTACGCTGACATACATAAATCAAGAGTAAATCTTCTGAAGTCAATAGAGTTGCTTCATAGAAAACTGGTGTCAGTGAGAGAAAAATCAGTCCCAATCAGAAAAAAGCCATTGTTCAGTCCTGAAGTAGAAGTACCTTATATTTTGGGGGAAAAGATTGCCTCTAAGTGAGCTCTACAATATTTAGTTTATGGCAGTTTTAGTCCCCCTTCTCCGGCAACAAAAATTGTTTTGAGTTGTGGCCTTGCAAGAGATATGGTGATCCACTAATAACAAATAGAGTTGTAGGGCCAGGTCCTTGGCCCTGTTAAATCTGCTTTGTCCCACTGGGATGATGCAAAGCAGATAAAAAGCTGGTTTAAGTGGCCATGTGAGATTCCTAGTTGTGTAGGAGGATTCTTCAGTGGCACAGCGCTGAAGTAACTGGCCCAGTTCTACCTACCTTCTTGTAGTCCACAGCGTAGGGCTGTGTCAGGGGAATGGAGACATGACCTGAAGTGCTGTTGTGTTATAGTGATCCTAGGCTCCCGGAAGGGCCCCTTGGTAGCTGTTACAGCTCGTGCAAATTAGGAACTTGCAAAATCAGAGCACCTTTTTGCTACATAACAATATTTCATATCTGTCCAGCACTACTCCTGACTGATACTGTGAGACTTGGTTCACAAAGTATCATTTTATGTGGAGCTACTGCATCTTCATATTCTAGCTTCTTTATGGGGGCAGAGCTAAAGTTGTCTGGGTGTATTGTTTGGGAAGCAGTACTTGAACTATTCATCTCCTGGTTCTTTTTAGTTTGTGATTATTTTTGTTGTAATGCTAACATTGTCTAAGAAAATATGGGGAAGGACCTTAATTCAGTATTTCCTGGTTTTCCAGCAGTTAACTTTAGGGTTGGAAGTGTATAGCAGAGAGACATTATTGTGTTTCAGCAGCCTTAACTCCACCTTAAGAAAGCTTTTGCTACTAAATTTATGCTAGTATTAGAGTTTGACATTGCTTTTTTGAGGTTCTTCTGGGGCTTGTAATTGCAATTTCTCTTCTCTTATTTCAGAATTGAGTCATTGTGAGCATTTAACTGTGCAATTGACTGGTTCTTTCCCCCCCCCTCAGATATTGATGAGTGCGCTGCGAAGATGCATTATTGTCATGCCAATACAGTGTGTGTTAACCTGCCTGGATCATATCGTTGTGACTGTGTCCCCGGATACATCCGTGTGGATGATTTTTCATGTACAGGTGAGCTTTTAAAGTCTTTTTATAAGAGCACCATGGTACTCTATTTCTTGTGTACTGACCAATTCGCTAACAAATCACCCCTCTGGAATACAAATTATAGTTGGCCCTGAGCAGGTATGTAAGTGGGTGAGAATGCACAAGGAGCCTTCCTTCCTTTGCACACTTTTAGGGGACAGATACAGAATGACCCAAAGAGCTCAGGCACTGTTCATGGTTAACACCATCAGTTTAGGTGGTCTACCTGGGAGGAATGAAGGTGGCAGTATGGCATCTGTCCATCTTACTTCTGCATTGCATTACCAATGGAACTGACTGAGTGTAGGGGAAGCTCATAATGCATCCAGTTTCTAGCCTTGAAGGGTACCATGATGTTACTCCACACACCCATCGCTTCACTAAGGCTGAGAATTATCCATCCCATGCTTCAGACCAGTGCAGTGTTTTTTGGGGTGGGGAGAGGAGAGGGTATTCCACATGTTTCTGAGGGGAAGAAGGAAATGTTTCTCTAGCAGTTCTTTGGAGTTGCTCAATGGTTTGAAACACCAGAAATAGTGATGGAGGAGATGAATTAATGAACAGAATCAAGGAACAGTGGTCAAAGATGTGAAGCTGTAGGTGAATTGTATAGGTCATACCAGATGAATACTGATTAAACCTTTATTCCACACCACACAATCCTGTATTCTGTAGAGGCTACGTTTGCTGCAGATAAACTAATCAAAAATGTTAGAGAGTTTGACAGTTTTACTGAGATTAAATTTTGTATCCTTCTGCTGTAAAGCCAGTGGCCTCAGTTGCCATGAGTCCAACACTACAGAGCTCAAAGGAAGAAGAAAATTATAAGTACTATAACAAATAAAATGACCTAAAATCGTTTTACTATACATAAAAATATCATGACTTTACAATCTGATATCTCAGATATTCTGGGACAGAAAGATATAATTATATCAGTTTACCACATAGATACCATCCTAGATATAGTGATATTTGTGTCCATATCTGTATAATGCCCTTAGGCATTTGTTTGTCTGACTGTCTGGAACATGTTAGTGTTAATGCTGGAGGTTCATATTTCTACTGTTTCTAGGTCTATGACGCAGATTACTCAAGGGTAGAGAACAAATACAATAGTTTTATACATTGAAGTAGATAAATTTTTAATAACTGTCAGCAAAATCAGTCCTTAAAAGTCTTAGGGGATCTTGGATGACTCTTTATTTCCATGTACACATCTGAAGGAGGTTTCACTGACTATCAGAAAAACTATTTCTCCAGAATGTGAGAGTCTCTTGAAGTGCTCTGTCCTATCCATACCTGAAATAACCTCTTTAAATGAGAGCCCTCAATCAAGGCTGTGTTCAGAACTATTTTGGTGTGTCACAGCCTCATATGGTAGGGGCAGCATCAGACATATTTACTGAAATAGAAATAAGAAAACTTGACACAACCCCAGGTTTTGATATTATATTGGGCAGTCTGTTCTCTCAAGTAGAAAGATGGCCAAGAAATGTTCAATATGAGAGTGATTATTCCAGGGTAGAAATCATGCTATAATGTACACATTATCCTTAGGGAAAGTCATAGACACTATCTATTTCATGATGACAGCACGTCTTATCATTATATCTAGCACCAGGTAGCTTATAGAAGCTTTAGAAAAGTCCTCCTCACTTCTTGACAATTTACATTCAACAGATATTTTTTTTCAGACAGTTGTGTTTCTCTAAAGCCCTTTCTCTGCCTTGTAAGTAAGCCCTGTGTTCTCATCGATCTTTTACAAACTATTATGCAGGAAAAATGTCAGCCATTGAATTTTGTAGGGTGCTTTCTTCTGACCCCTTGTACACCAAATAGGGTAATCATTTTTATAATGATGGTAAACCTTTTTGATAGTCTGACACTAGTTTTCTAATTCCCTAATAATGCTTTCATTCCAGCAAGACAGTGTCATTAGACATGGAAATGATTTAAATGGAAATGATTTAAAACAGAGTATTTGTGATTTACAACAAAAGTGTGGAGTAATAAGACAAGTGCTTGACAGTAATGGGTGAACAATCATTTGCTGCATAGACACACACAAATCTCTGTAAAAGTAAGAAATAATGGAATGAGTGAGAACAAATATTCCATGCAGTTTTCATTACCTTGCTAAAACCATTTATTTTTTGGCATCACGAGTAGGAATACTGAAAGGGAGCATTCATTCCACATAGTTTAGGAGAAGCTTGGTTGAACTGGTAGTTCATAATTAGAAATAATAGCGAGTTAAAATGATAAATGTATTTAAATTAAGTAATTGCGCAATGGAAGAAATATTCCTTTCTTCGTATTTGCCTTATATGAATGTAGCTTAGAAAATAAATGTAGCAAATACTTAGCTTATGCCTCCAGACATCAGTTGCTGCTACTGATGTCTTTACAAGCAACATTGAATGCAGCAATTACTCAGCTATGTAATGTATTCCTAGTTACTGAGTCAAAGCAAATGGGAAGCTCTGGTTTTGGTGAATTATGTATTTTGGAACCAATCCTGAGAGCCTTGCTTATGTGAGTATTCGGATTTCTTCAATGGTACCACTTATGTGTAAGGCAAGCAAGCAAGTGTGGTCTCTTTAGACCCAGAGACTTATCAATATAAACCTTCCTGGGTTTCCTATTTTATTTTCCAAGATATGGGAACAGTGCTGAGTTTATTTTATATAATACTGAGCTAAAAGCAGAAGTTCTAGTGCATAGAGTAAGTAGCATCCTTCTTCTGGAATAACTGGCAAAGGGCCCAATTGTGCAAAGTACTGTGAGCTTTCAACTGCTACTGAAGTTATTGGGCCAGATTTGGTGAAGTCCAGAGGACCATCAATTCCCATTGATATCAATGGGAGTTGAAGGCACTGACTACCTCAGAGGAAGTGCTCAGAACATCACAAGATGTACATTAACAATTAAGGCATGAAGCTGTATATTTAAAATGATAAACTGAATGCAAGTGATGATTATCTCAAACTCTGCATTCAGTTTTAAAATGATATAATGTAGATTGGAGTCACTAAACAGCCTTAGCTCGCATATAAGCACCAGAGCTGGTGTGATGGGGTTTGCCCCAGGGTATTTTCTCATCATTCTGTTCAGACCTGTGATGCTCTTGACCTACATTCATCAGCAAAGGTATGTTAATATTTTGTAGTCTCCTATTCCTGGAGCTGTGAGTTGTGTATATTAATTAAGCCTTTCGATGAAAGACAGCTTTATTAACAAAAGTTATTCCTCAGTAAGAAGCTTCTTGCAATCTTACTTCATTATATTCACATGTTGGTTAACTACTGTAAGTTAAATCGTGTCCCAGCCCACTCAGTAAGTGGGAGCAAACATACTTCTTTGTGTCTTCAGTTACTGGAATCTACTGACTAGAGAAATCTACTTCCAAAAGTGGCACCATAGTGTGAGATTTACAGTCCGTCTGTACCATTTGCCAGTTAGTGCTTGCTGTTGACCACAGCATACTAACCTGCTGGCTGATAGAGATAGCCATGCCATCTAATAGGTAAGCCAGGCCACCTCGAGAAAACAGGTGGATGCAATAGCTGCCTTTTCCTAGCCATATATTTACTTTTGTGAAAAGATTCTGCCCTGTTGCTTATATTGGAAAAGAAGTCCCCTGTGATCTTTCTTGCTCTAATACACTGGCACAGGAGTTATTCCCAAATATATACTACTCTTTTCTTTCCTAAAGTGTTGTTATGAATCTTGTATTTTCATTTTTGAAGGGTTGCATCTATCCTTTGAGATTTTAGATCTTATCATATAAGCGACTTTCTCTGTATCATTCTGTGCCACAATATATTGCTTCTAACCTGCCTTCTTCCATTGCATCAGCTGAATGAATCAACTGTTTTGAAGTCTTCAAATTCTAATTTCTAAATATATAATATTTATAAGTAGAGCATGCAGGGTGAAGTCTGGCCTAGAACATATTAACACAATACGGGCCTCTGTTATGCAAGAGATCACACTTATTATCATAATAGTCCCTTTTGGCGATAAAAATCTATGACTATCAGAGAAAAGGTAAACCTAGATTTGACAAAGGATTCATCAGGGCGGGAGGAAAATCTGAAATCTTCATAAAGTCATGGTTTATGGATTATTGTAATGTAATCTAATGTGGAGTCTTTACAAACCTGATCCAGGCAAAACTCCCACTGCAGCCAGTGTAGTTGCACCTAAATGAAAGCTGTACAAAGGCCTCAAGATTTGGCCCTGTGAATATAGCAAGCATCAAAACCATTGCAAAATTGGCAGTTTTAAGTTTGAAAAGCAAGTTTTGTATTTGTACCTGGGCTGACTTAGCACGTAGATACCATGGTGATGGGTGCTATAGACTTGCTGATAATTTAGATAGACAGAATAAACTTTCAGATTTCATTCCTGCTTAGTGAATGTTATATAATTGTAGTGTTTAACTGAGATCATCGCAGCTTATACTGTTACCACATCACTTAGCTCAGAATTGCCTGTCAGTCTTTGTTTTGGTTTGTATTGTTTGTATTATTTCTTTAGCTTTGCAGAAGCGATGAATCATAAACAAATTACATATTTCCAAGAAGCAAATTCTTGTGTACTGTAACGCGACTGTTATTTTCAAAATATATCATTTACCCTAGTGTTTTTTCCTCTTGTGAAAAAAATGACTTTTGATAGAAACACACTGTTTAAAAAATAGCCTTACGATTTAAATGTTACTTAAGTTGCAATTTGAGGTATAGTGTGGTGAGACAATAGCAGATGACAGAACCTAATGACTTTTGTGGGTTATACCTTAAGTCCTTTCCCATTTGTTCTCTGTGGTATTTGGAGTAATATGTAATTTTGAATCTAATGCTTTATCCAAAGTGATCACAGTGCCTCCTGTATTACTTGATGTTGACAATAAGCAGAATGGGAGTAAAGCACAGAAGTACCTGGAATTCTGAAAAAGCTGGGCTTTGAGGGAACAAAAACTCCAGAATAGTATCTCAAAATTACAGGAATTTGATCCTATAATTTGAGAAAAAGTTGGAGAAATTGTTTGCACTTACAATAATCAGTGTCTTTACAACATGGCTGTTGTACTTTTCCTGTCAGAGCCCTGAAGTGTTGTATTTGACCCAGTAATAATAATAAATAATAATAATAATAATAATACAGCAGCTTTCACAAAGGTGAAGCGGCAGTCTGAAAGGGCAGACAACCAGCCGGTTAACCAGAATCAGAGTGTTGTTGAATAGGTCTGGAATGGACATTTTCAAATCCAGGCAACAAATAGATACTACAGCCATTCTTGCAAGGAAAACACTATCACTGAAATCTTTTCCACTAAACCCATTACCTCCCCAGCTTGTTGGTGAATTAAATAACCATTCAAAGAGGAAGCATGAACATTTTAGGTGTAAAGGCACAGATTTGCAAAGGTCTGAACAGTGTGTGGTGCATTTGCATAAACCAACACATATCATAACTAAAAATGTGGTTGTCTAGAATGAAAGAATTGAGAGAAATGAAATGACATGTACTGAATGAAGGCCAAAATTTGGGCCAGTGAGCAAACAAAAATGTTCACCAGTTGAAAAGCTTCCAAAAATATTTAGAGGGGATGTTTAAAACATTTGCCCTTGGTGATATATTGAAATTTGTTTCTTGTGGATAAAAATATTATTTGGCACTTATATAGTGCTTTATAATTTCCAAAGAGTATCCAATTATTAACTAAGTAATCCCAACTACAGCGCAGAAAGACTATTACAGAACTATTTTTCCCATTTATAGACTGGGAAATAGACCCAGCTCCAATTTATTTATTATAAATATGTATTGTGTTAGTGACTAGAGGCCTCAAACAAATCAGGGTCCCACTGTACTCATGGGAATGACTATCACTGCCTCAAAGATTTTAAAATTATTCTCCCATCTGGAAAAATGCATAGAATATGTTTAGTATGGAGGAAATATCATAAAGGATATCAAAAACTGTATAGTACCCCAGTGTATTGGGACCCCGAGGACAGAATTTGCCCTCTTGTTGTCCCTCCCCAAGCTCTCTTTAGGGTTGTATAGCTATGCACCTCCCCTTTCTCAGGGATGAGTCTTAAAAGTCCTATTTAGTCCTAAATGCTTTTGGAAGCTGATGAGACAAGGTGGGTGAGATAATATCTTTTACTGGACCAACTTCTGTTGGTGAGAGAGACAAGCTTTTGAGCTATACAGACTCTTCCTCAGGTCACTGGTCTCAGGCCACTCTTTCTTCCTTAACCAGAACTGAAGTCTAAGAAGTTTCAGTGTAAATTTATGTAAGGGTTATTGTTAACACAGAATATGTGAAATTTAATGCCTAATATACAGCATGAGATTAAACATCTAATCCCACATGCTGAATTTTCAACTTTGAAAACTGGTCCCTTAGCATCCTGAATGGAAATACGTACCCTGTTTTTACTGTTTTTAAATAATTACACAAACAACTCTCTGACTGTGACTTCATTGCCTTCCTAATACATGTAACACAAACATTAGTTTCCTGGTCTCTTTCCTTCTGGAGATCCCTGTATCAGGTGTTGGAGCGAAGGACAACACTTTGTTTCTGGTGCTAAACGGTACAATATTTTGGTTTACAGTCACGTTGGCACTTTTTCTTACAACTGTGAAGAAAAATGTGAGTTCATTCCTGGAACCTTTAAAATGTAGCTACATTTGTTTGAATCCCTAAATTGGCTGTTGGTTAAATTTAGCAGCATGAAATCTGTATGCTGATGGGCATTGCCATCACCAGCGAGCATTCATCTGCTTGGCAGGGCAAGTCAACATAAGACAGAGGCAATTTAGAATAAATCCAGCCAAATGAAAAAGGAGGCACCATAAATAAAATCACTTCAAATAGCTTAATCCAAAGCCCATTAGCTCAATGGAAGTCTTTCCATTGCCTTCATTTGGCTTGTTATCAGGCCTTAGTAGTAAACATGTGCCCAAGCTCTATTTATGACTATACTAAGAAGAAGAATTTGTTTGTATTTCCAGATCACTTTTTTTCTAAGGCCTGGAAAGTGGTGGACTAACATTAATTAATTATGCCTGTCAGCACTCCTTTGAGGCCAATAAATATTTTAATCTCCAATTTACAGAGGGGAAGTTGAGGCACAGAAAAACTGAGTAACTTGCTTATAGTCGTACTGAGGCAGGGATGGCATTGGAGACTCCATTTAATCAAACCATAAAAATTAAAGGGGGAAAAGACCTAGAAGTATGTTTACAAGAATTGAATCAACAATGAGATTTATTTCATATGAATTTACATTCTGTACAAAATCAACACAAATACATTTAAACACACTGTTCATGATCTATTGTTGTACCCTTGTCCTTCTCTCCTCATGCTCTCCATACAATTTTGTAAGCTTCTTTTTGAATCATCTGAAGTTATGTCCCAATCCTCCAAGCTTTAAATGACTCTCTATATTCTTTAATTTCCAACCTACCCCATATCATTCACTAAGTTTGATCACCAGGCGCAGTGCCTTCCTCCCTTTAAAAATTATCGGGTCAGACTGGCTTGTTGTTTGTTCTCGAAGCCTTTCACTATTGTGGGAAATATATGCCAAATAAACCGAATCTATGGTTGCAGTGACATCTGCCTCGCTGGTAAATTTCTGACTTCAAACTTGAGACACAATGGAGATACACGTGGAGGCAGTGCTAGGTTATCAAGAATATTTGGTTAATCTTTCAAGTCTTCTTGTCTAATTCATTTACTATAACTAATACTACTAAAAAACTTAATTATAGAACAGCCTGACTGAAACAATGTAAATATTTAAATTTCTTGAAACTGTGTTGCCCTCTAATTATTAAGACTAAAAATTTAGATAAATATGTATGATACAGTCTAGGATAATTAGTATTTGTTAGGTTTTCGTAGCTGCCAAGTTTTGTGCAGCTCCATTTGTGACATCATAATTATTTAGTGAAGTAATTTGCGTATTTAAAAGAAATTTGCTTACGTATGTCAACATCAAGTTAAAAAATTATGCGGTCTTATTGCTCCTTTAGCGCCAGTGAGTGAAGCTCTCTGTTTATCTACAGGGAAGCAGCAGGGCATGCTTCTCACATAAACTGCTATGCCAGCATGCCTCAGCCTTATCTGGGAGGATTTCCCCTAGGAGATACAGGGTAGTTCTGTCTTCATGGCCCATGAAGTTCTTGTCTTGTCTCCTGAGTCTGTCAATTAGTGCACAGTGTGGGAGTGCATTTGTGACATGGGGGCTGGATCTGAGACCCTAAAAAACTCATTTCCTATAGGGCCACCAACATCCATTAGAAGGGAAAAACTTGTAATCCCTGCTGAGATGGACTGGAGTCAGACTGGTGACCTACAGACACATGGTGCTGATGCATCATAGCAATATCTTGAAGCAGCCAGTTCCTCTTCATGAGTGAAGTTTGCTTTCTGGAAAGATAAGACTTGTTAAATCTTTTGGGGGGAAAATCCATGTTCCCTTTTAATGTGGAAGAGCTTTGGCTAACAGGCAGATTTACTTGGGGCATAAGACAGACAGCCTTTGGGCTGAGAGAGAGAGAGAGAGGTTTTGTTCTGCCATGTGGGTAGTTTGTAACGTGAGCTTTTTGCCTCCTAGCAATGCTTCTGGACAGAAAACCACTAACTACTTATAGCTGGGATGAAACTTTCTTTGTAGGAATATTATTACTTTTAATAAAAAAATCTGTAGCTGGGGTTTTACACCTTTCTACAAAGTGTCTGTTGCTAACCATTGTCAGAGAAAGGGGACTAGACTGCGGACAACAATGGCCTGATCCTGTCTTGCAAATCCTTCTTGTAGTCAATTGGATTTATTTATTTATATTTTTCTTTTTGTGTCGGTAATTTTCCAGTAAAGTTCAGTTTTATGAACAACAGCTCAAATTGGGGTTAAGATCCAGTTAGTGACTGGGATACTCACTAGCTTTAGCCAGTAGTTGAACTTTGTTTTCCTGGAAGAAAGTATCAGAGATGGGTAATGGCTGGAAAACAGAGTCACAGGTAAAGGAAAAGAGTGGGCACAGGGAGAGCTGACTGACTTGAAAGGTGCTATGCAGTGACAGAATAACTTTATTTTTCCTATCTAGTGGTACTAAAGAGTTGTTTTGAGCAAAGAGCAAATTCATTTGAAATGCTATGTGCTTCTCAAAATTAAGATAGCAATTTCTGAAAGTGTATTTGTGCTAAAAGGTAGATTACAAAGGGGAAAACATGGATTCCTTTTCTTGCTCAATTAGGCTGTATTTAAGAAGGCCTGAAAGTTTGTTTGTATTTAATTTGTTTATTTTTTACCTTTTGGAAATATCTCAGATGTTGAATCTTCTGTCGGATAGGCAACATACTAAACCAATTTGCAGTCCCTCTATTTCTGAGTTTTTTTTCTATACTAGAAAAGAAATGATACACACAAACTTGTGTGCCAGAAGCAGGGAGAAAGAACCCTGGCCTTGTTGGAACTTTCAGTGGTTTCTTTTCGAGCACTGAAGATATCCTTTCACTGAAAGATGTCTAATCTAACTTAAAAAAAAAATCAGTGTTTTACTCCTGCTGTAAACGTGCCTGTGCAAAAAACAAAGATGCTCAAAATGCAGTCATATTTCAACCAAATAGCTGTGAGACTCCTGCCACAATTCTAAACTTCATAGTATTTATTTTCATAGCAAGGAAAATAGCTGAGCACAAAACCAACAAATACTCTATACCGGTGCTTCGGGATCTACATGCTTGTAGGAATCTATGAAACAATTCCATTTATGCTAAAAAAAAAAAAAAATCTTACAATCTTAGCCAATGGCTTTATTCAAAATAATAAAAAATAATTGGGGCTGGATTATGCCCTTTGTCTCTGAGTTGATATTGCCAGTTGGAGGGTCTCCTTTTGGGCAGTTGTGATATGGACATCTATCCCCTAAGAACTGGACAGAGATCATAGATTTATTGCACTGAAATCATTAGCAATCCTGAAACTAGATCCACTTGGCAGACCTATGAAGAAAGCTTACATTAATGTTGCTTTTTCTTTCATACTTATTTTCTCCCTTAGAAAATACATATTTGATGTTCATAAATATTTCTGATATCTCTATCCAGGATTTAAAGAAATACAAAACAAAACACCCCCACCCCAGTTGTAAAATGTACAGTTTATTTATTTGAATTAAGGACCCAGACAATATGAAAACTCTTATCACAAACAGAAATCATGGGTCTTAAAACTGAATTGTTTGATCTTTATGGATATACAATGGGGTGTAGTTTACATTTTTTCCTTTGGTTATTGGCACTTCAAGAAAATACATGAAACACTATGTTTTATGATGTCAGTAACAGAGTGGACCGCTTCTGTCCTGGGATGCCACAAAGCATCACTGATTTTTGAGGATTAAGTTTCCATAGCTGAAACATGGTTGATGATGATGGTTAGAAATTAGCAACTCAGATTCCTTATACCAAAGGGGCTGAAGTAGCTGGATAGAACAGAATGGTTAAACAAAGTTATCTGAAAAGACCATAATCCAAGATTTTAATGAAATTTGAGAAAATCAGAAAAGGAGAAAAATTGCCTCCTGTAATGTTACCATGAATAAAAGTTCTAACATTTAAAAATATGCAGGGGCCGGGTTTTCAAAAATGCCATCTTTTTGCAAATTTTGCATCCACCGATGCATGTATGCACATTTTTGCCCTTGCAGTGAATTTTTAGTGTAAATATATGGCAGGTAGACTTATTTTTGCATGCATGTGGCTTCAGATGAGGAAGTTTGATGTGTAAGTACTAACTTAGGTAATAACTGCAGATGCAGCTAAAAATATGGTCAAGTTGTGTGTGCAAAAACATAGGCTGGGTTGATGATGCTCAGCTGAAACCCAAGTTGTGGCTGCTTATTTAGCTTCCTTTTAGATCAAATTCTGGGAACAAGTCTAAGTTTAACAAGGTACATTTGATTAGTTGCGGTTAGATTGATTATTTTTAATAAAATAATCTGTACCATTAGATTATCTCTCAGCATCAATAAATTGGGTTCAGGAACAAGGGCAGTTATTACCCTTTCTGGGTTTTGTTTTTGTACTGGAGAAAAAGGACAAATTAATTCACTGACAAAATGAATTTCTAATCAGTTTGAAATGCGAAGCTCTTATCTGATTATTTCCAAGGTTCATAAGGGTATTTATTTTACTTAAATTACTTCATGAAGTTCAATCCCTTTAGGTTCTGAATTTCCTGTTTTGATGGAAAGTTTAGTGTCCTAGCTGATTTTACCCGAGATCTTGAATTTAAAACAGGCTAACAAAGTACAGCAAGGTATGGAAACTAATGCTGCATGAAGGTTAAGTACTTGATTTAATGTGCTTGGCACATCAGTATATTCAGACAGCTCTTGAAGGACATTGGTGAATCAATTTTGCGTACCCGGTATAACTCGTCACAGTTATGTAGGTTTTCCAGCAACAGATGGCTTAGGGGTAATACATTTAGGTTAACAAAAAAATGAGCTTTCCTATGGTGTGAGTGGTGCTGCAACAAAAACTTTAGTGATTTTAATACACAGTGCAGATCAAATTCACGCCTATTCAGAGGGCCAGCATAACAATGTGAACTGCTTATGTCAAAGAAAAGATCATGAGGCCCCCTTAAGTGATATTAACTTGAGAGATGCTATAGGACTTCAGTGGTGCATAATCCTCATGCTAACCCTCTGCACAGATGGAATTTACCCCACATGTACACATGCAAGTGGGGCTTTAACTTGCAAGGTGCTGAACAACAAATAAGTATGTCTACATTGCAGCTGGGAATGAGTCTCCAGCCCAGGCAGAGAGACTCATGATAGCAGGGCTTGCATTAGCCTGCTAAAAATAGCAGTGTGGATGTTGCAGCTCTGAAGGGGGTCTCTGGATAGTCACCTGAGCTCAACCTGCTAGGATGAGACTGTCTACCAGGCTGGTAGGCTCACTTTCAGCTGCAGTGTAGACATAAGTGCACTCACTCTCCTAGACTTGAATATGGGTTGAGGGCTATCAGCACCTCTCCAGAGACACTTTGTACCTTGCAGATCAGGTCCATTAAAGGACTGTTTTCATCTGAAGGCAGTGTAACTAGTACTCCATGCACTGGTGAAAACAGGACTCTGAAGGTAAAGTCAGCTTGGGCTGAACCTAAGTAATGGAATGTTGGCTCCGGAACTGGAGAAAGCTCAAAAGAAGAGTTATCAGAATATACTCTTCCTCCCCCCCCCCCCCCTTCACAGACTCCTTTTCTAATCTAGTTTCTGTGCCTGAACTGGAACACTCGATCTGATCCCTTGAACTCCATGAAATGGGGGATCCAAGAGATTTCCCTTACAATAGGACCAAACAGAACACAGAATCTGAACACTCCCAGACTTTTTGACTGTCTCTGGTTTCTCTGTGTTATGAAGGTCAAAAAACTAAACAGCTTTAAACAGTGATTATGGGCATTAACTCTGTTGACAGTTGGACCTAAAACTACTAATATTTTAGTCTTTTAATACAGCAGTTTTCTTTTCTATCCGGCTTATGGCAGAGAACACAAGCAGCCCTCCGCATAGAAGCTGTCAAAATTGAGACATTCTTTAATAAGGCATCAAAACTAGAAATACATTTCTACTCTGAGAATGAACATGAAAAAACATTCATTCAATTTGGCACATCAAAGCTTCTTTAAAAAAAAAAAAAAAAAAAATTCTCCAGTCCCTGAGGATTTTGTCTAATTGTTTCTTGAATGATTCCTGCCTGTGTACACTTTCCTGGGAGACAGCTCTGCACATGTAATAATTCTGTGCACGGAAAGGTCCTTCTTCTGATATCTACTCTGACTTTGTTTCCTTTAATTTCCATTTATGTCTTTTCTTTCCGCATTCTCTGGAAAATAGTACCTTGGGCTGACCTTATCTAAACCATTTATTTTATATTCTTCAATTAAATCCTCACTTGGCAATTTAAGGCTGCAGTTTTTTTTTTTTTTTTTTTTTTTTTTTAATCTTCACAGAGCTCATGAATTTTGGACCAGATTCTTTTTACATTTTTGTACCCTTTCTATTACCTTCTCAAATTACAGTTGTGCATATATACAAATATTTGATTAGATGTATAAGAGATGGACAGTATAATAGGAGTCCACTTACACATTTTTCTCTATGCCACGTTAGAAAACGCTATGGTTTGCCTTCAGACACAGACCTGAGCAGAGTGTGGGCATATATTGTACTGCCCCAAGAATAACTCCCAGAGTCACATATGCTCCCCTGCTCCCTCCTTGCTCTGGAGGGAGTAATAATTTGTATCTGGCCTATACAAATAACAAATTAACTCACTGCCCTTTATACAGTGTTGTGGCCAGTGAGTAGTGGGGGTGGATCCACAGCCGTACCCATTCCCCAATCCTCCCTGCCCACCTAGCAGTGCCCATTTACACCCCTGTGCCCAGACCCAGGTAGCCCATATAGGGCGTAAGGGGGTGGTTCTTATTCCCTTTCACTCTCCTGTGTAGGCGCATAGACAAAGATACAACCAAGACTTAGGTTGGTTTTTATATATGAGTGTTTAGAAGACAAAATTACAAGTTGAATAAAAAGAATCAGAACCTTTCATCTTTGCGTCATGAGTTCTAAACCACTCCATGTTACTAGTGGCTGAAATTCATAATGATCAGGAGTCCTTAGTGACTGTACTGGAGTTACACCAGTGTAAAATAGGAGTAAGACAATAGTGCATCAGGCCCACCGTGTACAGGAGATTGTATTGGCCAATTTACAAGGGACTGGTCCAGGAGGCAGGAAACCTGAGTTATATTCTTGGCTAGGCCCCTGACCCATGTGTGGTCTTGGGCAAGTTACTTCATTTTTTTTTTTGGTCAGCTGATCCATCTGTAAAATGGTGAGACAAATACCTTCCCTTGTAAAGCACCTACAGATCTGTGGATAAAAATCACTATATGAGAACTAAGTATTATTATAGTGTGTTGATATATATTATATTTTTCAATTATTCTGATGACTATCATGACTAATTATAGATGGTTATAATCATGTTGATTCTTCTCTGCTCAAATACTACATCAATTTTCTATTAACTGGCATCTTTGTTGGCAATCCTGACAGACTGGAGGCTGAACTATTCTCTCAGATCTAGAGGTGGTTTCTTCACATCAGAACTAATGCACTGGCAGGGTAGTGTGTAAATGCTTGCCCAGATGATGCCTGTGTATAGCTGGCTCTAGACCACTTATTCCCTCTTCCCGCCCCATTACATATGCAGAGCATAACAAGGGTGGAAGGGGACAGAGTGAATAGTGCGCTGCTAGATCCTCTGGCTGCAGCCAGTGTAAATTAGAACAGCCCAGGGCTTCTCTAAGTTACTCAATGGGTCATTTTAGTCCCTAGGGTGCCCAGTATAATGGCAATGGGAAGATGAGTGACAATCAACTTCCCCTCCCACTTGCACCTCAGTTACACTGAGTGTAAACTTGGTGCAGATGGAGACCGAGCCCAGAGAACGCAAGCCACCTGAATGCAGGTCTCAGTTAGAAAACCAGATGTTACAGATGTTAATGCAGAATGCTCACATCCCTGTGACAACCAAGATCTCTTGAGAGAGCAATCTAAAATTCATGATTTGTTTCTTTTCCCAGATAAAATCCATCACCATTTTATTAGGAACTGCCATCTTGAACAATGGTCTGTCTAGTATTTCTGACAGTGGTCAATGTTGGTTCAGAGGAAGTGTAATCCTCCATACAGCTATATCATTGGAGGAAATTTCTTCCTGGCTCCATCTGGCTATAATCTTGGGACTTGTACCATAAGTACTGATAGCCTTTATATTAAATCCTAACTAGAACCCTAAAACTATTTTTGAATATTATTAAAAACTTTCCCTCAGTAATATCCTGTTATGGAGTTTCACAAGTTAATTATTTTTTGTTGTTTTTTTGTAAAGGAGTATACTTCCTTTTATCCATCTTAATTTTTTTGCCTTCTAATCACATCAAGTGCATAGTTGTTAAACATCAGAAAAGGAGTGTCTTCTATTTACAATTCAGCATTTTACATACTTTTGTCATATCTCTTACTCATCTTTTTGCAGAATATTGAATAATCATGATCTTTTAAATCTTTTTATTCATTTGCTTAAAGAAAACAAATGGGATCTTTAGAGGAAGCAAGTTAAGTAGATACATGAATATTATAGTGACCGTAGAGCAATAATCATTTTTATCTTTTCATTTCTGCTCAACAGAGAAAAGGATAATTGCTGCTATCTACTTAAATCCTTCTGATTCTGTTTGTGGGTGTGTTTTCAATTGGCCACAATACATAATTTTGAATGCGCTTGGATTTTAATCTCTAACATAAAATTTTGATCACTTAAATTTTAAAAAGAAATTTGTCAGGATGATTCAGTCAGGTCATTATGAAATATGTAATTAGATTAGATGAATTTGATGTAATTTAAATAAATCTGCCAGAACCAACAATATGGGAGGAGAATAACAGCCAGAAGCTTTTTAATAATAATAATTGTTTTATAGCATTTCCATCGGAATAGCTCAAAGGTCTTTTTAAGAACAACAGTGGATTGAGCATCCTGTCACCCTTGTGAGGTAAACAATTATTATTATCCCCATTTTACAAATGAAACACATGTTGTATGGAAATCTGTGGTAGAGCATGCCAACCCTTCCTCCTTTTATTTTAAATCACTTGGGTCCAAACTCAGCCCTTTGGCTGCGTCATGCATGCATGTTGTGACGGGGTTCACTCGCTGCAGGTAGTGCCTTCTCCTGGCCATCCTGGGAATTAGCTCTGTCAGGCATTGATCCCTCCTGTGCTGGTGTCTTCACTCGTCCCTCCCACCCTGTGGCCTCTCTCGCTTCAGGAACCGTAGCCTACTCTTCATGACCCAGCCCTCTGGCTGGGTCACTTTGTGGTTTCACCGTCCAGGGGTTACCCAAAGTCCTTCCACACAAACCATCTCAGTCAGTCTTCTCCAGCATCTGGAAATGCCCTGATGGTGCCACTGCCCATGTGGCCAGTAGGGGAACCCGGGCCTGCCTGCTACTCGGGGTTCCAGCCCAGGGACCCTATACTTGCAACTGTGGCCTGCTTTCCCACAACCCTTGTTGCTCCTTCCTTCGACTCTTTCCTACAACTCCTGGTTCCTCGCCTTTCCCTGTGTTACCAGCTCCAAACCCTCCTCCCACTTTCCAGGGAGTGGCTGCAGCCTTTCCCAGCAGCCTTTGTCTGTTGCCAGCTTCCTGGCTTTATAGACCCTCCCTGTTCCTGCACAGCTGAGCCTGCTTTCAATCACTTCCCTGCTCCCTGGCTCCATAGTGCTGGAACTAGGGGTGCTGGAGGTGGTGCCACACCACCTGGCTTGAAGTGGTTTCCATCATATACAGGATTAACAGTTTGGTTCAATGGCTCTCAGCTCCCTCACTGTACAAACTGTTCCAGTGCTCCTGCCTGGCTCCCCCTTCAGGTGCAGCCTGTGGAGTTAATTAGCTTGCTTTGCTATCTTAACTGCTTCCAGTCTTGTGGGGGTAGACACATGTATATCGGGGTGGAATTTGGCCCTGAGAGGGTATAAACTTCATATGCAGTATAATGAGTTCATTTATATCTTTTCTGTGTTCTGTTGACATTCATGCCTGAGTATAGGTAATTATCCTATTGATTTTTCTTTTCTTTTTCAAGCGCTATCTCATCTCTCTTATAATGTGGTAATCAGAACCGAGTAGATGTAACTTCCTAAGAATTACTTCTATACACTGTCTTAGTTACGCATCCTTGCATTCCGTGTGACATTTCATCTGTGACACGATATTGTCTAGACATGTTTTGGAGAAAACTCTTAAATCCTCTTGATCTAGTTCATCCCAGTTAATTTTTCATTTGTTTGTTCTATTTGAGCCCCACTCCACTGCCTCAAATTAGTTAATATTAAATTCCATTTGTTATTCATTAGCCCCATTTTTAAGGTGCCTTTACAATCTATTTATATTTTATTAAACTATATTCTGTGTGACTGCCTCTCTCTTGTATTGACAAGTTATTGGCAAATGTACACAATTTGTATCTCATTCCCCTGCCTTTATCTATCTCTGTAGCAGATTGAAACTCATCAGAGACATGTTGTTCCTGTAGCAACCCAGAAGGACTCAGTTTAGAGTTTTTGTCCCTTTTCCATTCTTTTCTTGTCCTCAGCACTATACCCCTGTAGCTGCTTTTGCACACTCCAATAAGTACAGCGTAATGAACAGTTTTGTGCTTATTTTGGTTTAATCTGAGCCTTGCCCCCATGCTAGCAGTGACCATATATGTAGAAGTCCCTGTCAGTCTAGAGAGCAAGTGACTGAAGGCTGGCCCAGGAAGCGGTGGTACTGAGGATGCTGCAGTAGTTAATTGCCTTCTTCTGATAGTGATATTGTTATCATAGAATCCCTGGTGTGCCTTGTCAGGCAAGAAGTGAGCAGGAGGAAGAATCCACAGAAAAATAGCTGTTGCAGTATGAAAGGAACATTGAAAACCTCATAACAACCATACCCTTGGGCTATAATATCTGAAGTGATTCTTGAAGAGGGAGAAAGATCCAAAGCATGAATTCTTCCTTGCCGGGGAGGAAGGGCACTCCAGGGATAGTGATGCTTCCCAGTAATTAGAAATGGAAATGACCTACTGGGTTAACTAGTTCATCCCCTCTCAGTTCAGTATGTTATCTAATCTCTGTCCAGTCTGTTTGAAAATGCTCCAAGCAATGGGCCTTCCACCATTTCTCCTGGGCAGGGGTTCTCAAACTGGGGGTCGGGACCCCTTGGGGGTTGCAAGGTTATTACATGGGGGGTCGCGAGCTGTCAGCCTCCATCCCAAACCCCGCTTTGCCTCCAGCATTTATAATGGTGTTAGGCCTGGTCTACACTAGGCTTTTATGTCGACTTTAGCGCCGTTATATCGAATTAACCCTGCACCCGTCCACACCAGGAAGCCATTTAGTTCGACATAAAGCTCTCTTTAAATCGATTTCTGTAATCCTCCCCAACGAGAGGATTAGCGCTAAATTCGACATGGCCATATCGAATTAGGCTAGGTGTGGATGGAAATCGACGGTAATAGCTCCGGGAGCTATCCCACAGTGCACCACTCTGTTGACGCTCTGGACAGCAGTCCGAGCTCGGATGCTCTGACCAGCCACACCCCCGGGAAAATTTGAATTCATTTTCATTTTCCTGTCTGGGCAGTTTGAATCTCAGTTCCTCTTTGGACATCGAGGGGAGCTCAGCAGCAGTGGCAACTATGCAGAGCTCTCCAGCAGAGATGGCCGTGCAATCTAATAGAAAGAGGGCCCCAGCATGGACTGATCGGGAAGTCTTGGATCTCATCGCAGTGTGGGGCGATGAGTCCGTGCTTTCAGAGCTGCGCTCCAAAAGAAGGAATGCTAAGATCTACGAGAAGATCTCCAAAGCCATGGCAGAGAGAGGCTACAGCCGGGATGCAACGCAGTGCCGCGTGAAAATCAAGGAGCTGAGACAAGGCTACCAAAAAACAAAAGAGGCTAACGGACGCTCCGGATCCCAGCCCCACACATCCCGTTTCTACGAGGCACTGCATTCCATCCTGGGAGCGGCCGCCACCACTACCCCACCCCTGACCGTGGACTCCGAGGATGGGATCATGTCCGCGGCCGGTTCCTCGTCGGACATGACAGCGGACGGGGAAGATGAAGAAGGAGATGAGGAGGACGAGGCAGTCGACAGCGCTGGCACCGCTGATTTCCCCGACAGCCAGGAGCTCTTCATCACCCTTACCGAGATCCCGTACCAACCGTCCCCATCCCTTACCCCGGACACAGAATCAGGGGAAGGATCAAGCAGTAAGTGCTGTAAACATGTAAACATTTATTTAAAACAGAACGGTAATATTTATACTATTAACAATGTACATTTATAAAAGTTCTGTAAACTAGTAAAAAAATAATCAGGTACAAAACAGGAATATTTACAAAGGTAACAAATGGGTTTTCATGATTTCTCTGTCTTGGGCTCTTCTCAATTTAGTCCCAAGTGTTTTAAAAAATTTTCACAATGTCCGTTACTCCATGATTCCCAGGCCCAAGACGCTCCACTCCATAGTCCCAGTGCACCTACGCGAAAATCCGGTCAATGTGGCCGGGGATCGACGAGAAATCCTCGTAGGAGAACTCCTCGTAGGTCTCGTGGAGGTAGAGCTCAAGCCTGTTGATCAGGTTCCGGGGTAGGGCGATCTTAGTGGGCCCTCCGTGGTAGCAGACATGCCCCCTCCACGCCACAATCAAGTACTCCGGGATCATGGCCCGACATAGCATGGCGGCATACGGCCCCGGTTTCTGCATGCTTTCCCGCAGCATGCGTTCTCTCTGGGTGTCCGGGATCCTCAGGAGGGTGATGTCGCTCATGACGCCCTGCTTTGAATTAGGGAGGGGAATGTTAGTATTGGGACTGCTTTACAGCCACGCGGTGGAGGGAGAGGGGCAGCATACAGGGATCTTTCCCTGGGACAGCCGCGAGGGGGTGGGACAGGGGCAGAGTTGATGCTGTCCTGATTGCTGGCAGCAGAGACTGGCATTGCTTTCAATGTGAAAGGAGGCCAGTGCTACTGCTGGAGTTTTAAGCAGCCACAAGTCTGCGGCTTACCATTATTGCCCGCTCCAGAAGTTCAGGTCTCCAGCCACAGTTCTCTGAACAGTCCAAGACCTCCGCAAGTCCACAGGCACTGAAGGCGACGGCCGAAAATTCGACCTTGTCCTGAGTGCGCATGTGAGAGGTGCAGTGCATGGTCTTGTTAACAGAGAAAGACTAGGTTCTTTGTATACAATTTCATTTATCTGTCTCAGGAATTCACTCCCTTTTCACAATTCACACAGACACATCTGCGACTGTCTCCCAACCCAGCCTCTCAGCACACTCCCAGAGGCTAGCGCAGATTAGGCGGAGGAAGAAGAAGACGCGTGAAGACATGTTCTCAGAACTAATGGACTGCTCCCGAGCCCAGGCAGCCCAGCAGACACAGTGGAGGGAGAACTTGTCACAAATGCACCGAGCAGTCATGGAACGGGAGGAGAGGTGGCGTCAGGAGGACCAACAGGCTACTGAAAAGCTGCTTGGACTAATGAGGGAGCAAACGGACACGCTCCGGCGCCTTGTGGATGTTCTGCAAGACCGGAGGCAGGAGGACAGAGCCCCGCTGCAGTCTATCTGTAACCGCCCTCACCCGCCACCAAGTCCCACACCACCCTCACCCAAACTCCAAAGAAGGAGGGGCGGCAAGGGCCGTTAAAACTTTCAGTCAACCCCTGCAGACTGCTCTAGCACTAGAAGGCTGACATTCCCCAAAATTTCATAAGTCCTTTCCCACCCACCTCACAGAAGCCCCCGTCCAAGTTTCACACCCCACGTTTCATGTCTGGTTCGCAATAAAATGTTTGTTTCTGTCCATTACTGTTTCAGTCAGGTTCTTTTGAGGGAGAGTCTGTCTGGAGGGGGGGAAGGGGCTTGGTAATTGGGCAGGACAGTGACCTTTAGCAGGGTACAGAGGCGGTGTCAGGTCCAGCATCAGGACACATACACAGTGCAGTCACTGGTTACCCTGGTCAGTCTGGGAGGTGTTTTTCATGTTCTCCATTGAAATAACCAGTCCACCAGTGCGGAGCCTGTCATTCCGGGAGTTTAGAAGCATCATTTGCATCAGAACACTGAACCCGCCCCCCGCCACAGTCTGCGTCCCCGGTTTAAAATATTCCCGCGAAAACAGCAATACAGACAACGCTGTTCATTAACAAAATCGAAATGATTTTATTTTTTGGGAAGGGGAAGGGGGTGAAGGGGGTATGTAACTGGAGAGGATAGTCAAAATGAACTGGGTAAAGAAACGGGGGCAGGTTCAGCTTCTCTGTCCACAAACTGAAAAGTCACTGGTTGCCCTGCTCACTCAGGAACCTAGCTTTCAAAGCCTCCCGGATGCACAGGGCGTCCCGCTGGGATCTTCTAATGGCCCGGCTGTCTGGCTGGACGTAATCAGCAGCCAGGCTATTTGCCTCTAGCTCCCACCCCGCCATAAAGGTCTCCCCCTTGCTCTCACATAGATTGTGGAGCACACAGCAAGCTGCAATAACGATGGGGATATTGGTTTCACTGAGATCACAGCGAGTGAGTAAGCTTCTCCATCTCCCTTTGAGACGGCCAAAAGCACACTCCACCACCATTCTGCACTTGCTGAGACGGTAGTTGAACAGTTCTTTTTCTGTGTCCAGGGCGCCAGTATAGGGCTTCATGAGCCAGGGCATTAGCGGGTAGGCTGGGTCCCCGAGGATGACTGTAGGCATCTCCACATCCCCAAGAGTTATTTTGTGGTCTGGGAAGTAAATACCTTCCTGCAGCCGTCTAAACAGACCAGAGTTCCTGAACACACGAGCGTTATGAACCTTGCCCGGCCATCCGACGTAGATGTTTGTAAACCGTCCCCGATGGTCCACCAGTGCTTGCAGCACCATTGAAAAGTAGCCCTTTCTATTGATGTACTGGCTGGCCTGGTGGTCCGGTCCCAGGATAGGGATGTGAGTCCCATCGATAGCCCCTCCGCAGTTTGGAAATCCCATCGCGGCAAAGCCATCTATGATGACCTGCGCGTTTCCCAGGGTCACTACCTTTGGGAGCAGTACCTTCACGATTGCCTTGGCTACTTGCATGACAACAACCCCCACGGTAGATTTGCCCACACCAAAGTGGTTCGCGACTGACCGGTAGCTGTCCGGCGTTGCAAGCTTCCAGAGGGCTATGGCCACTCGCTTCTGGACGGTGAGGGCTGCTCGCATGCGGGTGTCCTTGCGCTTCAGGGCAGGGGACAGCAACTCACAAAGTTCGAGGAAAGTCCCCTTCCGCATGCGAAAGTTTCGCAGCCACTGGGATTCATCCCAGACCTGAAGCACTATACGGTCCCACCAGTCCGTGCTTGTTTCCCGGGCCCAGAATCGCCGTTCAACAAAATCCACATGCCCCATTGCCACCGTGATGTCCTGGGCGCTGGGGCTCGTGGTTTCTGACAGCTCTGTGCCACTCTCCGACTTCAGGCTCTCACGGCGGTGCCGTAGCCTCCTCGCCCGATTTCTCTGCATCTGCCTCAGGGAAAGGTGTATGATAAGCTGCGAGGTGTTGAGAACGGCCACAAGTGCAGCGATGGTCGCAGCGTGATCCATGATCGCAGTGCTGTGGCGTCCGCGCTGTCACTGACCAGAAAAGTGCGCGAACTGATTTCCCGCCGGCGCTTTCATGGAGGGAGGGAGGGCGTTAGTGACGGACGGATGACGACAAATTTTTTTTACCCAGAAGGCATTGGCGGCTCGACCCAGAATTCCGATGGGCAGCGGGGACTGCGGGAACTGTGGGATAGCTGCCCACAGTGCACCGCTTCCAATATCGACGCTCGCCCCGTTAGTGTGGACTCACAAAGTCGAATTACTGTCCTTAGTGTGTCCTTAGTGTGGACACACACGTTCGACTTTGCAATATCGATTCCACATATTCGATTTAAGTAAAATCGAATTACCCTCGTAGTGTAGACATACCCTTAGATATATTAAAAAGTGTGTTTAATTTATTAAGGGGGGGGGTCACACTCAATGGCTTGCGGTGTGAAAGGGGTCGCCAGTAAAAAAAAAAGTTTGAGACCTGCTGCTTTATATGAATACCCTGTAGCTAGCAACAGAGAGTCCTGTGGCACCTTGAAGACTAACAGATGTATTGGAGCATAAGCTTTCGTGGGTGAATGCCCACTTCTTCGGATGCCACGAAAGCTTATGCTCCAATACATCTGTTAGTCTTAAAGGTGCCACAGGACTCTCAGTCTGGATCTGTAAAAAGCAACAAACACGGCTACCCCTCTGATACCCTTTAGCTAAGTATTCACACAACCTTCAGGATTGAGGGAGTGCTACCAAGGCTGCTTGATCCATGATAATTTGACCTAGTTATGGGATGGGCACCATTTAGTTTGCTAGACCCATGTAGACTGCAAACAGGCTTCCAGTATGTCTTGATCTGCATAAATTGAATACACCCTGCATAATATTAGATAAAAGAATCCCATAAGGACAAAATAAACAAAGGAAACTATATTGGAAACAATTTATGCTTAGACATTTTGTCGTCTTATGGGATGGAAAAAATGAGCTTGTTGCCTATTGATAGCTTCCCTTGCTCATTCTTCTACTGCTATCGGATTCCTGGCTCTGCAGCAGTGAAAACATCAATCAATTTATGCCTACTCTGTCCCACTCTTAACTTCTGTTCTGAGACACTAGTTGACAGCCATAAGGTCAAGGCAAGTCCCTCCTTCCTGCAGGGTAGAGGAGAGAATGGCCACACATTCATTTTCTCAAATCTTTGTTTGTTGCTTTTCTGTTGTTTGGGTATTCTTAAAATGTAACAGCATGATTTACATTATTGTAAATAGCCATAATCCAGTGTCTTTAATATCATTTCTTGGCAGACTGAAAATGAAAATTTTCAAAATTTTTGGCAATTTGGAAAGTTTCATTTTGGGTCAAACAATGTTTCATTTTGAAAAAATCAAAATGTTTCATTTCAATTTCAATTATTTTAAATGTTTTTGATTTTTTTAAAATAAAATTAAAGGAAATTTTAAAAGAAAGTGATTTAAAAACAAAAAAAATAAAACATTTCATTTAAAAATGTCAAAATGAAATGTTTCAATCTTTTCTGAATTTATTTCTTAAACAAACAATTTGGTGACATCATTTTCAGATTTATTCTTGTGTTTTTAAAATGTAGTCCATGTTCCTAGAAACTTTGTGGCAAGTGCAGCATATAAATGGGGAAGATAAATAAAGTCGGCCATGTTTTCTAGTGATTTAAGCACGAGGCTGGATCCTGGCTCGGAGTTCTGTTCCCAGCTGTGACATAACTTGCTGTGTGATTCTGGGAAAGCCATCTAATGGTTCTGTGCTCCAGTTTCCTCAGCCATATAATGGGGATGATAATTGTTCCTTACCTTATGAGGGTGTTGTGAGACATAATTTTTTAATGTTTGCAAAGTGCTTTGAGCTTCTTGGATGGAAGGCACTGTAGAGACTGCAAGGTGTTATATACCTGACTATATTTCTTCAATTTTTTGGCAGGAGAGTGGGGCCCTCTCTTGCTTCTTTTTTTTCCCCTCCTGGGGGATCTGCTGGGACTTCACTTTCATCCTCTGTCCGTGGAGTGTTCCTGGAGGGCACAATCACATGAAGAAGTGTTTGTGTTGAACATTGTCCTGCATTGCTTGGGGTCGAAACCCTCTGGCAGGATGGCCATTTGTTTCATAAAACATGTTTGTATATATTATTTTTTATTATGAAAACAAGACACAAGTGCAGACTGAGAGGGAGATACTGACCATTGCCCCAGTTGTCCTCATAACTACACTCTATTACAAAAATGTATGAAACTTTTCACAGACAGGAGGGTTCCTCTGGAGGGTTCATAGCTATTTCATTCCATAGAAGATGTGGGTGCTGAAAAAATATGATATTCAAAAGAAGGCATAGCCTGCAACTGCCAGGCTAGCATAGTGTCATACACCCACTCAGCATGCACACTACCTCGTTTGCCAAAAGCGTGTTAAGTGAACCAGGCAGAGGCAGCTGAAAATCATGTTCAGCAGCATGAGTATCCTTGCCCTGAGCAGAGTTAAAACAGAGATGCAC
The DNA here is from genome assembly GCF_002925995.2 of Terrapene triunguis. NCBI lineage: Eukaryota > Metazoa > Chordata > Testudines > Emydidae > Terrapene > Terrapene triunguis. Next base: position 17,468,244 of record NW_020664447.1, on the reverse strand, counting down.
ACTGTCATCATGTGCAGCAGCCAAGGCATATCTGTCAGCCCAGAAACATTCAGCACCTTTGGGCTATGCATCTCTACACTTGTGTTGGTGAATATGGATACAGTAAACATTTGATGGGCTTTCTGTGGGACATCGGGATTAATGTGTCTGTAATGCTCTTTAGTGAGTGTATCCCCCTTGGGTTGTGCTTCAGTACTCTGTGCTCCATTGGTGTGATGATTTTCCTTTGTTAATATATTGTCAGTCACTTTCCCAGTGGATTTGTCTGATTTGCTTCAGCTATCTCCTGTACCAGTAGATCATTATCTGCTATGCTCTCCAGGTTGTCACTTGATTATATGCTGTCTTCTGTATTTACCAGCCATTTCTGGAGTATTAGTTCCATTGCCATAGGTCATGAACCTTTACCTAACTCCACCTAGTTGTGCTTTGAGTATTCTGGGTCCTGATCTCTTGTTCCAAATACGCTGTCCTCCAGAACCAGTCTCCTGGCCATTGTATGGCCGATGATGTTGGTAAACAGTTTGGTTACAGTGGGGAGTTAAGAGATTTCTCTTACACTTTGCACTTGAATACTATCTTTCAAACATTGACATCAACACATTTTACAGAATATGTGTAGATCGCACAACCATTTAAAAGAACAGGAATAGAACCCATGTCTCCTGACTCACAGCCACATGCCCTAATCACTAGATGTGACACTACCTTCTTTGTGATGCTGTTCAGACAGACCCTTTTACAACACTACTATTAGCCCCCTGCCCCCTTTTGTGAGGTACAGTGCTCCTTATACTCCTGCTTTTGTTGCCTGTCGCTTATGCTGGAATAAGCTTTTCAGAAACACAATAGCACGTAATGTGCACTAGTATTTTAGTGCTTCGTTTGGAGGCAGTTTTCTTTCAGACCCTGCTTGCCTGCTTTTTAATTCACTTTGGGATGATCAGGCTATATATAATTGGTTTTATTTCTATCCCTCACCAAATGCTGTATGGCCAGACGCTTGGTCATACTGAGTAGCACCTTACTTTGCAAATAGTTCCATGGAAATCAGTGGAGTAAGGGTGCTGCCCAATGTAAATAAGGGTGGCACAACCTGGCCCTAAATGTGCACATTGTAAACACTTTATTTTTATTTTAGTTATTAATATAAAGCTTTCTTCATATATTTTTGTCTCATTTCTTCTGCTTACCTTAACGAAGTGTGATGTCACATCATTCGAAGAATAAGAGGGATTTAAGACCAATTTAAGACCTAGGCACATTGCAGATCTGGACTGGACTTGGAATTCAGGCTGAATCTGAATCAGGAAAAAAAGTTCCTTAACTGGCCCAGAGCAGGGCAGAGAGAAGTCATGGAGACAAAATACATAGGATGTATCATAACTTCTGATGCTATTTTGCCTTGTATTTCAACATTTCTTGTATATGAAGTGGTACATAGGTCATTCCCAGAGACATCACTCCTCTCTAGCCAGTTTGCTCTGCAGACTTTATTGATGGCATGGGGAGAGCTGCACATTGGCCGCTCCCTTCCTGCAGAAGACAGTTGGCTGTGGTTAGAACTTCCCCCTGAAATTATTTTGGGGGTACAAAATGTATGGAAAATATAAATAGTATTAAAAGATAAAGATACTTATTAAAGCTGGCAGATTTGTAGTAATTTTTTATTAGGAATCTAGCTGCCGGCTTGCTGGGCTTCTCTGGCTACACAGCTGTAGAGACTGCTCTCCCTTCCAAGGAGCAAGCAGGTACTTCCTTCTCAGTCATGGTCACAGCTTTTCAGATTCCATCTCTTCTATTCTCTTGGCCTATGGCTTCCAGCTCTCTCAAATAAAACACTCTAATCCCACTCCCTGAGGCTACTGGCTTCCCTTGTACTCAGTTGTACTCCCAGAAACGTAGTCATTCACTCTCTCTTCACTTCTTGCCTTGTAATGAATTTGTGTGAAAGTTTCTCCTGTCTGGCTTCCTAGACGCACAGAATTAACATGTATCATGTAAATTTAAATTATTTTTTACTGTATCGTCTTTTGTAAATGGATTTTTGTAGTGCGCCTTTTGCGCTTACATTTTTCTTGCCTTTTTAATGATCTTCTCCTTTGCCAAAGGCTGCCTACAGTGATATTTTCAGGTAGTATTTTATGAATCAGACAGTGTTTAGTGCTGAAAAGAAAGGGCAGCAAGTGAACCACTCCCTCCCTCCCTGGAGGCCCCTACCTTAAATCTGTAATGCACTTGTACCGCTGTCCTTAGATTTCTCCACTTGATATTTCAGGTTATTGCCTCTATCCCTCCTAAACTCCTGTGCTAAGCTTTCCTGGAGAAAAGACACTTCTCTTACAGCTGTCGTCTTGCATAATCCTGTGCTTAAATTCTTATTTTTCTTGGCTAGCAACATGGTTTGTTAGCACTTCCCTATGGCTGCCTGTGACTTTTTCATGCATTCAGAGTATAAATCCTTTGGAAATGAGCTCCCTATTTGGATTAACATCAACCAACCATGTATTTTTTCAATGTAGTGCATCATATGTCTGGATATTTAGGTTATTTTTATTTATTTTTTTAGTTGTGATAAGTTTATGGAATAAATTTGTGCTGTGATTATCTAGTGGCAAGTGAGTCCCAAATGCTAGAGCAATAAACAGCATATAATGCTGTCTGACCTAGCTTTCAGCGTACTTTAAATATTTCACTGATATAATATGTTGTGTAGCTGCAGCCAAAACAATTCAGGCTGTCATGGGTCAGATCTCATTAGCTCCCCACTTCCCCCTCCCCTTCACAACAAGCAGGAGGCTCCTGGGAGCAGCTGCAAGGCAGAGGGCAGGAGCAGCACATGGCTTGGGGGGAGGGACAGCTGAACTGCCAGCAATTGGTAGCCTGCTGGGCAGCTGCTGCACAGGGAACATAGGAGAGCGGGGAGCTGATGGGGGGGCTGCAGGTCCACCCTGGTTCCAAGACCCCCGAGCTAGCTGCAATGGGCTGCTCTTCCTGCAAGCAGTGGACAGAGCAGGCGGCTGCCAAACAGTGTTGTAAGGGAGCGTTGCACAACTTTAAATGAGCACGTTCTCTAATTGATCAGCAACATAACAACGTTAACCAGGATGACTTTAAGTGAGGAGTTACTGTATGGATCTAGAAGCCTAACTTTAGGCACCTGCTTTTTAAAATCTTGGCCCAGGTATCACAGCCAAACTCCAGTTTAGGTGAGACATTCTGCATATACACCTCTACCTTAATATAACGCTGTCCTCGGGAGCCAAAAAATCTTACCGCGTTATAGGTGAAACCGCGTTGTATCAAACTTGCTTTGATCTGCCGGAGTGTGCAGCCCCGCCCCTCCGGAGCACTGCTTTACCACGTTATATCAGAATTCATGTTATATCGGGTCGCTTTATAGCAGGGTAGAGGTGTATAACAGTGTCTCTCTGTGTCCATGTGTACTATCAAAAAGCTGCAACGTTATGACCCAGTTCCTGAAAGGACTTAAACTCATCCTAAAGTTCATCCTTCTTCTGGAAAACACCAGATATAAAATACACCAATGTAATACACCAATATAAAATACACCAAAACGTTTAGTGACATTTAAGGTTTTATTGGGACACATCCCCCCAACTCAAAACCTGAAAGGCATGGAAATAGTCAGTTAAGGGAAAAGTCTTCTGCAATCTTTACCACTTTCACATTGCCCGCAATGCTGTCAACACTCCAATACTCTGCAAAGCTTCCAGTCCAACAGATACCAAAAAGTAATACGTGCCTGAGTTCATCAGATTTGCACTCAAAACCTTAACAGTGACCTCAGATACTTTTCAGATCAACAGACTGGCACGTCTGATTGTCTCACATTCCATATTTTTGGGAAGTGATTCTGTCTTAATATTGCTGAAAGGTCGCTGTTACTCTTAAGCTAGAGTGCAAATTTGATGAAATTGGGGTATATGCTGCTTTTTGAAGTTTGGTTCAGGTAGAAGTGAAAGCCTTCTGGAGTGATGGCGTGAGACAATGGAGTGAAAAACTAAAGGTGTCGGGCGGGGTCCTTTTTTTTTTTTAAGAACTCTTATTAACCCAATTTTCATCAGGTCACCATGAAAAATGTGTCAAAGTTTATATTGTGTGTTTCACTTTTATCTCCTGAGAGTTCTACTAAATAAAAGTTTAAAGCTCCTGTTAAACTGAAAACTTCTGACTCAATGTTAATGATGGAGTTGCAACCAGCGACTCCATAATAGGTAAAGCTTATTTCATATTACCCTTTACTTTCCTTTGGTAATACGGAATGAAAGTATTTGAACCATCTCTTGTATATTTTTACAACACATGGTCAAAATAAAATGGTCTCCTAAGATATAATGGGAACAGACACATTTCTGTAAAGTGTGAATTAAGCAGTTGTAATTGGAAGACACATTCTCAGTTTGCTGAATTGTATCATTACCTCTGATTTACTAGTTGCACCTGATTCTCCTCAGTGTTTAAATTTACAGTATGTCTGACATGATTTTCATCAGAACCTTGCTTTCTACTTCCGCATGCTGATAACTGTTTAAGTATTGTGAGGAGAAAAGGTTTTATGTATTAATTTTTCCGAGATTAAGGCAGGTGAGATCTTCGTTGTCCTGTCCTCTTCTTTAGCTTGATTTTGATTAGTACAATTCCTTTAGTTGACAGTTGGCTTACACAGCTGGAACTATGCATTTGCTCTCCTGTTTAGTATGTTAAACTGAATTCCAAGACTCAGAGTATACAGTATATACATTCAACCTGGGAGGTAGATGTATGTGTGCTAGCTTTGATTGTGCTGGCGCACTAAAAGTAGAAGCGTAGCCATGGTGGTGCAGCCGGTGGGACGGGCTAGCTGGCCCCAGTACAGTCCTTACCGTGCTGGCTAGCCCATCCCACCACCCATGCTGCTATGGTTACACGTCTACTTTAGTGCTCTAGCTTAAATTAAATTCAGATGTACCTTAGATTGTTCTCTTTACAAGACTCAATATTCTATTTTCACAATTAAAAAAGCAATAATTACACAGAAAATGCAGACAGGCTGTGCTTTCGGGATAATCACAATTCAGTAGTTTGTGGTTCTGTGTTTTGGGAATTTTTTTTTTTGTACGGCTAATTCCTGATGCCACTGAAGTCAGTTGCAAAACTGTCATTGACCTTAATGTGATCAGACTATAGCCCATAGAGAATGATTCATCAACCTCCTTGTATACTGATTAACCAAATGATTTGTAGAGAAGGGGGAGTTTACTTTCTAAGTATTATCTCCAAAACCAGCTGTGCTAATAATGAATATAATAATACTTAGCACTTAGATGGAATGTTCCCATCCATAGATCTCAAAGCCTTTACCAAAGATGGTAAGCATAATTATTTCTGCTTTACTGATGGTGCAAATGAAATACAGGTAGGATAAAGTGACTTTCACAAGATCACAAAAGACAAGAGTGGAATCTCTTGACTTCCAGACCTGTCCTCTAGCCATTGTACAACACAGCCATAACATATCATACACAAAGGCTACAGAATGTATCTGGTTATCTAAAAGTATGAAATTACCAAGCAAATTAATAAGAAATATTAGTTGTAAACTTCCAGAAATTGACACCAATCATTCTTAAATCTTCATGTTTATAAATCTCATCAGACTACGCTACAGTTCTACAATATTCAGCACTGTGGATGTTTACCCTCTTTTCATTGTTAAACTTTTGGCGTTTTTTTCTTTTGTGCCTTGGTAACTTTGTGGTAGGTCATTGATATCTCTTAGTATAGTGTAAACCCTATTTACTGAACTGAGATTAACTACAACTCTTGACCAAGTTAAACTCCCCAGGGTTGCTCTGTCTGTAGAGCTAAGATTTGCAGAAGCAGAGCTTCAGTCCAGGACTGGCAGCTCCTCTGTAGCTCAGATCTTGTGAAGTTTAGGAATTCCTCGGGAGCTTTAGCTTCTAAATTCTGAAGGGTTTGATCTAGGTGCCAACAAAGTGCCTAAGCGCCATATAGCTCAGCATTTAAGCTCTGCAGGTCTGAAGCTACCTGGCAGCCCTCTCCTTTACTGAGGCCAGGTGTACACCGGAAAGAGTTTGCTGGTATAGCTGTACTGGCAAACCTCCCTAATAGAGAAGGAGAGTGTCTTTTTGGTATAGCTTATACCAGTTCCCCAAATGAAGTAAGCTATAATGGCAACGGGACCTTTTTTGCCAGTTTAACTGCCTCTATACCATTTTGCTGGTGTAAAAATGTTATGAGGAATCACACCCCTCACTGATACTGTGACATTCCCTAGGATACAATCTGGACTATTGAATAGCTGTGTCCCCTCAATTCTCCAACCTGGAGTGCCTTTTACACTACTTCACTGTGAGAGCAACAACTACTGATCTGCCCATACACAGCCTCCAGCATATAATTCACTCCCAGCTATACTCTGAGTGTTATAGCCAGCCACCCATGAATTACACTGCAGGAGACACCAGGAACCTCCCAATCCCAGACTTTCCCCCAGAAATGTTTGTCTTGTACTGCCTAGCCTGCTCCTGGACAACACAAACTCATATCAAATCTGTCATTTCATTAATAGAAAATGATATGCACAAACCTTGCTATCTCAAGTGGAGTTTCCCAAACACTTCAATCCAAACACGTACTGGCTTACATAAAACAATAAAACAAGTTTAACTACAGCAAGATAGATTTTAAGTGATTACAAGTAAAGATGCATAAAAGTCAGGCTTGGTTACAAAAAAATAAAAGGTAAAATGCAACTAACGCCTAACTTAACAAGCTAAGTGAATTCAAAGCAGAGTCTCTCTCACTACATGCAGTAGCAGTCTTACTGGAATCCTTCCAGCCAGGACCTCTTCCCACAGTTCAATGTAATTTCCTTGTCCTTAAGGTGGTGTTGATGCAGTGAGTAGAGATGGAGGGAGATATATTTGAGGGCCTCCATTCTCCTTTCTTAGAGCTCTTTTTTTCCTTTGAAAATCACTTCAAGCTGAGGTTCAGGAGACAGCCAGTCTGTCGAGATGGGAACTTCCAGCTGTTCATTGCCAAGATGTAAATTTCTCGGTCACACTCTTTTCCTGCCAAAGAATTGCTGCTTAACCAGGTTGATCGTCCATTTGATATTATTGACACCTGGTTGAGGCATCAGTTTGCCTTTTGTCTCTGAGGAACTCGTTTGTGTCTGCTTTTCTAAACTTGAGCATGTCTCAGCAATGTCTTACAGTAGAATTTAACAATGTTGCCACACACATTTTATCAGGACAATAATGATCATCAAATTGAGTTTTCAAATGATACTTCACAAGGTATACATTGTACAAAATCCATTATAGTTTTGTAAAGAGGGTGAGTATAGGGATACAGACTAGGGTGACCAGATGTCCCGTTTTTATAGGGACAGTCCCATTTTTGGGGAATTTTCTTATATAGGCGCCTATTACCCCCCACCCGCTGTCCCGTTTTTAACAGTTGCTATCTGGTCACCCTAATACAGACTGTCTCGGATATTATTATAGCGGGAAATGTTTTTAGTGTAGACCTGGTCTGAGTTGAATTTGATCATCCACACACAATTTCACACAGCTTTTGGTGTCCCAAAGTGTAAAATTAGGTTTCCAGAGAGAGAATAGGTTAGTTTTCTTACATAGAAGTATGCTAAGGTTTGATTTTTCAGCCCTGTTTGGAAATATAGATTTAATTTCTAGCACCCTAAGAATGAGGAGGGTCACTTAATTGAGGGCCCGGTTCTAATGAGAGCCCTGTTGTCTTTGTCACTAAATCTTTTCACAAGGTTGCTTTTTAAAATTAGGGAGCATTAAAACACTAGAGAGGATTCTCCAAATTTATTGTAAAACCTGCGAAGTCTGAATCTCAAAAAATTCCCCCAAACTCCAGCGAAGATAAGCATCTGACTTAAACTGAGGAATTTATCAATTTTATTGCACGTTTCACCACAGGAACATTCACTTGCTAAGGGCTCATTTCAGAATTTCATTAAATATGTCATTGCTGTTACTGTACCAGTCACTGGTATACATATCATACACATTAAATGTCAGAAGAAAACTGATGCTATGAGTGTTAACACCAATAACCCAGTAGCTATTTTTCTATATTAATAAAAAGATTGGGAGCACATTTGTGGGACAAAGTGGTAAAGGATGAGAAAATCAATCAAATGTATTTTAAGAAAGAAGGGAAATAAAAGGGCAAAAAAAGTCCACATGAGAAAATAAAAGAGAAATGGCACATGAATTACACCGCCACTGACTCTATCTTTAGCTAGAGCTTGAAGCAAAGCCCCTTCTAGTCAATGGTGATCTTTGCACTGACTTCAATGGACTCTGGATCAGGCCCCTAGTGTTCAAAATTTAACAGTATCCTGAAGGCCAAATTTTCAGAAGTATGGCCCTCACATTCTGATGTCTCCCACCCTTTCCCCCCATATGCACACATCAAAATATTTTGTATTTGCTGATTGTACCCGCAGAATCCAAATTTGTGCACGTTAACAGGCATTTGCTCATAAAGAATGGATAACACATAAATATCCATTTGCATACATAATGGGTACCACAATTTGTAGGCATAAATTAGGATTTTTCAGGGGCCAAGTGATGCAGCAGATGTTTTGGAAACAATTTAGAAGCCCATTTTTGAAAATTTGGCACTTAGATAGTGATACAAAATATCTGGTAAAATATATTCATACTGAACAATAATTGCCTAGTACTAGATTGATGAGTTACCAGGAGCCTTGTGTAAGGGGCATTATGCTGATGCCTTGCAGGAGACCATGAACTGAATTGTGACCCAGGCCTTGTCTTGATTAGATAGCTTGTAGTAGATATGCCTGTCCTAAAATTACTTTTCCTAGTCCAGATGATGTCCCAGACAGTCACAGTTCAGTGTCCCAGAGGGTCAGCAAGCTGTGTCCACCCTTGACATGGCAGTTTACTTCACTAGCCAGTGAATTTAGAGGGATGCAGCCACACCTCTGCTCACTCATTGGTCTCCCACACTCCGTCCACCTGTACCAGATGAGGTATAGCAGCTCTGCAGAGGCTGCTCTCTCCTCTGCAAGGGTGCTCAATAATGGTCACAAGTTGACCCATAATACGGTAGGTGAATGAAGTACAAACAGATACAAATAAGTATCCACCACCATCCCAAAAAACAGACTCTGTTTCTCCTCACCACTGTTCAATATTTGACTTCTGTGTAAAAATACACACACAAGGTGAAATTTTGGCATGGAAAGTCAAATAACTGCTGAAGAAGAGGTTACTCACCTTTAGCAATTTTCATAAAGTTGTGCAGCAAAGCAGATTTCATGGCACAGAGTATGATTTAAGATTGTCCCTGTGATAAGGACAAACCTGAGGATATGTACCGCTGTCCTATATATTAAGATGCCTATTGCATGAGGAGCTCAGAGCAAAATGGCTTATGGTTATTGATAGGAAATAAAATATATTTGTGTGAAGATCTGGTATATTAGTTATTTCAGGTAAATAAGAAATTTGAGTTTTATGCTTTGCGCTCATTTGTAGAACTGAAAACAAAATATGAAATGGCAAAAATGCACTATTAAAATTAACTGGATAAGGGTTTTTAATTTGGAATCTGTGATATTGTTTTGTGTATGAAGTTTGGAATGTAAATTGTATTTATATTGCTTTGTGAAGACAAAAAGTAAAAGGTATCGTAAATGCTTCTTTTTCGGACATCTTCCTTACCTAGTTTTTTAATTAAATTTTAACTCAGAATGCTCTGAATGGTAGGGTTCTATATGCTAAATGAATGTAAGTATAAGGGAAAGAGCACAGTTACAGAATATTGTTTGGGATCTTGCACAGTATAGAAGCTCTCGGAGAAAATGTAGATCACATTTTGTACTTATACTATTACATGGTATAAAAATAATATATATGACTTTGTCTGCCGGGTTATTCTCACCTGTTTATGCACATACTTGGCCAGTGGAGCTATTGGGATTTACGCCAGCTTGAGACTGTGGTATACTACATCAGTGATTATTGTTAATGAGATCTATTTACACATATTGTGAGGCAAGGACCCTGACGTTTGAAATCTATTTTGTTTTTGTTGCTAAGGGAAAATGAGGGAGCCTGGATTGCTCAGGGCATTGGCAGTGGGATAGGAAGTCTTTTAGCTCTAGGTCACCAGTTTAAAGCCCAGTTCAAGACAGTGGTGACCAAAACTCATTACCATCTGCTGGCTGTGAAGTGACCTGTGTGAAATGAGTTGGTAGTCTCAGTCCAGTTCCTCCTGGATGTGTCCACACCACTGACATCACCATTAAACTTGGCATTGAGTATCTTGGCTTGAATCAGTGTGGGGAGACACCACTGCTCTTTCACTGTTAGATTTGGTTCATCTGGGTCCAGATTGGGTCATATTGGTAACTCAGTATGGGCAAGATTGCACTACTTCTGTCCACATTACCCTGTTATGTGACTAAGACCTGGTCTACACTAGGGGGGGTGTGTTGATGTAAGATACGCAACTTCAGCCACGGGAATACCGTAGCTGAGGTCGACATATCTTATTCTGACTTACCTCCTGTCCTCCCGGCGCGGGATCGACGGCCGCGGCTCCCCCGTCGACTCCGCTGCCGCCGCTTGCTCCGATGGAGTTCTGGAATCGACGGGGAGTGCGTTCGGGGATCGATATATCGCGTCTTAACGAGAAGCGATATATCAATTCCCGATAAATCGATCGCTACCCGCCAATACGGCGGGTAGTCTGGACGTACCCTAAATAGAGGATGTCAGTCTTCAGAACATCTAGAACCTTTCACAAGCACATATAAATTCACAAGAGTAGAAGGAAGAAATATGTATGTATGTACATATATTTATGTTTAGAGTAAGAGATAAATCCTTGAAATAATCTCTCACTTTGCATGTATTTTCCAAATCTATTTCTAAGGCCCTCTTGACTCTACAAATACTTCTGGAAAAAGAATCTCTCTATAACCTGTTGCTTTGGATATAATCCCCTCACGCTCTTCTTACTATGCATCCCCAGCTGAATGCAGCATAATATACAGGGCATTTTTCAAGTGGTAAAATATCCACCTCAGTGAGAGGACCTAGTTTTGTAGCTTTTCACCAAAAAATTAGGCCAGAAAAGTTGAGAGATGGGGGATGTGAAAAGGAAATGGGTGCACTAATATTGCTGACTTCTTTGGTTTTTGTCAGGTTTTGTTTGCCTTATCCAATTTACGCTTTTCATTGGTGTTATTTGCTGTCAACAGTGTTCTGTATTTATGAGAGAAAAAACTCAGTTGGAGCAGATAATACTTTGATGTATGCAAAATACTGTATTGCTGTCACCTACAAGCACTTTACCCTAATTCACATAAAGTTTCCTGTGTTTTGAAAAAATGCTAAAAATCTGTTTAAAATCTAAATATGCGAGTCCACAGGAAAAGACTCCAAACTCTGATATGCCCAAGAGGGCATTGTGAGACATATTGCTGTTCTTAACTTCAATGTTCAATCTTTCATAGTGAATTTCTCTGATGAGATGTATTAATGACAAAACTTACCTGTAGGGTTTAGTTCTATTGTCTGGACCATAGCTGCCCACTGCCTAAAATCTCACTCATTTATTGTTTTAATGCACATTTGCACAATGAGTGATTTTTACATGACTGGTTGTAGAATATACTTGTTGAGTAAGTGGAATTGTGGGGAACCATGTGGTGTATATTTAGCTATCCAATCTAGCTAGGCTCGGTCAGAATTCCTCCAAGGGGTTGCACTCGCGTGTGGCAGTTACATCATCTTTGGCTCCATGCCTGGCCAACTATGCCATGGTGATTGGGGATTTACCTGTCTCTTTACCTTTTCAGGCATCTAATGTGGTTGGGATGCTAACAAGAAACAGGGCCTGTACTCTCCCTCTACATTATGGCTAGCTCTTCCATGGAGCTCAGGGAAAGGGTTGACACTTCATGTGCCCCTCAGCCCCCCATTTGTATTCTTACAGAGGTACCAGACAGACACAAACTGTCTTAAATCTGTTCTTAATACTTAGGCTGTTTCGAGCTACTGTGTAAGATGTAGTACTACTTTCTTTGAGTCTAAATGTCATATTCAACTTGCTATCTACTTGAAGCTAACTATTGGTGGATTAATTTTGCTTTTTATATGATTATTTATGTAAGGGCATGTAGTGTTGAAAAATAAGTAATCCTCTTGGATTACTTGTTAGAAGATACGCCAAAGTGTTCTAATAATCAAGATAAGCGGTTAATTTCATTAGGTTTCCTATGAGCATGGTAGAAATATCTACAGCAGAGATCTGTAATTACTGTGCATAGCATTATATATCTCTAATGGTACATAAACAACTTTAGTTTTCCCAAACCCATAGTGTTATCGTTGTAGATTTCTGTTCAGGTTTATGCTATCTCTGTTGCCTGAGGCAGGTCGTTAACCGGGGCTGACTTTCCAGTGACAGCATTTTCAAATGGAAGTTTTCTGTGGGGATTTTACTCACTTGATGGGTATACAGCGGGCTTTGACTTTGGGAACAACAAAGGCAGGAGGGGGAACATTCTTCCTCAGAAATATTTTTGTAAAATAAGTCTAATTTCTTGGAAGTAATTTTTCAAGCATACATGAAAGCAAGAGTGCTTCCCTAGTCAATGGCCAAGGGGAGAATATGCCATTTTTGTCTTTTCTTCGCAAACTATCTTGCTGCAAATATGAACTGAGAAAATACTGTGCTTGTAAAATAATCCTCTTGTGGATTTTGGGAAAGGTCATGAAAGGTTTTGAAATTCTAGGAGACTTTTACTGACAACAAACAGCTTAGTAATAAATTATTAGTTTGTCGATTTTGGTTGTGGCTGGCTGGATAGGCAGAAGGAAAATGTGAGGTGTTCTTTGTGCTTAGTGATACCGTTTGCTTTTTTACTTCTTCCTTGTTGTAAGCCAGCAGCAAACACTTGATTCTCAGATTTATACCAATAAAGTAGTAGTAAGAATACCCTAATCGTCTACAGTATCTTGCATGTGAGCATTTCAAAACAGTTTACTATTGTTAGTTAATCCTCAGAACATTTCTGTGAGATAAGTATATTTCTGTGAGATAAGTATTATCCCCATTTTACAGAAGGAAAAAATGAGGCAAGCCTCTAGCACAGGTGAGAATGTAATCCAGATCTCCTGACTCCAGGGCTACTAGGCCATACTTCTTCCCCATTATAGGTTAGTATATTATTTAGATACAAGCTATCTAAGACCTGAAAATACAACCTCAAAGGATTTCATAAAGAAATTAACATGTCTATAAGGACAAAGTATTATTATAATAATAATTATTGCTCTTGAATGGTTACTGTTTCTTGAAATGTATGTTTAATACTCCAGGGAATGACTTCAACTTAGGAAATCAGTAAATCACATCTCCCATTATCTCTGTTCCCAGTAAGCCACCCATGCTCCCATTGGGTATGTCTACACTGCTGTTAGGCAGCCCTGGCTGGCCTGTGCCAGTGGACTTGGGCTCTCAGGGCTCAGACTGCAGGGCAGTTTAATAGAAGCATAGATTTCTGGGCTCGGGCTGGAGTGTGGACTCTAGGACCCTCCGAGGTGGGAGGGTCCTAGAGCTCAGGCTGTGGCCTGAGCCCAGAAGTCTAAACTGCAGTTAAACAGCCCCTAGCCCAAACCCCATGAGCCTGAGTCAGCTGGCACAGGCCAACCATGGGGATTTTAATTGCAGTATAGGCACACCCTTTGTCTGCTGCTAGCTCTTTCACCAACTTCAACTTTTGTCAATATTGTAGAGTAAATCAGGGATAGATGAAACCAGTCAGGTAAAATAGTGACCACCACCCCACATATACGATCTCTGTACCTACCCTGAAAATCCACTTTTTGAGATTATATTTTTTTTATTTTTACATGCCCCTTTCTGTGCTTCTGGGTTCCAGCTAAAAGAGTAATTGCCAAAATAAGACATACTTTTGACAAGTAGTGACTCTGAATTCTCTTACCTCAGATCTTTTGTTTTCTTTTTAATTTCTTTTTCTTTTTCAGGGTCTTCACATTCCATCTTGGGTTGCCATCTTGTCTTGTAATTCTCCCCTTCTGACTCTGAATTCCACTGACCTCACTGAGCCAATGATTCAGCACGGTGTTAATTGCCCCATGCTGCTGCAGGAGGTGTCTTTTGAATGAATTGCCAAACTAAGCCATTTGTCGCAAAACGCTTGCAATAATTAAAAATATCATGGCAGTTTCTTGCGAGAGTAGCAGTGCTAATCCTGGTCAGTCTGATTTGTCTTCTGTTCTGCTTCTTTGAAATTCCCTTTGTAGATTTATTTCACTTTCTATAGACACTGATGTAGGTTTTCAGGCTACAACTAAGCACTAGAGAGTTTTGCTAATACACCTTATGAATCATGCCAAGGTGAGGCCTTAAGGGAATTTCTCCAAAATGCTCTTTAAAAAAAAAAAATAACATCGCTCTTTGGTGAAATTTTAAAAGGACGAAGGAAACACAACCAAAGTAGGATACTGACAGGGTCTTAAGCATTTTTCCTTTTCTCACAGGTTAATGTGTTTGAAATACAAGACTTTTGTTAACCTGACAGAAGATCAATGCTGACTCATTCTCACTAGGGCTGTAGCTAACTCTTCTATAGACTTGTCTACACTAGGGAAATTAAAAAAAAAAAATTCCCACCATTGCAGCTGTCCCACAGTTATCAATTTTGGAAATTCTTGCATGGACAAGGATCCCTTAGTTGCACTGGTGTTAGTAATGCTGGGTTCTCTTGTATAGGGCAGTTTCCCATGGCCAGAACCATTGTTAACACCGTGCCAATTAAATTTCTCAGAACATATCTAATTGACATCAATGTTAAAAAAAGGCTGCAGCTATGGAACCTTGTCTACATTAGAACCCCTATTGTTGTAAACACCTGGGAAGAGCTCCGAAGGGGTTAAGGTTTTGTATGTTTTGGCAAACAATCTTCAGATGGGATATTGTTTTTACTGTAAATGGTGAGAGGGGAATCTAAATAGATTGTCAGTTCTTTAGGGCAGGGTTGATTTTATTGTGTGTGTGTGTGTATAGTGCCTAGCACAATGGGGACCCCTGTGTTTCTGGTGCTACTGAAATACAGATCAATAATTATAATTACACCAACTTTCCTCTGTAGGTGAGATTTAGGGGAAAATGTTGTTTTTAAAAGAAAATATGTTTTAAGAATAGAATGGTCTAATTGCCTCCGGAGGTGGTCAGAGGGTTACCACTATAAAAGCTTCTCCTTAATCTGCCACCATGGGCTGAGCTGTGTGTGGTGCTTTTCTTAATTGAGATAGGAGTTGCACAAACTAGGCTGCTGCATAGTTTCCTTTGAGTTCAAGAAGAAGAGTTTATAGTGCCCAGGAAGGAGCCTAACATTCAGAATATCTAAGGGTCTGAAAAGCAGAGAGTAGCTAAAGTGAATTCTGCAGCAGAGCAAGGGACCAGCATAAACTAAAGAGCATAAACATAAGTCTGAATTTATCAGCTGAAGCCAGATTCATTTTTATGTATGAATTTTCTGTTTTAAAAAAAGTGAAAAGGAAAGAGCAAAATATCCCTATGATACTCCTTTGAAAAATTATGTAAATCCCATATCACTTAGCTATCGAATGTGTTTGGAAACATTATATACCCAATAGATAATGTGCAAAGACATATTTATGCTCTTTTAAGAACATTTATTCTAGCGGAGCCCTTGCAATCCGTCACTCAGACAGTTTGAATTATCCTGAAGTACAGTGTCAACCTGGAATTTGGGAGAGTCTGTTTATAAGGCATAACCCTTTTCCCACTAGAGGGTACCTTTCAGCTACGAGCGTCCATTAAGAGAAGTTCATAAAGACTAACTTGACTTTTGTATTAGGAACAATAAAGACAAACACTAGCAAGAAGCATTTCAATTTCTGCTTTGTAATTACACCCATTTTCTTGCACCCATAGCTATGCTTTCTGGAAGCATCACTGCACTGTGATTCCTTCCCATAAAGAAGGAGTTAACAAATTAACTTCAGTTAACATTAAATCATCATCCTCTTAAAACATGCAAGAGGCAGGCAAAGCGTCACCATATTTCATCTGGGATGATGCGTCAGCGGCTCTTCTTTCTTCCCCTCCCTCCAACTCCTGCCACATATGCAGAGGGAGGAGCTGGCTGAGCTATATGAGAAGTGGGAGGCTGGCAACCTTAAACTGGTGCTTTTCTGGAGCGGACTGCAGCATCACACATACGGATGGGAGGGAGGAGATGAAAGGGAGGGGAGAGTAAGTTGCAGGCCCTTCAGCCCTGTTGGCAGCTTGGGTAATGAGAGTAACACATGGACCATATTTCTGGAAGGTGCTTTGGGAACCGTTGGTCTGGAAGGTGCCTTAGAAGTACAGAATATTATTATTTTATGCCAAGCTTTAGCACAGCATACATTTGTGCATGTGAATGGTTGTAATGGAAGTGCTGTTAGACCTTTAAAGACTATGCCGTCAACGTGCCTCACTGTAACCACTTATCTTGTATTTATATTTACCACACTTGGTAGTGGGCAGTGATGGTGAGGCTTATCACATCCGAGATACTGCAGTGATAATCTTCTTCCTGTGATTATTATGGTAGTAGCCCTGTGTAGTCTGCCCAGATAGTTTTTTCCTCTTCAGTCTGAATAAACAAGCTACTCCTGCCATGAATATGTCATTATGTCCTGGAATTGAAGCAGTCCATATTAGGCTCTTACATTTGAATCCCTGCTGTGTTCAGCCATTGTGGCATCCTTAATATTAGTTCTAACTCAGTTTTCAAATGTCAGATCAGCAAACTGAAAAGCAGATCTTTTTCTCTCTTGTATTTTTTTTCTGGTAGAGCATGATGAATGTGGCAGCGGACAGCACAACTGTGATGAGAATGCAATCTGTACTAACACTGTCAGGGGACATAGCTGCACCTGCAAACCTGGATATGTGGGGAATGGGACCATCTGTCGAGGTAGGTCTGTTAATCTAGGAACTTGAGAAAAGCCTCAAACTATATTAATATTTTTTGACAGTCACCTAAGTTCTGGTGGCGCATGATGCTGGGCTCTGTCAAAGATTCATTGTCTGAATTATCACCTGGCAATTGTAGTATGCATAGAGATAATTGATTTGTGAATAACCTCCTATCACAGGACAGTATTTTTGAATTGTTTTTAAAAAACCCTTTAAGTTTATTGCCAATTGAAGTTGTAATTTAAGTCTGTTTCATGCAGCTTTTAAACTGTGTTTTGTGTCTTAAACTGAGTTAGTGTCAGATATGCCATAAGTTACCACCTTCATGTTTTAAACTAGGTTCATGTAGCCTTTAAACTGGTATAATCTTGTAGCATCATGTAGCAATGCCATGGGCTATTAAAGTTACAGAAGTGATTGATGGGGATGTTTTTGTCCATGATGTGTTTTAATTTACAGCACACCTATAAAGTGAAGATCTGCATTTGGTAGATTTCACTGTAGCTTAGACCATGAGTATCTGGAATCAGTCCATCTTGCTGTAAAATGGCAGTTTTTGTTGGTCTTTTTTTAAGAAAGAAAGATTAAACTGTTTCATAAAGATAGAAGAGGAAATATACACCATCAACCAGCTGGCTCACTAATGACTGCAACTTGGAAATGTATTGAATTGTGCCTGCAATGCCTGTTGTTGTTATGTGTTTTAGGAATGTCTCACGGTTGTCTCATAAAATGCTATTAATTGCTCCATCATTGATTCCACAATTCCTGGCTTCCAAAACATTATTGCCATAATGGCTAATTTGTTGGAAACTACTGCTGATGTAAAGTAATAGTGCATCCAGAAAACATTCATATGCACTTAGATTTGGGGAGAAATATTAGCTTTCTTTCAGTGTTATGAATTGGTAGAATTGTCTTGAAGTGATGGATGGTGAACCACCACTTCCAGCTTAAATTCTTCACCAAGGTTTTCACAGTCTATCATGTGTCAAAGTAGCATGTGTCATGTGATAATCTCTCCATCTGACTAACTCTCTGGAATGTACAACAATGTCAAGATATTTAGAAAAAATAAAATGGATTCTAAATGAACATAGCAGGGACTGCAAAAATGAGAATGTAATGAAGACAATAGTCCAGATTCATCCTATAGAAGTCAAAGAAGTCACACCAAGAATCAGTTTTGCCCAGTATTTTCCCAATTCTTGCTTGCATGGATTGTAAGTTACAACATTTCCAAATAAAGTTTCAAGCAGGGGTGAATGAATATACTCTCTAAGTTTGACAATGGCTTTTCCCCCCTGTAGACTATAGGGTGTGGGACAACTCTTGACTCCGCTGTGTGCAACAAGGACATTTTTG
Organism: Terrapene triunguis; assembly: GCF_002925995.2. Lineage (NCBI taxonomy): Eukaryota > Metazoa > Chordata > Testudines > Emydidae > Terrapene > Terrapene triunguis. The sequence continues at coordinate 17,449,815 of NW_020664447.1, read as the reverse complement.
ATTGACTCAAACAGGACATTTTTTTGGTTTTACTTTGCTGGATTTGTGCACCCAGAGTTTTACTTTGAGGTTCAGGTTGAAAGGGCTGAAAAAACTTGAAGCAAAACTCATCTAGCCACCATTTAGTTTAACCTGGTAGTTTAATAGGAAAATATTTTGGGTTTTTTTTTTTTTTTTTTTTTTAACTCTTTTAATGAACTTGTGCTGAGATTCAAGCTTGAAATGAAATCCCAAAGCAGATGAATTTCCATTTCATTTTCAAATATTCTCCCAGCTTTGTTCTCAACATGCCTAGAATTACACAACTGAATGAAGATATAACTGCCTTTTAAAAAAGTGGGCTAACATGGAAATGCAAAAAACAGAGCTGTGGAATTTTGTGGTTGTTTACGTCCCAACTGGGAAATATATCTAGAGAACCCATGTTGAAAATTTTTGGAGCTTGAAAAAGTGAGTGATATTCTCTAATATTCCAGATGGGAAGAAGCCCCTTAATGGGAAGCTATGGAGAAATTCTTCTCTCACTACAGAAGAAGCTATGGATAATTTAGATGGTACTCAAGTGGTAAGAGACTTGGTAATCAGTAAACACAGAGGTTGTAAAATAATGGGCCAGATTGCTTAGTAGTAAAATTGCATAACACCAGTCAAGTCAAAGGAGCAATGCTGAGGATAACACCAGCTGAGGATCTGGCCCATATCATAATTTACTTGAATGGTCTAGAAGTGTTTTATAAACTTTTACAAATGGTATATATACACAACAATCATTTCAGCCACTAATGACGTGACCCACCTCTGGGGTGGATCAAGGCAGCTTATTATCATCACACAGCAACACCACATGCCAACAGGGAAAGGATGATTTTGTAGCCAAAACACAGGCGTGGGAGTCTATTCCTGGTTCTGCCACATACTTCCCACATTGCCTTGGGCAAGTCACATGACCATTCTGTACCTTATTTTCTGTATAAGCAAAATGTGGATGATGAAAACCATGTTGTGAGGCGTAATCAACAAACTCAGCAATCCTTGGAAGGCTCTATAGAAATGTAGAATATTATTCTTAATATTTTAGGATAGCAATTATAGGGGAATAATGCAGCCAAATGAAACTACATGGAGAGCTTTGGAGTAGGCATAATGAAAGTAGCCTGATAGGAGTTTGTCCAGGACACCTGAACTAACACTCTGTATAGGGAGGGGGCGGGAGGAGGGTGAGAAAGAGAGAAATAGTCAGGTAAAGAGGAAAGTAGAGAGAATCTGGGAAGTAGAGACGACAATCTGTTTTGATTTATGAATAAAAATATTAGGAAGAGGAAAACAAAATCATTAATAAAAGTACACAGGAACAGGCAGCAAGTAGGAACATTTATTTCATGCACAAAGGATTGTGTCTACTTCATAAATATAGTGGACAAGAGAATTTCAGAATGTAATTAAGGACAAGATGCTGTCAAAGTGGACATGGAAATAATCAGTAAGAAGAATGGTGTAAAAGGATGCAGACAAAAACAAAATGCATGTCTGTTTAAAAAAAATGTGTAACACAAAAATATGTACTACTTAAGTTTAATTGACATGAAAATAGCAAGAGACCTGAAGATGAACAAAAGTAAACCGTTATAGATACATAAGAAGCAAACACATGGGCAAAGAGACAGGAAGGTCACTGCTGGGCAAGTGTAGAACAGTAAAGACAAATGTGGCCTTTATTTGCTGTGGGCATAAACAAATTCTTGGTCTCAATGTAGAAGTGGACTATAACATTGCAGAGAGGAACATCTTGTTGGGGGAGAGATGGGAAAAGAAGGTTGAGGTGAAGTGGAATGGCAAGACTGTGTGATACGGTGTCGCAGCAAATAATAAACTTGACAAAATACCAGGTGCAGAGTCAGATAAATTACATCCTGGGACTTTTCAGGCAATAACAAGGAAAATGGGAAAGCCTGTGGCAAAAGTATTTATAGCGCCAAAGACAGAGGACTGGAATGTGGCTAATATAATATAGATTATATACCTATAAAGTTGCTTTTAGCTACAGAAAAAATGTTGGTAAGATTGATAAGGAACAAGAATGTATAATATTATATACATTGATAAGGAACAAGAATGTATAATATTATATATTGCAGTTCGGAAAATAGAAACTAGCACAGATAAAGTGAAACTCATGCCAAGCAAGTTTGCTTGAATGACTTGAATACACTATGGAATTAGTGGGTCAGGATGAAACCATGGCTGTAGAGCAAATCAGCTAGACTTCAGGAGAGGACTTAATACTGTAGCACAAAGCCAATTAATTTACAAAGACAGAATGCAAAGTAAAGTGGTTTAGTAATAGAGTCTCAAGAAAATGGAAAAGTTGAGGGTAGAGGATGGAGAATCATAAAATTGTAGGACTGGAAGGGACCTTGAGAGGTTTTCTAGTCCAGTCCCCTGCATTCACGGTATGACTAAGTATTATCTAGACCATCCCTGACAGGTGTTTGTCTAACGTTCTCTTAAAAATCGCCAATGACAGAGATTGCACAACCCCCTAGGCAATTTATTCAAGTGCTTAAGCATCCTGACTGTACGGAAGTTTTTCCTAATGTCCAACCTCAACTGCCTTTGCTGCAATTTAAGCCCATTGCTTCTTGTCCTGTCCTCAGAGGTTAAGGAGAACAATTTTTCTCTCTCCTCTTGTAATAATATTTTATGTACATGAAAACTATCATCATGTCCCTCCTCAGTCTTCTCTTCTCCAGACTAAACAAACCCAATATTTTCAGTCTTCTCTCAAAGGTCATGTTTTCTAGATCTTTAATAATTTTTGTTGCTCTTCTCTGGACTTTCTCCAATTTGTCCACATCTTTCCTGAAATGTGATGCCCAGAACTGAGGCCTAATCAGCACAGAGTAGAGCGGAATAATTTCTCGTGTGTTGCTTACAGCACTACCGTTAATACAGCCAAGAATGATATTTGCTTTTTTTGCAACTGCGTTACACTGTTGACTCATATTTAGCTTGTGATCCACCATGACCCCCCAGATCACTTTCCGCAGCACTCCTTCCTAGGCAATCCTTTCCCATTTTGTATGCATGCAACTGATTGTTCCTTCCTAAGTGGAGTACTTTGCATGTGTTCTTATTGAATTTCATCCTATTTACTTCAGCTTATCCAGATCATTTTGAATTTTAGTCCTGTCCTCCAAAGCACTTGCAACTCGTCCCAGATTGGTATTGTCTGCAAACTTTGCCCTTATCTAAATAATTGATGAAAATATTGAAGAGAACCAGACCCAGAGCTGATCTCTGTGGGCCCCCACTTGATATGCCCTTCCAGCTTGACTGAGAGCCACTGATAACTACTCTCTGGGAACGGTTTTCCAACCAGTTATGCACCTACCTCATAGTAGCTCTATCTAGATTGTGTTTCCCTAGTTTGTTTATGAGAAGGTCATGTGAGACAGAATCAAAATCCTTACTAAAGTCAAGATATACCACATTTACCACCATCCCCACCCTCCCACAAGGTTTATTACCTTGTCAAAGAAAGTTATTAGGTTAGTTTGACACAATTTTTTCCTGACAAATTGATTGGTTAATTATTTGCTCCATTATCTTTCCGGGTACTGAAGTTAAGATGACTGGTCTGTAATTCCCCCGATTGTCCTTATTCCCTTTTTTATAGATCGGCACTATATTTGCCCCTTTCCAGTCCTCTGGAATCTCTTCCACCTTCCATGACTTTTCCAAGATAATCACACTAATGGCTCAGATATCTCTGCAGTCAGTTCTTTGCGTATTCTGGGATGTATTTCATCAGGCCCTGGTGACTTGAAAACATCTAACTACAGATGTTCCACTTCTTCAGTTTGCTGTACATGAGTGATCCTGTAACAGGCCATCATTTCAGTAGTAGATAGAAATAGAGCCAACAAGTCTGAAAATTATTTAAGAAGATCAAATTTATGGGGAAAATGTCACCCACTGATTTGTCTAGAGAAGCAATAAGGATAGGCATGCTAAAGTGTCTTGAGGGTTACAAACATATCTGTGTGTGTAAGTGGAGGAGATGATGATGTAAGAAGCCCTCTTCTGGTCCCTGTTTACAGCTGTGTAAGAGTAAAGCCACAGTCTTGATTCTTGAACAAGGTCTGGGCATGTGTAGCACAGACAGTAGCATTAGGCACATCAAAGAAATCAGAGTGACTGTATTATAGAGGAAGACATGCTGCTCCATTACAGAGATTGTTTTAGCTCCTGATCAGCGTGAGCTCTTTTGGCGTTCCTGTGTGAATTCTTCTCAGGGCTTGAAATATGGGTTTTGTGTATGTCAGTATGAAAGGTTTGCAGACCCATTTCTCAGAAAGAAAAGGCCATTATCAAGTGTGTGTTTGGGTTGAGATGAAATGGATTGGTTTGTATTTTCTTGTTTTATGAGCTGAGACCTTGACGCAGTATGCTGGCCTTTCCTAGCTCATAGTTCCTGTTCTACAAATTTTTTTCATAGGACCAGATTCTGCCCATGGATGCATTTAAAGTGATTTGATTAACTTCTTAAACAAGGTAAATCTATAGCTATTCCCCTTAGGGACGAGAGATAAGTGATAATCTTTGTAGCTCTCGCTCCTCCAGAGTGAGCTGAACTTAGACAAGTGCCTGCACTTGTCTATTGCATTTTGAGTACTGTGTCTAATTGTTAGATTTACTATTTTATTAATATCTCATTTTGGGTTTTCAATGAGGTGTAAATTTAGGAGAAGAGTTAAACTGATTTTTAAAACCCCCTCAGAAACATTGGAAACATTTTCTTATTCTCTCAGCAAGATTACAGCTTCTGCATTAGACTTTAGTCACTTATTCACTGATGAAATTTAAAATTATGGAGCTATACTTATCTCATAGAACTGGAAGGGACTTGAAAGGTCATCAAGTCCAGCCGCCTGCCTTCACTAGCATCCTACTTTCTATAGATGGAGGTTCACATGGTTAGATTACAGTCCTAAACATTGGAGCAAACAGGTGCATCCTAATCTTGGTACTGGACAGTGAAACCTCAAAAACGTTCAGAAGTTCTGGTACTAATTGTTAGGGACAGCCTTATTATGATTGTCCCTAGGAAAGGCTGAGATTTGGTGTCTCTTTTGTTATATTCCCATACGTTCTCTCAGCAAATTCACCAAGTCCATGATTTTTCCAGTGGCCACCAGGCACTTTTATTTCCCAATCATGTTTCATAACCTTTCAGTGCTGCAGCTTGTGTAAAAGATGGTAGGGTGCAACCAAGTCCCAAAGAGGAATACCATTATTTTAAAATGTGGGGAGGGGTCAAATGCTACTGGAAGATCAGGGAAGATCTGGACTGGCCTGGAATTTAGTTCTGATCCCTTCATAGATATGTGCCTTGGAAGATGCCTATGGCTACCACTGAAAGTTGTAATTCCACTTAATGGCCATCTCATTTGTATTTATAGACAGCTGTGGAAGAGTGACAAAAACACAGTAGGCAGTAGGCTGTGTCTTTTACAAGGTAACAAGAATGTGGAGATTATAATTTTAATACTTTCAAGGTGGCTACTGGATGATAATGATAGGGGCTTGAAAATGACTTTTTCTAACTTACATCAATAAAGCAATTCTTTTTCACATTGTCTAAATAACATTTTAGATAAGTGGATGGACAACTTGTTTATTCAAACAGGAAGTACTGTCCTTTCCGTAATTATACCCTTCTTGGTAATTTCAAAAATGGCTATGTTTAACAATATTGAAATGCAATTCATGAGCTGACAGAAATGTCACCTAAAAGAGGTTTAATCTGAGTGTGTGAACTGATAACATTTTTAATATGGAAAAAAAACCTACATGCTTATGGGAAATGATAGTGAAACAGATAGAGGAGAGAGAAAGTAAAATGAACATAGAGAAAATACAGATGAGAAACTATTGGGTGAAGAGAGTATAAGTAATAGGACAGGTAAATCTTGAATGGAAAAGAGGAAACATGAGATCATATTTGTCAGAACCTGTTTCCACATTAGGCAGACAGAGAAATGCCATCAAGTTGAGTGAAAAAAAGATCAGGTCACTTGGTTTTATTTCTGCCTCTGCCACTGACCCACTTTGTGACCTTTGGTAAGTATCATTGAATCTCTTTACACCACAGTTTGCCCATCTGTAAATAGGATATTCTGCGCTTTAGTTATTGTTGTGTTACAGAGTTAAATTTTAGCAAATGTGTGATGGGGCATTCTCCCCACACTAATCCTGGAGCAGTTAATATAAGAAAGAGAGGCCAATTAGCCATAGGCTGCACCTGGGAGGGCACTAGGATACAATATGGCTTAATTGGGAATGAAGTTTACCTGGGCAGAAAGATATGGGACTTCTGTAAAGCCAGGGAGCTGGCAACAGAGCCTGCAGTCACACTCCCCGATACAAGGGAGGAGAGTAGGCCCTGTAATAGGAAGTGTAGGAAGCAGTCCAAGGAAGGAGCAGTAAAGGCTGGGAGAATAAAGACCTGAGCTGCTGGGTCAAGGGTCCCTGGATTGGAACCTGCTGGAGAAGGCAGGCCTGGGTTCCTCTACAGTACGCTGTAGGAGTGGCATGCCAGGAGCAGCCTATTTGGGGACTGCTGGGGACAGTTTGATAGTAGCCCAGGAAGGGGGAACTTCAATGTGTTTTAGCCGGAGGGCTAAACCATGAAGAGGAAAGCTCCAGGAGCATGAGAGAGCCCATGCAGTGAGTGAATGGAATGATGGACTCAGAAATCGTCAGTCTATGTGGCAGGGCTGCCCAGAGGATTCAGGGGGCCTGGGGCAAAGCAATTTCGGGGGCCCCTTCCATAAAAAAATATTGCAATACTATACAATACTATATTCTCGTGGGGGCCCCTGTGGAGCCTGGGGCAAATTGCCCTACTTGCTCTCCCCCCGTCCCCCCACATAGGCGGCCCTGGGAAAAATAAACCTTCCGCATCTCGGCACAAACCCAGTTTTGAGAAAACTTCTTTACAAGGTATCACTGGTTCTCAGCATCAGCTAGTGCTAAAAGGCACTAAAGCTCATTAAAAGGGTTGGACAAATATTTTCCGTCAAAACTTTTTTTGGATCGAAAACTAGGGGTTTTTAAAAAGCAGAAAAAATCACAGACAATGTCTGTTTTCCTTCAAAATTTGTTGTGGTTTTTTTAATTGAAAAGCTGAAATTAGTCTGCCAAAACCTGAATATGGTTTGGGGTTTCAGAAGTGTGTGGCCAAATATTTGCTGCTTGCTGTGTTTGATTGTTTAAAGAAACAATAAAAAAAAATCTGCTTAAAAAAAATCCAAAACTTTTGAACCACTTCAGCTTGTGACCCAAACGCCTGAGCCCATCCAGTCAGAGATTTTTCCAGGTTTCTGATACTCTGCTGGCTTCCTTGACTCATATCTGTCTCCATAACTTTGGGTTAATTTAGGTTAGAACATAAGAACAGCCATACTAGGTCAGACCAAAGGTCCATCCAGCCCAGTATCCTGTCTACCGACAATGGCCAATGCCAAGTGCCCCAGAGGGAGTGAACCTAACAGTTAATGATCAAGTGATCTCTCTCCTGCCATCCATCTCCATCCACCCTCTGACAAACAGAGTCTAGGGACACCATTCCTTACCCATCCTGGCTAATAGCCATTAATGGACTTAACCTCCATGCATTTATCTGTTTCCTAGAGACTAGCTCCATGGGGTCCCTTACAAACTGGAGACGGTTACTGTGGGTTTGTCTTTAGTATAGTTTATGTACATACTCCACGAACTGAGCATTTGAGCTTGTTCCAGAATCTGGGATGAGCCTATGTTGTGAAAACTGAAATGCTCAAAATAGCACATGCATGTGAATGGACACAGGGTGCTAAAATTAAATTAACCCAGGCGGTCTCAACCTGGGGGTCACAAGGTTATTACTGGGGGTCACGAGCTGCCAGCCTCCATCTCAAACCCCGCTTTGCGTCCAGCATTTATAATAGTGTTAAATATATAAAAAAGTGTTTTTAATTTATAAGGGGGGGTCGCACTCAGAGATTTGCTATGTGAAAGGGGTCACCGTACAAAAGTTTGAGAACCACTGAATTAACCCCTCTGAAGCCTCAGGGAATGCAGGGGAGGGGGATCTCCCTTGGTAGGGTTGGGAAGGAGGTAGGTGGTGTAGGATATTGCTCTTCTCATATGATCCCTCCCCAAGTGGCTCATTTTAAATGAAGCTACCCTCCCCTGACATGAATCTCCCTATAGCACTGAAATTAAATATAGACTATAATTTGGCATTTGAGAAGTGAAAGGGACGGCAGCCCTAATGGAAAAGCTAACAGCTTGGCTCTTCTGCAAGCCTCAAACGGCTGATGAGCTTTAGGGTAGGGAAAGCTGTGCCTCCCAAACAGCCTGGCCCTGCCCCCCGACTGCCCGCCCCCTTCGGAATCCCCGACCCATCCTGCTCCTTGTCCCCTCTGTCCCCCAGAGACCCCCCCCAACCACCAGCCCGGGACCCCACACCCACCACCCCCCCTGCTCCCTGTCCCCTGACTGCCCCGACCCCTATGCACCCCCGCACCGAGTCCTGACAGACCCCCAGAACGCCCTAGATCCAACCCCCCTGTTCCCTGTCCCCTGACCGCCCCCCCCAACCTCTGCCCCCTCCCTGCCCCTTATCCAACCCCCCGGCCCCGGGCCCCTTACCCCCGGCTCCCCGCTCACCCGGAGCCTGAGCGCGTCGCATCCAGGAGCTTCCCTGGACAGCACTGCAGCATGGCTCCTCCCCGCTCAGAGCCGCGTGGTCAGGAGGTGGGGCTGCGAGCTCCAGCGGGGCCTGAGCTCCCGCCGCTCGGCCTGGAGCTTGCAGCCCTGCCCCCTGACCACGCGACTCTGAGCGGGGCGGAGCTCAGGCCCCGCCGGAGCCTGGGACGATCCTGGATGCGCTGAGGCTCTGGGAGAGGGGCAGAGGCGGGGTCGGGCCGGGGCCAGGGAGGGAGCCTCAGCCCTTCTCGTGGGGGCCCCTGCGGAGCCCGGGGCCTGGGGCAAATTGCCCCACTTGCCCCCCCCCCCCCGGGCGGACCTGCTATGTGACAAGCTAATCCCCAGGAGTGCCAGAGCAGCAAGAAAGCGTGCTCTGTCACAGAGCACTTTAGACCTTTATTCTGTAAAAACCTTATTGGAAATGGCAAAATCCAAAATGTAGAATACAAACTTTGAACACAATTTGAATTTTTCATGGTGATTTAATGAAAAAATGAATTGCTAAGAACGAATAATAAAAGTTGCAAAATCATCCCTGTTGACAATTTTTTCCCACTGGATTGTCTCACTTTTCTTTGTGTCCCTTTTGCACTGACCTTGACAGCGTTAAGGCAGGCTGACATCCCAAATGCCTGTATTGTGTGACAAGCAAATGTGCTTGTGTGTTCATATAATTGCTATAAAAGCATGTGGTTTTGCTGAGGCATGGATGGCTTTTGGTGTCCATTGGAGGTGGAATTGAAAGCCTTTAATGGCATATTGGATTATATTATTGACAGCATTATAGGTAACGTGAAAATGGAAAGGAATGCACAAGGCTTTCTCCGTAGCTTCTGATTGCCGTGCTTTTGTAGGTTTGGGGTGGACTAATGTGTACATTTAAACTACAGGTTTTTTCCCCATACTCTTTAATCTATTGCCTAAATAAAAATTTTAAAATGCAATAATACAGAAAATTCTATATTTTAGGTTTGTGATTATACATCAACTCAGCCTGCTGGATTTATTATAAGTAAGAGAAAAGACTTCCTCCAGTTCATTATTTTCCTCTCTTTTCCTTTCTCAGTATGGAATGTTAGATTTTTTTTTAAAGTTGCATCCATTGAGATTCATGTAGTCTGAAGAAAGACATTTACACAAATAGACTATGTAAACTTTCTAAACTATTGCAGCTTTGAGTGCTTTCCTTGCATTGGTTTTAGAATGTAATAAAATTAATTTTTTTCTTGTCCATAGAGCACCAAGATGTAATAGAACAGATAATCTGGCAATGAAAGAAGTTGAAAGTCTGGGGAAATATTTTTACATTCAGCTCTAAATTATACCACACAGTGTGAGTCTTCAGCCTTTACAGACACATAAATAGTTCTTCTAAATTTTTCAGGACTCCATCTGTGAATAAGAGGCTGGAGAATTGCGTCCATGAATGGATCCAGTACTACTTGTGAGCTTGTTAAAGGTGGTTTATTAATTAGTATAAATCATGACAATGTATCTTTTTAAAGTATGTATCATGGGACCTGCCAGGGGCCAGATACTGCTCCTTTTACTGGTCTGTACCATCAGCTAGTGGAAATCAGTGTAACACTGATTTACATTGGCTGAATTCAGAGTGGGCCAGAGCAAAACAACTATGAATTGTATACAAGAAACAGCCTTTGGGTCCAAATGATGTAAAGCACCTATTTGCAAGGGAAATAATTTATAGCGTGATCCTGCAGTGTCTTACTCCTGTGAGTAGTCCCATTGAGTTCAACAGGATTACTTAAGGCTGCTTGTAAAAGAAGCAGTGAGAGGAAAAAAGGCATCTTTAAAAAGTGGAAGTTAAATCCTAGTGAGGAAAATAGAAAGGAGCACGAACACTGGCAAATTAAGTGTAAAAAGACCAGTAAGAAGGCCAAAAAAGAATTTGAGGAACAGTTAGCCAAAGACTCAAAAAGTAATAATTTTTTTTTAAGTACATCAGAAGCATGAAGCTGAACAACCAGTGGGGTCACTGGATGATCGAGGTGCTAAAGGAGCACTCAAGGACGATAAGGCCATTGCGGAGAAACTAAATGAATTCTTTGCATCGGTCTTCACAGCTGAGGATGTGAGGGAGATTCCCAAACCTGAACTATTCTTTTTAGATGACAGATCTGAGGAACTGTCCCTGATTGAGGTATCATTAGAGGAGGTTTTGGAACAAATCGATAAATTAAACAGCAATAAGTCACTAGGACCAGATGGTATTCACCCACGAGTTCTGAAGGAACTCAAATGTGAAATTGCAGAACTATTAACTGTAGTCTGTAACCTATCATTTAAATCAGCTTCTGTACCAAATTACTGGAGGATAGCTAACGTGACGCCAATTTTTTTAAAGGGCTCCGGAGGTGATCCCGGCAATTACAGGCCTGTAAGCCAGACTTCAGTACCGGGAAAACTGGTTGAAACTATAATAAAGAACAATATTGTCAGACACATAGATGAACATAATTTGTTGAGGAAGAGTCAACATAGTTTTAGTAAAGGGAATCATGCCTCACCAATCTACTATAATTCTTTAAGGGGTCAACAAATATGTGGACCAAGAGGATCCAGTGGATATAGTGTACTTAGATTTTCAGAAAGACTTTGACAAGGTCCCACAGCAAAGGCTCTTACGCAAAGTAAGCTGCCATGGGATAAGAGGGGAGGTGCTCTCATGGATTGGTAACTGGTTAAAAGATAGGAAACAAAGGGTAGGTATAAATGGTCAGTTTTCAGAATGGAGAGAGGTAAATAGTGGTGTCCTCCAGGGGTCTGTTCTGGGACCAGTCCTATTCAACATATTCCTAAATGATCTGGAAAAAAGGGTAAACACTGAGGTGACAAAATTTGTAGATGATACAAAATTACTAAAGATAGTTAAGACCCAGGCAGACTGCGAAGAGCTACAAAAGGATCTCTCAAAACTGGGTGACTGGGCAACAAAATGGCAGATGAAATTTAATGTTGATAAATGCAAAGTAATGCACATTGGAAAGCATAATCCCAATAGTTCTCTGAAAACATCCACTCAATGTGCAGCGGCAGTCAAAAAAGCAAACAGAATGCTGGGAATAATTAAGAAAGGGATAGATAATAGGACAGAAAATATCATGTTGCTTCTGTATAAATCCATGGTACGCCCACATCTTGAATACTGTGTGCAGGTGTGGTCGTCCCATCTCAAAAAAGATATATTGGAATTGGAAAAGGTTCAGAAAAAGGCAACAAAAATTATTAGGGGTATGGAATGGCTTCCGTATGAGGAGAGATTAATAAGACTGGGACTTTTCATCTTGGAAACGAGACGACTAAGGGGAGATATAATAGAGGTATATAAAATCATGAATGGTGTGGAGAAAGTGAATAAGGAAGTGTTGTTTATTACTTATAACACAAGAACTAGGGGTCACCAAATGAAAGTAATAGGCAGCAGGTTTAAAACAAATAAAAGGAAGTGTTTCGTCACACAACACAGTTAACCTGTGGAACTCCTTGCCAGAGGATGTTGTGAAGGCCAAGGCCAAGACCAAGGTTCAAAAAAGAACTAGATAAATTCATGGAGGATAGGTCCATCAATGGCTGTTAGCCAGGATGGGCAGGAATGGTGTCCCTAGCCTCTGTTTGCCAGAAGCTGGGAATGAGCAACAGGGGATGGATCACTTGATGATTACCTGTTCTGTTCATTCCCTCTGGAGCACCTGGCACTGGCCACTGTCGGAAGACTGGATACTGGGCTAGATGGACCTTTGGTCTGACTCAATAGGGCCATTCTTATGTTCTTATGAATGGCCTGATCTTACTCCGATAGGTTCAAATTCTGATACCTTTACTCACATTGAGTATTGGTTTGCTCCAGATTAGCTCCATTGAAATGAGTGGGACCATTCTGGGCTCAGAAGTATTGTACAACATGAATAAGGGTATTACAGTAAAGCTTACTGAAATCAGTGAAGAGATTCTCAGTGTCTTCCTTGGGAGTTATATTGAGTCTTGTGGAAATACGGTTTTACAGGACCAGATCCTTGATTTTGACATCGTATTGTGTATTTTGGGATGTAGCCCTTTTTGGTCTGGACTTCTCAACATGAGGCTTGCAAATGCAGACTGGTGTTTTAAATATTTATTTATTTATTTACTTAAACAGCATAAAAGCACCATGTTTTCCATGCTGATGATGCCCTCTCATCAATTTAAAAACCCAGTTCAAAATTAAGATGGTCCAAACAAAAGATTTGCTTTTTAAAAGGGAATAGTAGCCTCATTTGACCTCACACATTGAACTGTATTGATCCAGTAACCTTGATAGGCTGGGAAATAATTCTTGGAAGATATTTAATTCCCCAGGCAGGCTTTTCTTTTCTTTTTGTACTGAATGATCCACATGAGATAAGCTTGCCAGTTTAATTCAAAGCAATAGCAATTTCATAACCACTCAGTCAGTATCAACAAACAAGAAGCTTAAAAAAGACCCTGCCTTTATATATTGGTTCCAGACAATACATTCTGTTTAACACTGCTGGGAATCCAAGACTTTCAATATTAAACGTATTCATTGCTTTTCTCTTGCTTTTTTAAAAGAGGCTGTGCTTTCTAAAAGCAAAAATATAATGATTTTTCTTGGTTTTAATCACATTATTATCCACTTTTCATTTACCCCAGTTCTGGTCTGTTGTGACACCATTTCCATAAATAACTGTTTCCATAGCTGGGTCCTGAGACTTCTCAGAACTCCAGTATAGCAAAGGAGACTGATCTGAAGTCCATTGAAGTCAATGGTAGTCTTTCCAGGTGCCATTGAATGGTTGAAACTCACAGATGCCACCTTACTTAATATTTTCTTTCTTCCCTAGATATTAAGATCTTGTTTGAGTTTTCAACAATATCTAGAACGGTTCAAATCCTTGAACATGCTCTTCACTTGAAAGGTTGATTTGCTGTCTTTGAAACAATAGAGTTTATGCTCTAGTCACTCAATCTTCAGTATCTAGTTGCTTTCAGTTTGTAATTGTTAGAATGTACTGTTAGCTCTACCTTTCATATTTAGGAATGTAACTGCACCAGGGAACACGAGGAGCCTACCTGCAGTTACTTGGAACCAGAGTGCTTAGTCTTTTCATGATGGGTGTAAAATCATTTTACCGGGAGCATCTTGAAATACCTCATTGCAAAGAATCTATCAGGACATGGGCTCAATCTTTCTCCTGGTCCCAGTGGTATGCAGCTCTCTGTGTCATGTGAAATGAGTTAGTTATGCAAACAGTTCAGCACCAGTGTATGTGAACCAAACAGCCCATATTGAATGGCAAAATGAGGCCATGAATGAAAGTGTGAATTCCTATGTATTCACAATAGGAAATAACCAAACAATATTCAAAATTGAGTGTTCGTAGCGCAGCCAAACGTAACAATAATAATGGCAATGTTAATTATAATACTAGTTGTTATTATTTAATTTAAGGGCAGATGCTACTGTGGATGAATTTGGCCCACTAATTTATCCTTACAATAGGTCGGTAAGGTATGTAAGTCTTATTATCCACAGTCTACAGATAGGAAAGTTGAGGCAGAGAAGTTAAGTGGCATGTCTGAGGTCACAGAGGGAATCAGAATCTGAGCCAGGATTAAAACACAGAATTCCTTGATTCTCAGTCCTATTCTAAACCACTGGACCTAATTTCCTTCTATTTATAAATTGCACCCAAAGTATGTTAAAAGAACAATGTTTGCAAAGTAAAGCATTCAAAAGTTAGAAAATGCCAGCTGGGTTCTCATTTCAGAAAAAATCAGGGGTTGTAGTGGGCAAAGTTGTGTCTTCATATAGAACATTATATATAATTATATCCTGCAAAGTTGGGGGGGAGAGGTGGGAGAGGCAAAAAATGGAAGACATAATGGAACATACAGACCTATGAAAAGTCAGAGGGCAACTGTCCTCCTTGCCCCCAAAGCAAATGATGACCCTGATGCCAGCATTAGCTCCACAGCACGGTCCTCTATTGTTTGAGCTGATGGGGTAACTGATAGCAATAGCAGGCGGATATCTTCTATGTGTACCTGCCGCTAGAGGGGGTGGAGTTGCACTCTTTGCTAGCATGTTTCACAGTTGTTTGCTAGGCAGCAAAGGAATGTTGAGACTTGGGAATAATAGATTTGGATTCCATGTTGTGGAGCGGAGTGTGCTCTAATGGTTGTAACACTTCCTGGGGGTACCCAGGGTTGTGAGGCAGCTGCTATCGCCTGACCTTAGCAAGAGAAAGCTTTGTCTGTGCCTGCTGTGGGTCAACTCCTTGACTCCACCAGCCGTGGGCAACACAAGCACTGCCCTCTTAGCCAATGTAGGCTCTGCTGTCTCTCTGCAGGTTAGCAATAGGCACGCTCCATCCCCCAAGCCCTCTGAGCAGCCCACTGGAGCATCCACTCCCTGATCCATGGGACACTTGCAGTATTCATAGATGTGTTGTTCCCAAAAAATGCAGTACTCCCCAGCTTACCAGTTACATCTCAGATGACCACTGCACTGAACATCAAGCACTTAGTTAAGCTTATAGTAAAAACAAGTTTATTTAACAAAGTATGGGTGATAACAAGTAGAAATATTGGAAACAAATGGTTACATATAAAATAAAAGCATAATATGAATTCTAGAGCCTAGATTTAATTAACAAAATACCATCATGTCTAATAAAGTAATTGTTCATCAGTGTTTTCATGCCAGGCAGACTGTGATCCCTTTTTCATAAAAGAAGCAAAATTGTCAGCTTGTCTCCTCGGTGAAGACTCTCTGCACCCCCAAATATACACCAATGTTCCTTCCCTTGTCTTTACTTGTAAAGATAATGCCCTCCTGCTGTTTATTTTTTCCTGTGGCCTCCCTCCCTTGTCGACTTCACAAG
Organism: Terrapene triunguis; assembly: GCF_002925995.2. Classification (NCBI taxonomy): domain Eukaryota; kingdom Metazoa; phylum Chordata; order Testudines; family Emydidae; genus Terrapene; species Terrapene triunguis. Next base: position 17,434,156 of record NW_020664447.1, on the reverse strand, counting down.
CTCTTCATTGGCATTTGACTCAATATACCAAAAGGTACCCATTGTAAGACTACAGTGCCCCATACGCTCGTGACCAGAGGGAGAGAGAAACCTTGTCTGCATTCTGTTTTAAAGACGCATGTCACCTCTTGGTAACCTGCTTTAACTTCAAGGCTTTGAGAACATAATTTCCAGTTTAGATACATAACTCCTTAAATACTATCCTTATATACATTTTGAAATAATTATTATGATCAGTGGGCTACTGGCTCTTGATAGAGCTCTTGCATGCCACCATTTGGTAAACTTAATATGCCTACATCTGACCCTTTAAAATTCTATACCCCTGGAACCAAGAGGTCCATAGGTCATAGTGGTTACATTACAGACCTCTCTGCCTCTCTCCCCTCCCCAGCTTCTCCCTGCTAACTTCTGCTCCTATCTCCACTTTCCCTGCCCAAGTTCCTTTCTCTTCTGTCTGTTTCCTATGCTCCTACCCATCTGCCCACTCCACAGTTCCTGGCCCTCTCCACTCTGTTCATATTCTCTCCACCATCTTCTTCCCCCACCAGGTTCTCATTACTCACCCCTCGGCATTCAAGTCATGCAGCTTCCTCTTTCTCTTCCACTCTGCCTGGGCAACCACAGAGGAAGCATTAAAAATACAGAAGAGACAGTCTCCCCACTTTCAGTTCTGGTGCCTAGGGCCACATTGGCCCCTAGTAAAAGGATGGAGTAATGGCAGCCCCTTTAATCCTTGGATGGAGCATCTCCAGTTGCTCTGTGCAGATGACACGTACAAGGTCTTGTCAGCATGTCAGAGTTGTGATATGGTAGAGCATGCTCAGCCCATATGGAACCTTGAGGGAATTCAACTTTCAAACTCTTAATAGGTCCGTACTAAGATTTTTCAGAGGCTCATAACTTGGCCGAATTTGGTTAGATTTTTACAGGGATGGAAAAAGGCGGAAAAAGGCTGACACAAATGTCACCCTGATGCCAAATTTAAAGTCTCTGCTTCAAAGCATGGGGGAACTGGAGCTTCTTGTAAGAATGGTTTTAATATGGGCAAAACATTGTACTGTTCCCTATTTTTTTTTCTGAGAAATGACTGACCTGTTTTAGTTGAAATTTTGCCAAAAAAAAATTCAGTATATCCTAGACACCCAGCATGGGAAAACTTTAAGTTTAAGTTGAGCAATGTTAACTGGGTACTATAATGTAGAGTATTGGGCAGCTTTAACTATAGGCATCTACCGTTCTGCCTAGATGCTTAACAGGTTTAGATTAAGCCCTGCAGTTGAAATTGATACTTATTTGTTGAGTATTAGATATGGGAAGTCTAGAAGCCATGTGGGATGCTTGACAGGCTCATTTGCATGCTAATACCCAGAATGCTTTTCCATCTCACAGCTGTTTCACAGTGGTGCTGGTGTCCTAGCTCCTGGAACATGCTGAAAAGTTTAGGCACCCTTGTGTGTTCACAGAGTTTTTATCTATAGTGTTGTGCAGTAAAAATAATAAATGTTTCTATGCTAAGTGAGCATATGCTAAGTACAAGACTAATTGCTAGACTAAATAGTATACCCATAATGGTACCTGAAAAAAATGCAATGGTGAAAAACATCCATTTCAGAGTCTACTAAAAAAAGAAATTGTTATGAAGAGTGTATCATCAAAATGAATGATTGGACAAATTCAGTGCATAAACTGCAATGAAGATGCAAGTTAAAATAGCTTAGGACACATTACATGTAAAGAGAATGAAAAGTTAAGATACATCAAGGAGATGTAGAGGTTGAAAGGGGCCACCTTTAACATCATTTGAGATTGAGTCATCCCAAAGGTAAAGCTGAATGTTTCATATCACAGAAAAACTGGTGGGCTTGCCTTAGATATTTCTGAAGTGGTAGAGCTCCATGAGTTCTATGGTGACCTACCATGGCCTGCATTCATCACCTAGCTTGTAAAGACTTCAGCAGCCAGGTGCATCACCTTGATAGTACTTGCAGCTTTATCCTCTAAATTGTGTCCATACAGATGGAAATTGTTGGACTGAGTTTTTGAAATTAAGCTTCCTTATGACTATTTATCACCAGAACCCTATTCCTACTTGGCAGATTTAAACCTTGACATATAGAATCCAGATTGATTTCAAGGCTGTAAGATTTTAACTACAAGTAACACAGGATCACTTATGAACTTTTGAAAAAGTCTTTTGCAAGCCATGCTTTACCTGCGTATACAGCATGTATCCTAATTAACTGACTGAATGAATAAAAGATCATATTTTCTTGTTTAATCTTTTCCTACTGTAGTTCTCTTAAGAACCATTTCACAAATATAATGAAATTCATACTCTTTATTCCCCTGATCTTAAACTAAGATGTATTTTGAAATTTTAAAGTACACTTAGTACAGCAGTTGAAGGATGGACTTCTGGCTAGGCTGCTGCACTAAGGGACTGTTTGATAGCTGTGGAGAACCCAGCTCTACTGTCCCCCTGTCCAGCAGCTTTGGGTTATAAGACAGGAACATCTAGAAACTTATCTTCAATTCTGTTGTAGGACAATGGTTGGAACCAGAATAAAAATGGATGGGAATTTGAAAAGATGTTGTCCCTCGAGCCTGACGTTCATCACTTGGGCCAAAGTGATTTTGAATGCTCCATTTTTTTCATTGTATAAGCATCAAAATTCTGAAATGGCTCAGGCATTAAATGTTTTCCCATTACATATTCTGTTTAAAATTGGTTGATTACTCATGTCACTGGAAGAGTTACACCAGTACCTGTTGTAAACAACAACTTACACCCACAATCCACATCATAAGGAATCTAATAAGCCATCCGTGCTAAAGTTAGATTTTACAAATCTGGAACAGTATTTCTTCATGTTGGGTGCTTAAATTGAAAATAAAATGTGCATATTAAGCAGAAACATGATATACACGTGGGAACATGATTTTGGATGTTTTTATGATGTGTTGCTAAGTTCTGAATTGTGATTTTTTTTTAATATAGGTTTCAAAATCTTTTATATTGCTTTTTTCCTGGCAGCCACTGAGAAATATACAGGCCTTCAGTGCTAATAAAATATGCCATGGAGTGTGACAGAATTTAATTTTAAGCAAACCTGGCATATTATATTTGCATCTGAATATAGTTATTTAATTCTTATCACTTAATATTCTTCCTGACATTCCGACCCTGATGAGCACATAAACCATGTCTCCTAGGTTATATCAGACAGGCCCAGTCATGATTGCATTCATTTTAGATAGGCTTGTTGAGCACATGTTAATAAGGTAATATATAAGTGGACAGATAGTCTATTCTTCCCTTTGAAATTAGGTTTGACAGACAGTATTTCAAGTTGCCTCATGAGCCTAAAATATTACTACCCATGAGATTGTCTAGGTATCATGAAAGAAAGCATCTTCATTAAGAGTTTGTTCATGCAGTCTAAAGAGTGACTGAATTTTCCCTGAATTTTCACTGTTTATTTGTAACATAGTCCAACACTGAAGTGCTTCATAATACTGATTGTCCTGAAGCGTAGTATATTGGTGTTCATGTCTCATATTGATAATTTCAATGTATTGCAACAACAACATTTATCTCCACTTAGATGAGCCATTTAAGTATTTTCCCTCATCTAAATACTGATTTACAACTGGTGCACAAGGTTGAAAATACTTCTAATATAAGGGAAATTATCTTAACCTTACAGCTGGTAACACAGCAGTTTATTAAATATGCAATAGATTAAGGTTTCTGAAGTTTGTGGCTGTACAAGCAGTTATTCATGTTTATGTAGAGAATGATATTTGTTCCTGAGGGCTGCCGAACACATGCTCACAGTCTGATCTATCTAATGATGAATCAAATGGCTGTGGATGTGAATAATTCAGAAAATTAGGCAGTTCTATTGAAAAGCAAGAAATCAGAAACCTTCTTGGGGGCTGCTTAAAAGAGATATCAATCAATTCATCATCCATTTACCAGCCAGCAAGGCAAAAGACTAAATGTGAATTGAGTTATTTTTGGTTTTTGTCTTTTTTACTAAAAGATGTACTAATATTTTTCCTCACACTTTCTAAAACCATTAATTGTTTATGTAATTAGGTATAGAGGCTTTAAATGTTACATTATCAGAGGAGCGATTGGTGAATGCAGTCTAACTGTCTCTTCAATGAAAGTTCACAGTTCAGTAATCAACCTTATTCAGTCATGTAGGCATTGCTCATTAAACTTTAGTAATTATATATTTTGGAACGTCTGCCAGTGATTCTGGTGAGAATTTCTCATGAATCTATGGTGATTATGTTGGAGATGGATTGAAAATAAATGTTCCCTACATCAAACAGAAGTTTGTTTGCATTTCACTTGTTTTTGCAATTGGCTTATATATAATCACTGTATAGTATATTGCATTTACTCAAGCATGGGGGGAAGAGGGGAGGGGAAGGGGGATATAAAAGAGCTTGAAACATATGAAACTGGTAGGTCTGAACTAATACAGAGCTTGTTATGCGAATCATTTAACAAGCCACAAGAAGACAATACTTGTAATTCTAAAGGCTCAATTAGGACCTCTACAAGTCATATATATGACATAAAATAATGTATATCATATCAGTCCATTTGAAGGCCTAGTAGACACTTCTGTGTTACATTTCAAAAATGAGACAATTATATAACTCCTGGGTTGCCAAAATACAGTTGTACTAGGAAACTGCTGGGTTCTGAAATGTCATTAGAGTGTGTGTGTGTGTGTGTGTGTGTGTGTGTAATTAGTGATACATAAACTATAGACAACATTTTTTCTTATGTAATCCAAATATAATTCAATACAAATTATAAGCAATAATAATTTATCATTTTCAGCTATTTCAGACCAAGTGTGGGAGCAAACAGCAGAATAGACAAAAGAGAAGTGACTCCAGCTTGTTTTGACATGTAGCTGGCCTCATGATGTAGTGAAGAACATGTCATGCTCCATTTTCTAGTGAGATATGCAATAGCCTAGGTGATGTCACAATGAAACAAGCAGTTGATGTCAAGACTTTCACTTTATCTAGAGATATGTCAACAAATCACAAAATGATATAACTGTAACAGCAAAAGATTTCAGCACCAAACTGTAATGTTGTTGAACGGAGTCTAATTTGTGTCTACAACAGTAAAAGCTGAGATAATGGGACAAGTATTGTGTACACACACACTCATTGCTTTTTGATTAAGAAATGCCCCATACTTTGTAGATATGTATGCTGTATACATATTTGCTATATGGTGGGCATTGTTAGCACTGACTTTCTGAAGTTGGCACTCCGGGGTTTGTGTTGTTTCAGGTCCCCAGGGTTTTGTGTGGCCCAAAGGGGGTTAGGTCTTTGTGTTTGAGGATTCCAGAATACTCAGGTATTTTCAAACGTTACCACTTTACGACAAGCAGAACAATGCACATGATGGACAGGCTAGAAGCAACTATCTCAAGATACAGAGAAGGGTATAGGATGAACATTGACTGTATGAGGCAGAAGCACAGATATGGAAATCTTCCCCATGCCCAGATCAGCAAGCACATATATTGAGTCAAAAAGATCAGTATATGGTTGAAATTGTGTGCCCTCCCCTGATGCTGCACTTACTTTGCCCAGTTCAGTTTTTGCCCAGAGATCCATACCGAGTCCTTAGTTTGTTAGCATTGTTGTCAGTGTCTCAGAACACCAATTAAGGTCATTGAAACAGAACTGGTTACCAATGGCTGTCACTGCTTGCAGACATCAGTGTAGTTATAAACGAAAGGAAATGAGAACAGAACACATAATAATTTAAGCAAGCAACATAAGCAATTGTCAGGGTTTTTTTTTACCTTATCAGAATTTGAAAGGGAAATATGTCTGACACAACTAGGGGTTAGGATCTTGACCGCTTTGTTATTTTGGTCCATCTTTGGTCTTTTCTTTCCTCTCTAACTTCCAAATAGATGCCATCATGACACAGGAGCTTCTTCTGAAAGGACAGGGTTTGTGAGTTATCCCAAGGGTGTCCTCTGTATTGCTTCACAGAACAGCTAGCTAATTGTGTTGTAGAACAGGGACTCTGGCTTCACTCCACTACAAGATGAAGCACATTAACTGTTTCAATGCATTTATTTTCCATTAGCTAGGTAAGAGGGCATGTTAAGGTTGCTTCTTAACCTGGGCCTCCCAGATGTCAGCATGAAGTGTTGCTGCTTCACCACCATGGTAGCTTTTCTTTCACAGTCATATGATTCCAAAGGTAATGTTGCCTTCTGTCAGTCTGGATGGAAAGATAGATACCTCTGCATATTGGGTTTATTGATTTGAAAATACATGCTGGGAAACTAACTGCATAGCCAAACATTAAGTGAATAGTAAAGAATGTCCCTAAGTGTCTTTCAGATTAGCATTCATCAAGAGAGAGATTTCATATTTTAAATCCAGCATATAAAGTATTGTTTTCTTTGTTGGTGTATATGATGAAAGCTGGATTGACAGTCCTCTATTTAATTTATTCACAGAGCAGGTACAAGAGAGTAGTAGGGAAACCTTTTCTACACTCCCCATTCTTCAGTTTTCTTCTGGAGGGTAGTATGGTATTTATGGCCCATCAATCACTGGTACGATGCGCGAGAACAGCAGCAAGATCACCAAATAGTACCTGTTATTTTGGTGGGGTTTGTGATTAGGATATCTGTCTAATGAAAGCTACCTCATTTAACAACCTTTCATATCTTAATTCTGTAAGAATCTTAATCCCCATTCCTTCATCCCAGAGAACCTTTGTGAATGTCTCATCCTAATTAAAGAAAAATAAGCGATTGTAATTTGTGTGTCAGAAAACCAAATTTAAGATGGAATAAATGTTTATTTAAAATGAACACCTGCTAACATAATGTCAGTTTTATGCATTTTAAGCAAAACTCTTTTCCCTTATGATTAATTTTTCTCCCAACATTAGAAGTTTCTGTAAATCTGAACTTTAAATTAGAATAGAAGTGTGGCCAGTTTACATTTAGAGAAAATGTTTAATTTCCAATTAAATACGAGGGCTGTGATGCCTTTGGGGGAATTGACTGGCTTCAGTTGTCGACTGGGTGATTATTAGCAATAGAAGATATTCAGACTTAATTATACTTCTGTGTATTATGATTAATTCTGTCTGGAAAGCTGGTATTTCACATTTTTTCTTTTAATTGAAATGTACTGACTTAAAGAAGCAATATTTTTAAAGCTTGCAAATTTTAAAGATTTGAGCAGGAGGAAAAAAGAAATATTGCATGCATTGTTCTGAAACCAAAACATTTACAAAGGTATGAGCTGAGAGAGAAAAAGAAAAAGCGCGTTTTGATTAGAGGAAACAACTGATGGCCTAAAGGAAGTTAATGGCTGTGACAGGGCAGCTGCCCCTCACTGGCTGGCAAAGGGTTAATAGCAGCTCTTGGAGTGGCTGAGCAGAACCCAGCCAATCAGAGGACGGCTTAGAAGCAGCCAATCAGGGCTAGTCTGGGCCCTATAAGAAGGGCTGCAGGGCAGAAAGGAGCTCGGTCTCTCCCTGGAGCTTGAGGAAGAAGTACTGTCCACCTGTAGAGAGAAATACCTGGGACAGAGCAGTGCTGGTCAGGGGAGCAAGCGGAGCTCCAGCCTGGCTGGCTCCCAGACTGAGGCCTTGATACAGGGGCCGAGTAGGTGCTGGGGCTACGGGGAAGTGGCACAGGGAAAGCAGGTAGTGGCAGAGGGTAAGGAGAGGCAGTGAACAGCTGCCAGCTATTGGGTCCCTGGCCCCATTGGCCAACAAGGGAAGTGGCCAGCCAAAGGACTGCAGTTTGCCCCTGAGTGAGGGGCTGGACTAGGGGCAGCAGTTCGCCACTGTGACAAAAGGACAGGCGAAGGACTGCCGGTTCCTCCAGCAGGGGGCAGACAATGGAGTTGGGGCACAGCCGGAGGGCCATGCTCTGAAGAGGACACCGTGGTCTGGGAGCAACGCGGGTCCCCACAGACAGTGGAGACGGTGGAGAAGCAGTGACGGAAAGTAAGAGACCAGTAGAGGAGGATGCCCTGCTGATGGATAGAGCTAATTCTTCTAAATCATTACTAGGCCAGTAATGTGGCACAGTGTGCTGTTGGATGAACCATCTTCGAGATTAAACCAAAACCCCAGTCCTAGGGAGCATGAAGGATCTTGTGTTGGCACATTTTGCAAGAGTTCAAATGTTAGCCCTATGTTTTGGCCAAATCCCAGTTGCTGTTAGTATTACTTTGCACTTTTGAATAGTTAAACTCCAGAGATGGATACATTTCAGCAGTGAAATAAGCGATTCCTGTAACAGCTTTTACAGCACATATTCAGGATTAAATTAATTATTCAGGGCTAGACCCTGCACAATTTGAGTGGAATGTTACACATATAAGGTAAAAAAGGATGAATAGTACAGGAAGCACACAAGAACCCAGGTGAGAGTTGCTTCGAGTTTGCTGAGCTGCTTTGAAGTTACTTCTAATATTAATTGCAAGAGTATGAATCATAGAATCATATGCTCACCTGTATCTCCATTGCTGGTACACGGACGCTCCTCTGATCTCCAGAGGAAGAAAGAGGAGCGTCCATGTACCAGCAATGGAGATACAGGTGAGCAACCGTTTTCGTGTTCTCTCCACAGGTACTAAAGTGGAGAGTGGACTAGATGATACATCTGAGGGAAGGGAGCAGAAGGAGACTCCACCGATTGGAAGGCATGAGATGCGCTGTCCAAGGGATGGGGGTTCCACGACCACCGCTCCTGAGAGAAGGAGGCGAGTGGTGGTGGTCAGGGACTCCCTCCTCAGGGGGAGTGAGTCATCTATCTGCTGCCCCGACCGGAAAAACCGAGAGGTCTGCTGCTTGCCAGGAGCTAGGATTCACGATGTAACGGAGAGACTGCTGAGACTCATCAAGCCCTCGGATCGCTACCCCTTCCTGCTTCTCCATGTGGGCACCAATGATACTGCCAAGAATGACTTTGAGCAGATCAGTGCAGACTACATGGCTCTGGGAAGAAAGATAAAGGAGTTTGAGGCGCAAGTGGTGTTCTCGTCCATCCTCCCTGTGCAAGGAAAAGGCCTGGGTACAGACCGTTGAATTGTGGAGTCAACAAATGGCTACGCAGGTGGTGTCGGAGAGAAGGCTTTGGATTCTTTGACTATGGGATGGTGCTCCAAGAAGGAGGAGTGCTAGGCAGAGATGGGCTCCACCTAACGAAGAGAGGGAAGAGCATCTTCGCAAGCAGGCTGGCTAACCTAGTGAGGAGGGCTTTAAACTAGGTTCACCGGGGGAAGGAGACCAAAGCCCTGAGGTAAGTGGGGAAATGGGATACTGGGAGGAAGCACGAGCAGGAGAGCGCAAGAGGGGGAGGACTCCTGTCTCATGCTGAGAAAGTGGGACGATCAGCGAGTTATCTTAAGTGCCTATACACAAATGCAAGAAGCTTGGGAAACAAACAGGGAGAACTGGAAGTCCTGGCACAGTCAAGGAACTATGATGTGATTGGAATAACAGAGACTTGGTGGGATAACTCGCATGACTGGATGGATATAAACTGTTCAGGAAGGACAGGCAGGGCAGAAAAGGTGGAGGAGTTGCATTGTATGTAAGAGAGCAGTATGACTGCTCAGAGCTCCGGTATGAAACTGCAGAAAAACCTGAGAGTCTCTGGATTAAGTTTAGAAGTGTGAGCAACAAGGGTGATGTCATGGTGGGAGTCTGCTATAGACCACCAGACCAGGGGGGTAAGGTGGACGAGGCTTTCTTCCAGCAACTAACAGAAGTTACTTAGATCGCAGGCCCTGGTTCTCATGGGAGACTTTCGTTCTCCCAGCAGATATCAGGGTGATTATACAGCGGGGCACAGACAATCCAGGAAGTTTTTGGAAAATGTAGGGGACAATTTCCTGGTGCAAGTGCTGGAGGAACCAACTAGGGCAGCGCTCTTCTTGACCTGCTGCTCACAAACTGAGAAGAATTAGTAGGGGAAGCAAAAGTGGATGGGAGGCAGTGACCATGAGATGGTCGAATTTAGGATCCTGATACAAGGAAGAAAGGAGAGCAGCAGAATACGGACCCTGGACTTCAGAAAAGCAGACTTTGACTCCCTCATGGAACTGTTGGGCAGGATCCCTTGGGAGAATAACATGAGGTGGAAAGGAGTCAAGGAGAGCTGGCTGTATTTTAAAGAATCCTTATTGAGGTTGCAGGAACAAACCATCCCAATGTGTAGAAAGAATAGTAAATATGGCAGGCGACCAGCTTGGCTTAACAGTGAAATCCTTGCTGATCTTAAACACAAAAAAGAAGCTTACAAGAAGTGGAAGATTGGACAAATGACAGGGAGGAGTATAAAAATATTGCTCAAGCATGCAGGAGTGAAATCAGGAAGGCCAAATCACACTTGGAGTTGCAGCTAGCAAGAGATGTTAAGAGTAACAAGAAGGGTTTCTTCAGGTATGTTAACAACAAGAAGAAAGTCAAGGAAAGTGTGGGCCTCTTACTGAATGAGGGGGGCAACCTAGTGACAGAGGATGTGGAAAAAGCTTATGTACTCAATGCTTTTTTTGCTATGTCTTCACGAACAAAGTCAGCTCCCAGACTGCTGCACTGGGCAGCACAGTATGGGGAGGAGGTGACCAGCCCTCTGTGGAGAAAGAAGTTGTTCGGGACTATTTAGAAAAGCTGGATGAGCACAAATCCATGGGGCCGGATGCGCTGCATCCGAGGGTGCTAAAGGAGGCGGCGGATGTGATTGCAGAGCCATTGGCCATTATCTTTGAAAACTCATGGCGATCGGGGAAGGTCCCGGATGACTGGAAAAAGGCTAATGTAGTGCCCATCTTTAAAAAAGGGAAGGAGGAGGATCCGGGGAACTACAGGCCAGTCAGCCTCACCTCAGTCCCTGGAAAAATCATGGAGCAGGTCCTCAAGGAATCAATTCTGAAGCACATAGAGGAGAGGAAAGTGATCAGGAACAGTCAGCATGGATTCACCAAGGGCAAGTCATGCCTGACTAACCTGATTGCCTTCTATGAAGCGATAACTGAGTCTGTGGATGAGGGGGAAGCAGTGGATGTTTTACTCCTTGACTTTAGCAAAGCTTTTGATACGGTCTCCCACAGTATTCTTGCCGCCAAGTTAAAGAAGTATGGGCTGGATGAATGGACTATAAGGTGAATAGAAAGCTGGTTAGATCGTCGGGCTCAATGGGTAGTGATCAATGGCTCCATGTCTAGTTGGCAGCCAGTATCAAGCAGCGTGTCCCAAGTGTCGGTCCTGGGGCCAGTTTTTTTCAATATCTTGATTAATAATCTGGAGGATGGTGTGGACTGCACTCTCAGCAAGTTTGCAGATGACACTAAACTGGGAGGAGTGATAGATACGCTGAAGGGTAGGGATAGGATACAGAGGGACCTAGACAAATTAGAGGATTGGGCCAAAGGAAATCTGATGAGGATCAATAAGGACAAATCCAGAGTCCTGCACTTAGGACGGAAGAATCCCATGCACTGCTACAGACTAGGGACCAAATGGCTAGGCAGCAGTTCTGCAGAAAAGGACCTAGGAGTTACAGTGGACGAGAAGCTGGATATGAGTCAACAGTATGGCCTTGTTTCCAAGAAGGCTAACGGCATTTTGGGCTGTATAGGTAGGGGCATTGCCAGCGGATCGAGGGACGTGATCATTCCCCTCTATTCGACATTGGTGAGGCCTCATCTGGAGTACTGTATCCAATTTTGGGCCCCACGCTACAAGAAGGAAAAATTGGAAAGAGTCCAGCGGAGGGCAACAAAAATGATTAGAGGGCTGGAGCACATGACTTATGAGGAGAGGCTGAGAGAACTGGGATTGTTTAGTCTCCAGAAGAGAAGAATGAGGGGGGATTTGATAGCTGCTTTCAACTACCTGAAAGGGGGTTCCAAAAAGGATGGATCTAGACTGTTCTCAGTGGTACCAGATGACAGAACAAGGAGTAATGGTCTCAAGTTGCAGTGGGGGAGGTTTAGATTGGATATTAGGAAAAACTTTTTCACTAGGAGGGTGGTGAAGTACTGGAATGGGTTACCTAGAGAGGTGGTGGAATCTCCTTCCTTAGAGGTTTTTAAGGTCAGTCTTGACAAAGCCCTGGCTGGGATGATTTAGTTGGGAATTGGTCCTGCTTTGAGCAGGGGGTTGGACTAGATGACCTCCTGAGGTCCCTTCCAACCCTGATATTCTATGATTCTATGCATTCACACTACAAAATTAACTTAGGTGATCTACCCTTGAGTTATTTCCTTGTGTTAGTGTATCATGTATCTCCTTCCCCTGTGCTTACATGGAGGTGGAGTGAGGTAAGGCTGACCAATGCACTTCTTTCGTGCATGCACTGCCTGAGCATGGACTGCCTGAGCCCCCACCACTTAACATGCATAATCTGTGTAACGTGATAACATGGCGTTGATGTGATTGGAATCTGATTTCGGCCACTATAGTTAGGCGGGTGTGTCTTGAAGTGTGCAGGCAAATATTACAGAGTCTCTCAAACATGTCCCTTTAGTAGCTGCAGTTTCTTTCCTTCATATCCTGTTCTTGTTTCCTCATTGCCCAGTCATTCTGCAGATAGTTGTCCACTATCTTCTCCTTCTTCTCCAGCATCTTCTCTGCTGTGGTCTGGTTTTGCAGTTCCGATTCACAGAGCTTCCCCACTCTGCTGGCAAACTCCCTTTGCATCCCTGCATCAAGTTTTTCCTACTGCTGCAAAGATTGAACAGCCACTGGCTTACCGTTAATTGTTTCCTGGACAGAAGCCTATCCTCCTTTGAGTTTGGCCCTGGAAATGAAAAATATATATACAGACAAACATTTTCATTGTGTTTCGAGGAAAAAAAATCTCTTCCACTTTCTGCATAATAAAACCCCATAAATTACAAGTTTTATTTCACACTGAATTCCATATAGCCTTTCACTTCTCCGCTTGCTGCCTGCTCTGAGCCATGGTTTCCCCTTCACAGCAAGAAAATGGCAAGTGATTTCTATATATTTTACCAAATGTTTTGGTTTTACATGGCATGGGTGGCACACATATAATCTGGCCAGGACTTTTCAAAAGAGGGGGGAAGAAGCAGAACATTACTAGTGATGATCTTAAAGAAAAATGCAGGTTGTCGTGGTATGAGCTGATATGAGCTTTAGCAATCCTAGAATGGAAAAGAGGACAGTAGTGCAAGACCTCTGATAGAAAACCATCCGTTTGTGCCATGGAAATATTTTGTCATCTGGTGCCCGATTGACATATTACTGTGGGTAGAGTGTGTGGGGGAGATTGAGAAAAGTTGACCCAGGGATCTGACTGGTATTTGTTAATGAAAAACTCCCCAGAATCAGTCCACAAGAGTGGACCAGAATTAGAACCTACGTAAACAGGATGCTGTGCTAGGATGCAGCAGCAGAACCACCATGGATATGCCATTACATGTGCTTATTCCCTTTGATTGATGACAATGGGACTGCTACTCATGCTTAAAGTTGTGTTTAAGTACCTTGCTGATGCATGGTCTACATGCCTAATTTTGCATTTTCAGGATTGTGTTTAAATCCTTGTCTCTTCAGACAATCACTTCTTTCTCTTCCCATGGCATGTAAGGGACTTGAGATTTAGAGCTGAATGGTATCGAGGACTATAACCTTACTTGTATCAGCGCATAGTTTCCATTAACACTTATACTGGAATGCAACAGGTTTTGCACCCTGCTGTTCATCACACAAGTGTCTCTAGGATAAAGGGCATAAGTCATAGAAATTAGAGCCAAAGAGGATTTATAAGATCATCCAAGGCCTGATCCAAAGCCCACTGAAGTCAGTGGAAAGACTTTCATTGACTTAAATGGGCTTTGTCTCAGAACCTTACTCTTTATCACTCCCGATGCAGGACCATTCCCTATAGTACATATTTTAGGTTTGGTTTATTTAAGATATTATGTTATTGCTGGTATTATATAATCACTTTATATGTCAGGAGAAGGAATGAGCAGGAAAGCTTACAAAATGTTCATTACAGCAACACCCACTATAGCATCATGAATGTTTCTTTTTTAAACTGGATCATTGTATCTTGCAGTGATTTAAATGGGTTAAGGCAAGGTTGGAGCTCTGTCCTCTGTTACCCATAATTTATAGCTTTCCCAAGATAATATGGTATCATTAAATAAATCATCCCTATTTGTAACATGGGACTTTTGGATATGTTCACTGATCTCCCCTTTATCTCTTTTATTAAGATCATCAGACAGCTAGGCTGCAGATAGGGTCTTGCTTTATCTAAAGATGTTGTTAATGAGTTAATTAGTATAGTAAACTTGAACTAAATGGTAGATATTGTAGCCCTGATAATAAATAAAGTAACATAAAACCACTACATTTCTGAGTTACCTTTCTGCTTTGCTTTGATTAGAAGTACTGCTGACGCCACTGGAAAGTTAGCTCTTTCAACTGAGCTATCCCTTTCTCTCTCTCGTCTTTGCAATGCTTTGTCTGTTTTGTTTAAGCATACATTTATGACAATTTTACAGCTGTCCTCTTTTTGGAAATTATATAATCCAAAATTTTACCATGTATTGTATTTGTTTATGTATATGTTTTGCCTGATTATTTTGCTGTTGCCACGTAGGAGATGGGGTAGATCGATGTATGAAAGCATTATTTTATTGAGGGCAGTTTGTGCACAGGACTGAAAAAAGAATGACAGACTTCATTCATGAACAGCTAAATGACAATAGTCTTCTAAGGGGCAGTGATTCTGTAAAAGTAGAACTTTCTTACTCAGTAGGTTCCCTTCTCAGTGAGACTGCTGGATAAGCCACATAGTCCAGACAGTGGGACCTCAAGGTCATCTCTGTAACCATCCATAAGTTGAAAGAACATTACCTAGTAACTTGGGAGGTTGCTCTGGTTACTAATCCACAAAAGTCTTCCCAGAGATCCATATTTCAGGCAAAAGCGATTTTTGTTTTGTTTTTTGTTTTTTTTGTATTCGGAAGGTCTCTGTGTCCCTGATCCTATGCCATTAAAGCCAATGGGAGTTTTGCTATTTACTTCAGCCCTGTGTGATAGTATGAGTGTGGCTGGTAGCACTGTTTATAATTAAGGTTGCTTGGCACTTTCCTTTGTGAGACCCTCTTTTCAGTTGCTTATAAATTTGCCAAAGTTGGTTTTCTGTCCCCTTGAAACCCTGTTGGCTTTGGGATCAGTGGAACTATTTTAAAAGGGGTTAAAAGGAACAGGTAGCAAAGCAGAAATATGGGTTGCATTTCATCAGGAAAGGATCAAACAGACAAACTATCCTCATGTGTTACATACTCTTTAATAATGTAATAAACTAATGGATGAGGAAAAACTAGACTACAAGATAAGTGCTGTTGAACCAGAAATGTGAATGAAACTCTGAGGAGGAAAAACAGCAAATGCAGAAATATGGGAAGGTTAGTTTCTCATTTCAGACAGAAGTTCAGAGTTGTATACATTTTTCCCCCTGCACAAATGATTTTTGGAGTTGTCCTTTGGAATGCAGTGTGTGGGAGGGGAAGGAAGAAGGAGGGATGTGCAAGAAGAGTGCGGCTAGCAATTTGAAATTTGTATACATTGGTCCCCTGCTTGGACTATGTTCCTATCCTTAGACATAACATGATCATTAATGTAGTGGTTGTATTTAAGATGTCTGTCTCTAGGTTCTTATATGGTCCTCATTATTGGAGCGCGTGTGATAGAAAAATGTATGTGTAATGAAAATTACATCTTCTCTTTCATCCGAAAGAATCCCAAGGCTGTACTTTATGCCACAGGGCTCAGTTTATCTGCTGTTGAAATGCGGTCACCTCTTGACTGAAATACAACAGCTGTGAGCAACACCACTCACAATATTTTATAACAAGAAGTGAAGAAGAATGTTGCATCCAACTGAAACTACTGGACAAAAAACCAAACACCCTTCTTGCCCCTCTATGCTGGCTCCATGAAAAGAAATGTTGACTCAGGAGATTAAAAATAATGCCCTGTGCCAGATTCTTAACTGCCTCTATCTGTGGTTGTACTAGTGTAAAGAGGAGCAAAAACAAGACTTGACCTGAATGAGGAAAAGTGATATTCACAGGGACAAAACTGTTGAAAAATTGGGATCTTATCACCACATTTGCAAATGTTTAAGAATCAACACAGCACAAGCCAGAACAGTGAATAAAGAGGAGCATTGAAGTCAGAGCTTGCATCATTTAAGCATCTGGTCTACTACTGTTAATGCCAAATTTAGTTCATGTAAAATAGATGTAAATGAATGTGTGTTGCAAAAGAGAATAAAAAGTGAATATCTGCTAAATGGAATGGAGCTGCGGCAAAGTGACAAGAAAAGAGATTTCAGAGTTATTGTATAGAAATCCCAAAAGCCGACAGCATTTTATGCAGCTGCAGTGAGGATGGCAAACAGGATTCCGAAATGCAATGGTAGAAAAATTCAGTCAGATGTCAAAAGAAATGATATTAATGCTATTTAAGACACAGACTAGGCCTCACCTAGGATACTTTATCTAGCTTCTGTCTGAGTTCAGAATATTAATTTACCTTGAAAAGGTGCAGCACATAATACTCTGCTTCAAATAAGATTCCCTCTCCTATATGCACTTAGGTCTGGGCACAAGAGAAAGCAGGAGCTGTGTGCCTGGTGCTTCCTCTCAAGCAGGTGGGCAGGGAGAGAACAGAGAGGGACAGAGCTGAGCCAACACATGATTTGGGGGGGCGGGGGAGGGTTGCAGAACCAAATAAAGGCTGTAACGAATTTCTCTCCCTTAGGAGGGAGAAGGGTTTAAAGTGAGATGAGGGTATTTCTACACTGGCATTACAGCACAAGTAGACTTTAATCTAACTAGCTAGCTAAGGGATCAGTTGTAGTGAAGCCGTGGCAGGGCTTGTACAGTTCATGCAGAAGTCCAAGCTGCCACAGCTTCACTGCTATCTGTACCCGAGCTACTTAGATTAAAGCAAGTTCAAGTATGTCTACACATGCAGAAATCACACACACACTGATGGTAGTGTAGAACTACCCTGAGTCACAACTGCTCCTTGGCTAGCACTGCCCCATATTCAGGGCAATGAGAATAGGCTCAATTAAGCCCTCAAACATTGGACTTTTGTAGAAAGAAAAATCTCCTTGAAAGCCTTTTTGAAATATAACAGCGTTTAGGGTTGAGATAGTTAACACTGAATGGTAATTTGTTTACACTTGCAAATACGGAGAGTGGTGTTTGTAACAGAAGCCACTGGAGTCAGTTGATTGTTCCCCATGCTGTGTGACAGGCCTATGTAACGTTTTGCAGTGCTGATCCATGTCAAGTAACTGAGTCCAGGAGATAATAGATCAGTCTCTTGCCAGTGATCCTGTGCAGCATCTTTATTATATGACATCAGAAGAAAAATTCTTTGGGCAAAATAATGGAGCAGTAGAGTTGGATCTGACCCTGTATAGCTTAGACTCTCCTGTCTGAGGGGTCACTTATTTCCTGAAAACCCACCATGGCAGCTCAAGTCCTAAATCATTTCCAGGGTTAGACATGAGGTGGCTGGTGCCATTCTAAGTGGATTACCTAATGCACTCCTCTGGCTGGTCCAACACAGGCCAGATTTAAGACTCCCCACGCAGCAGGATTGGGAAATCTCAGACTCTGCCTCCAGATAAAGTGAGTTGTCACTGGGAATCCTCAGGACATCTTCCTGGACAGTAACTGAGAAGAATTGTTGCCTCTGGATTTGACTGGTCTCCCTTCAGGCATAGAATCATAGGACTGGAAGGGACCTCGAGAGGTCATCTAGTCTGGTCCTCTGCAGTCATGGCAGGACTAAGTATTATCTAGACCATTCCTGACAGGTGTTTGTCTAACCTGCTCTTAAAAATCTCCGATGATGGAGATTCCACAATCTCCATAGGCAATTTATTCTAGGGCTTAACCACCCTGACAGGAAGTTTTTCCGAATGTCCAACCTAAACCTCCCTTGCTGCAATTTAAGCCAGTTAAGGACTCTTGTCCTATCCTCAGAGGGTAAGAAGAACCTTTTTTTTCTCCCTCTTCCTTGTAACAACTTTTTATGTACTTGAAAACTGTTATCATGTCCCCTCTGTCTTCTCTTTTCCAGATTAAACAAACCCAATGTTTTCAATCTTCCCTCATAGATCATGTTTTCTAGGCCTTTAATCATTGTTGTTGCTGTTCTCTAGACTCTCTCCAATTTGTCTACATCTTTCCTGAAATGTGGCGCCCGGAACTGGACATAGTACTCCAGTTGAGATCCTAATCAGTGCAGAGTAGAGCAGAAGACCCTCTAAGTCAAATAGTGGACCTCTGGCTAGGGTCCACACCTACTGAATGGGGGGAATCAGGTTTTGGCCTATGGTGCCAAGTTCAGAGATGATGTGTAAGATAATGTAAAGCAGATTCTCATTTGACATCAGTGCATTGTGTGCAAATGTAAGGGGCTCAGTGGGGAGGCTACTTTACACTACTGACCACTTCTGAACTAGGTCTATGGCAGTGGTTCTCAAACTTTTGTACTGGTGACCCCTTTCACAGAGCAAGCCTCTGAGTGCGACCCCCCTTATATATTAAAAACACTTGTTAATATATTTCACACCATTATAAATGCTGGAGGCAAAGCGGGGTTTGGGGTGGAGGTTGACAGCTCATGACCCCCCATGTAATAACCTCACGACCCCCTGAGTGGTCCCAACCCCCAGTTTGAGAACCCCTGGTCTATGGGCTTTAAGGAGCATACTCACCTATTTCAGTACCTTTACAATGATGAGGGAAAAAAGAGCCAAAGATGTTGGAATGCACCTTATAACGAATGCCTGAGGGAGGCAAAATCACCCCACTGTTCCCCCCTAATGAAAATTTTAATAATTTAGCTTGTGATGCCCATAGTCACCAAATGAAATGTTTTCCTATCCTCAACCCCAACTTGAAAAATGTATTCCATTGAGGAGAAGATTTGGAGTTGAGACTAGAAGCTATTTCCATACCATTTTTAGAAAATTCTTTTCTTTATAGGTAGCACAAGATAACCTCCACAAATCAGGGCATCTCTTGAAGGAAAGATGGGGTGGTGGGCTCTTTAAATTTACAGCTCTTGAACTCACTACCTCTCCAGTAATTTTGGTAATGTAGCTGTAAGAAATGTAAGATCCTTCGATTCTTTCTGTGGGGAGAAAGGGCTGTATAGTTTGGATGGCCTCCACCTCAGAAGAAGGGGAACCAATCTCCTTGTGAACAGGCTGGCTAGAGTAGTCAGGGTGTTCAACTAATAGCAAAAAAGGGGGGTAAAATACAGAAAATACGAGCACTCAGCACAAAATCGAGATGTTGACAACAAAATTAATCAAGGACCCAAAGGACATAAAGGAAAAAAATTCTTGAATTGCATGTACACCAATGCTAGGAGCCTGAGTAACAAACAAGAATTGGAATTGCTCATTTATGAGCATAAATTTAATCTAGTTGCTATTACTGCAACCTAGTGGGATGATTTGCATGATTAGAATGTTAAAATCAAGGGTTATAACTTATTTAGGAAGGATTGAGTGGGCAAAAGAGGTGGGGGGAGTGGCACTCCATGCATCAAAAATGGCATTACCTATTTCAGACTCATTAATAATTCAGACAAAAATGACCTTGACTGCTTATGTATCATTGTCCTAACAGATAATGCATAAGATGGGATTAGTTGGTATCTGCTATGGGCCATCAAATCATACTAGAGAACAGAATGACCGCCTCCTTAGCACTTATCTATAATGTGTAGGGGGGGAAATGAAGGATCATGGGGGACTTCAATCTGAGTGACACGCTGCAGATCTCATGCTGCCAGTACTAAAATATGCGTGGAATTTCCAAATATTTTAGATGATAATTTCCTAACTCAAAAAGTGTTGGAGCCAACACAAGGAAATTCTTTGTTTAACCTTGTCTTTACACATAAAGAAGAACTGATCACAAAACTAAAAATTAATGGTAGTTGAGGTACACGTGATCATGAGTTGATCACATTTATAATGTATAAGCAGAATAAAGTGCAGACCAGTAATATATATATGCTTGATGCTTTAATAGGGCCAATTTCAAAAAGCTGAAAACAGCGGGGAGGAAGAATTTATTTAGAAAAATGTGAATGATACTGGGAATCATTTAAGAACATTTACTAGATGCCCAAAAAGCCAAAATGCAGGAAGAAGGTTGTACTGGTTAAATAACAGACCTGGTTTAGAGGGGAAGTGAAGGCAGATATGTGCATCTGCCTTCACTTCCCCTCTACACCAGGTTGGTTTTATATTTTTGTGTGTGTATGTGTATGTATATGAATGCCCTAAAAAATTATGTATATATATTCATGAATATATGAAAATGGAAAAAAGGGGAAGTTGATCATAATGAATATTAATCAGAAGATAGGAATTGAAGAAAAGTGATAAGAGAAGCAGAGAGACACAAGGAGAAATCTATGGCTAGCAGAGTTAAGGAAAATAAGGAGTTTTTTAAATATATTGGGAGCAAAAATAATCCCGAATTGAACACCTCTCCCTTTTCTGCATTATTATTGATAATTCTACCATTTCTAGTAATGGATCAACGGTAATGGTAGAATTATCAATAATGCAGAAAAGGCAGAAGTGTTTATTAAATATTCCTGTTCTGTATTTTGGCAAAAACATATATAGTCTCATCATTCCACTGGTATTTCTGGAGGATGTTAAACAGAAGCTAATAAAGTTAGGCATTTTTAAATCTGTAGGTCCAGAGAACTTGCATCCAAGAGTTTTAAAGGAGCCGGCAGCTGAGCTTGCTGGGACAATTAATGTTGCTTCTTCAATAACTCTTGAAGCACTGGGGAAGTTCCAGAAGACTGGCAGAAAGTTAAGGTTGTGTCAATTTTTAAAAAGAGTAAACAGGATGACCCGGGTAATTAAAGGCCTGACATTGATCCTGGGTAAGATAATGGAGCAGCTCATATGGGACTTGATTAACAAAGAGTTAGAGGAGGTTAATACAATTAATCACATGGGTTTATGGAAGATAGAGCCTGTCAAACTAACTTGATATATTTTTGGATGAGATTACAAGTTTTATTATTAAAGGAAATAATGTTAATGTAATATACTTAAACATCTATAAGGCATTTGGCATGGTACCGCACTACAATTTGATTAAAAAACTAGAACGATATATTAACGTGACACACATTAAATGGACTAAAAATTGGCTGATGAATAGTTCTCAAACTATAATTGTAAATGGGTAATTTTCATTGAGCAGGTGTGTTTCCAGTGGGGTCCCACAGGGATCAGTTTTAGGCCCTAAGCTTGTTAACATTTTTATCAATGACGTGGAAGAAAAATCATAAAATCATAAAATTGTGGGACTGGAAGAGACATCGAGAGGTCATCTAGTCTAATCCCCTGCACTCATGGCAGGACTAAGTATTGTCTAGACCAGAGGTTCTCAAACTGTGGTCCGTGGTCCAACTGTGGTTTGCGAGCTCCATTCAGGTGGCCGCGGATAGTTCCCTCTAAGGTGCACGCCTGGGCGGCCGCACACAAAAGAATGAAGGGCCATCCACCTAATTAGT
This sequence comes from Terrapene triunguis, assembly GCF_002925995.2. Classification (NCBI taxonomy): domain Eukaryota; kingdom Metazoa; phylum Chordata; order Testudines; family Emydidae; genus Terrapene; species Terrapene triunguis. The sequence continues at coordinate 17,412,486 of NW_020664447.1, read as the reverse complement.
GGAGCCGCACAGGCGTGGCTTCACTAAATAGGTGCCTGGACCCTGGAGAATATGCACATGTGAGGTGAGGTGGTGGCCTTGGGAGGAATAGGGAGTAGGTGGGAGGGGGCAGTGGGGTGATAATGAGGGGGGCAATTTGGGATGTGCAGGGCTGTGGCGGCCAGAGAAAGAGGCGACTTTCCCCAGCTCCAGGGCTGCGGCTGCCAGGGAGAGATGGCCCTCCTTCCCAGCCTCAGCTCTGTGGGTTCTGTGGCAGGGGAGAGACCCCCCTCCATCCTAGCCCCAGCTCGGGGGATGCTGCGACAGGGAGAGAGGGCACATCCATTGCATTAGAAAAGTAAGATTACCAATATTAAAATATGAGTTGTGTGCTTTTATTTGTAGAACAAAAAAAATTTATTATTATTAAGGGGTTTTTTATATAGCATTTTCATCCAAAGCGCTTTATAATAGTTCGCTAATGGTACAAACAACATTTGAAAAGATCATTAAGTGGTCCACCAAGACCCTCAGCAATTTTCAAGTGGTCCGCAAAAAAAAAAGTTTGAGAACCACTGATCTAGACCAACGATTCTCAAACTTTAGCAACCTGAAGACCCCCATTTTTATTTATATTTTTTCGGGGACCCCTAAGCCCGCCCCGCTCAGTCTTTGCCCTGCTTCCTTCCCCAAGGCCACACCCCTGCCCTGCCCCTTCCCCAAGGCCCTGCCCCTGCTCACTCCATCCCCCCTCCCTCCGTCGCTCGCTCTCCCCTACCCTCACTCACTTTCAGCAGGCTGGGACAGGGGGTTGGGGTGCAGGAGAGGGTGGGGCTCTGGGAGGGAGTTTGGATGCGGGATGGGGTGTGGGTTCTGGGTGGGTTTGTTTAATTGTAGTGTAGATGTTTTGGCTCGGGAGTCTGAGCTCTGTGACTCTCTCACTTTGCAGCATCCTAGAGCCTGCACTACAGGCGAAGCCTCAATGTCTACACTGCAATTAAACAGCCTCTTAGCCCAAACCAGCTGGCACGGGCTAGCCACGCATGTCTAACTGAAGCATAGACATATCCAAATTGCTCAGTCTATTTAGCTTAAAAAAGAGAAGGATGAGGGGTGACTTGATTACAGTTTATAAGTTTCTGCCTGGGGAATAAATATTTAATAATTGTCTCTTCAGTCTAGCTCTCAGGTGTAGTGACTTTTTCATGAAGCCACATTCTTCAGTGACAGAGAGCTCCTTGAATATTTTCCCCCACAGTCATTGATTTATAACTATTAAAATGAAATAGGCAAACTTCTTCTGTTTCACGTGTGAAACCGCCTTGAAATCAGTAGCATTGTTTGGGTATCAGAGAGAGCCTAATTTAGCTCATTGTTTATATCCATTTTGGTTTTTAATGATAATAATGAGAAAAACTTCTCTTTCAGAATTCTTTCCACTTCTGTGTTTTATATATAAGAGGGTAGCGACTGTCTCTGTCCCTGAAATTTCTCCCAAGGTTACCTCTCTCATTATTCCTGTGGAGTGTTTTGGGGGTACAGACCAGTACACCCTTGTTTGGGGTTTTCCTCCTTTATCTTTCCAAGTAGACATTGTTGACTTTCCTCTGTGATTAGTCATCAAATATGAGAGGATACTGTTATAAAAGAGTTTGCTGCTAATAAATAAATATTCCACATGCACCTCCGAGTGATTGGTATTAAACCAGTTTAATAGCAGTTGTTGGCCCACCACTTTTCTTATTGATATCCTTTCCATGGTATTTCATTTTTCTTCCACTTTGCCACTTTCTTACACCAAAGATTGTGGGTTCTTTGTTCTCTTGTGCCTCCCCTTTGTCTTTTTTCTCTGAAAAGAGAATTAAACCAGACCAGCCTCTTTTGCCAGTGCAGAGTTCCTGAGTAAGAGTCCAACTGCTCTCGCTGGCCTTTTTTCCCTTCAGAAATAGCTCAGGAAGGTGGTATTTGAAATTCTACCTGAGTCATTTGTGTCTCGGTTCCAAAATGCTTTGTTGTCCTCTCATGTGTGATTTAGCATGTACTTGTAGGGATGAGTTCTATTTAGTACCTCCTATTATCTGCTGATACTGATATGCTTTTTCAGTGATAAAGGAGAAAGATGGAATCTGTGCCTCACTGTCAGCCAAAGACTACCCACACTCCCTTTATAAAGGAAAATCTTTCTAATAAGGATTGATTCCTCCTTGTTCCTTTAGGCATTTTCTTCCCTGTGTTTCCAGTAACTCTCATTCTGGCAGATGGGACAGTAAAGTTTCCATTTTTCAGATAGGTTATTTAGACTGAATGTTGTACACTGAATTCCAGTATACATCCTCCAGAATATTAGCATCACTTTGCCACAGTTATGGTTTTTATCCAGACTGGCAGCTGCTTTTACAGGAATGCTGAACTTCATAGAAAACTAACTTAAAATGCACAGAAAGAGAAAAATGCTTCTTTTGTAGGGCTCCTGCTGAGCTGATAACAGTCTACAGGAACACATCTATTTAAACAGAAATAAACATGCCTTAGGATGCTTGGATCCTATTTTCAGCTTTATTAAGCTATTTTCAGCTTTATTAGGAATGCTGTGTTTAATTTTTCCAGCATATCCAGCCCCATTAATTTAGTTTACACCACATTTGGATCAATTAGCACACTGATGATAATGTAGTATTTGCCTCTCTGCCTATTTAGAACAAGAGAAACAAGATGATGGATTTTGATTGGATTAAAGATTCTGGATTTCTTCCAAGGGCTCTGTTTACTAAAAATATTAAATCTCACAGTCTGGTCAAGTGGAAACTAAAATCTATGTAGGGTGGCTGGTTAATGGATCTGTCTCCTTTCTCCAATGGCTTCTCAACTCTTTGGCTTGCATCCTCTTATTTTTGTTTTTAATCTGATTTTAGTGTGATGGCAGATTGTAGTTAGCAGAAGAAAAAACAAGTGACTCACAGTATGAACTACAACTATTAAAACTAAAAACAAGGAAAATTACTTTAAATGTGAAGATGCTTAACCATTCTGTGCTCTGTTGCATGCATGCAACCTCATTAAAAATTAGTTGAGGTTACAGGCTCTTTGTAAGTCTGTACTCCATATTTTCAAGAAGATCTTTATACAGCTCCTTTTCAGAAGATTAATTACTAACCTCCTTTTTGTTTTAAAAAAGCAGAATGTTTGGACAGAACTCAGTCATCTCACCCTGACTTGAATTGGCATCTTGTTACCCCATTAGGTCCACATTCAAAAAAATGCATCAAAATGCCAGTGTTAAATTTGGGTCTCATTGGTCCTTTCTAATCTGTCATAAATGTGGGTTGAAGTACTCTTGGTTTTCTTGTTTCAATTGCCTTTTTAAAAAATGCCTACCATAAAAGGCAAATGAAAGAGTTTTATTTTATTACAGCATTTGCAAATGTAAGTTAGTACAATTCCAGCCATTAACACTGAAAGTTCTTGCTCTCTATCCAAGGTTATTGGCAGTGTTTTGCTAAGATTTTATTTGGGATATTCTCCCTCATATGCTATGCAGTGTTAAGATATCAAGGCAAGAGAAGTGAATTCTAACAGTCGGAGTATGGGATTGACAGGATCCTTAGGTTCTGTTTCCAATTCTGCCAACAACTTTCTGTGCAACCTGTGACATGTCACTTAATCTAGCTGTGCCTCAATTTACCTAGCCGTAAAATGGTCGCAATAGTATTCACTAACGTCATGGTGGTTTAATGGCCCAGGTATAATAATTGTTTGCAAAGTACTTTGAGATACTTGGATGAAAAAATCTTTAGAATGGCAAACTCCTAATATTTTTTAGAGATTTTTTTTTCTATACCTCTGTATTATGATACTTTTGGTTTTGTACCACATGAACAAATACCCAACCTTGACAGGACTGTAGAGGCATGTATTGTTCCCTTGGACTTGTTTATGCTCCATTTATTGCCACTTTAGCTGACACGAAACATTTATGAGTTTCCATATGTTGAGTCCTGTAATCCCATTTGCCTTCCCAGGCTTTGTATGGAGCTCTGAAAAATATTTGTTATTCATTGAAGTGCTTGTTGGATGGCAAAATATAGAAGTTGGATACAGGCCACAGGAAAATCTGTATTGTGATGCTGAATCCATCATCTTATTCACCAGTAAAATAACACAAAGAAAATTGTTACTGTACCCAGGCTGAGACTCCAGCCAACATCTGAGTTTTAGATTCCTCTATGTCCCTTTTGGGAGATATCATTGCCTTTCTAAGCATATATGCCCAGTTTGTATTAAATTGGTGGTTCCAATTCCCTTATACAGATCAGCTGAGTATAATGTAGTTGTGGGATACTGAAAATGCAATGGAAATCTCAAAAGCCAATTTTATTTGTGTACAGTATTCCACTACAAGTAGTACGTTAAATCCTTATCTTATCCTTCAGCAGTTTTGATGCACTACCAGCTCTCCAGAGCTTGAGACATACTGTGCTGGATAAATAGCACATAAAGCACAGTTTAAAAGGTTTATTTTGGAGTAAATATAAAAGTCCAGTTCAGTATTGAGGCACACTAATATGGTGACATGAGGGAACTTGCACTGCCACTGACTATATCTTTTTTGAGGATAAACAGATGACTTCAGACTCCAGGGATTTCAGTCTGCACACTTGAATCACTAACCAAATTATGGGAAGGAAGAACAAGTACCCAGTCAGATGTTCATCCATATGTAGAAGACTTTCTCTGTACGGGTTCTAATTTGATGTTCAAGTAATTTTCCCAAGCTTTTTCAGTACCAGTACACATACTAGAACCCAAACTTTGCTGCTGTGGACCCTATCCAGTTAATCATATGGCATATGCTAGAATGAAGCTCAGTTTAACTGGATGTTTGATTTCCCCTCAACATTTATTTTTGCTAAAGCTTTCCCTTGTCATTTATCTAACAGCAGGAGACCATTATCTTATTGTATTATCCTGTGGGAACTTTTTTTTTTCTATTGCCATCTCTGATTATATACATTGTAAGTGGCTTAATTTTTTCTTTCTTTTACCTATTATGTACAGTGCAGTCCAAAGCTCTCTAGCCATTTCATGTGTGTAACAATAAATTGCAGGAGGTTCAAAACAATACCAATGTATCAAAGTAGCATGAAAATATTGCAAGTAAAGCTAAAAGCTTTTTGCTGGGAGTTTAAAAATAAAAAGAGGGGGGAAAACCATCACCACACATCAAGGTACAAAGTTTCAGAAAGCAAAGAGCTTCACTCCCTCTTTCCCCCATTCATCTGAATCTTGTCAGTGTACATTAGAGATGACCTGTTGACATTTTTCTCAGTAAAATCATACTTTTTTCAAAAGATCATACCCGGTTTAACTCAAAGATGACTTCAAACAGACATAGCTTTTGTTCCTACCCAGTTTCATGAAAGTGAATATGGTAAATTTTGAACTTTCAGCGTTTTTCTTTTATTGTCACTTGAATGGAGCAATTCATTTCAAGAGGTATCTTTCCTCTGCTAGATTTGGCATTAGTTAGAGCAACCTTAATGATGTCAGACAATATTTAAGTATTTGCTTTTTCACCACTCCAATTATATTTTCCACTATACATTATTAGATATGTTTTCAGTTTGGCACACAGGTAATTGAACATATCAATCCAATTTGTTTAAAAAAACCTAGTACTGCTTGTTTACATTTCCATGTATTTCACTCCTGGCATAAGTATCATCCCTTGGTGCTAAGCTAGCTCTCATTTTAGATATGCATAGGATACAGTGATTCAGAGTATGACAGAGAAATAGATATAGAGGAAGAGGGAGAATATATGATGGTGTAGTGTATTATAACAATTTTATTGGCATGAGTTTGGTATAGCTTCATTATACACAAGTGACGAGTGACATGGTAATGTCTCACTAATAAGGTGTATAGTGTTGAGCCATGAATAAGGTAAACATTTCAAAATATGTTTTCCTTTTGTGTCATTTAGACTGAATGGATCAAATAAATATGGTCTGCTGTAATTTCATTTCCAGACTTGATTCTAATTATTCAGGATAGTCCTGGAATATTAGGAGGTAATATTCTGCAACAATGGGTAAATAAGAACTTGTTTTTCCCTTATTATAGAAGTGTTTCTCCTTCTCTGTGTGTCTGTTTGATGAGTATTAAATGAACTTTTAACCTGTTTCGGGGGAAGTTGTTCCTATTATTCATCATGTGTTTCAGGGGAGGTCATGCTATGGAACTTATTGTCCCCATTTTTTTAAGGTGACATGCTGTGGTTAGCAAATTGAAGGGATATATTTTTGGAAATACATTTTTAGAACTAAGAGTTTAGCAAAGCATAATGGAGCTCCACCAACAAGCCTTTGTGACATCCCACTGAGAACTAATAGGAGTCACATTTTTTGGGTGTGGCAAGACCAGGAGCTCACTATGCACAGGAGCTGATGCTGTTAAGGTGCTGAAACAGTTAGCATGAAGAAGATTGCACATGAGCACACCCCCACACACAGTCATCTTGAAAACTGCCTTACAATCCATGACAAACAAATCCTAGAAGGTCACTGGACAGTTGGTGCAAATTGTGGCTTCTCATGTAAAAAGACCATAAGTCCCACCTTCTTCTATGTTACCCTTTATGTGTGAAATGCCCTCCCAAAATCAAGCTACAACCTTATCCTTCTTCAGATCTCTTCTTAAGACCCACCTCTCTCATGATGTCTATGGTAAATGGCCTAATGATAATGGCTAGCCACATGGACTGTGTAGTGTGATTCATTTAAAAAAAATATATGGAGATATACCTATCTCATAGAACTGGAAGGGACCCTGAAAGGTCATCAAGTCCTTGTCATATCCTATTATTTTATTAAAAAATAAACCCCATGAAGCCTACAGATTGTACATACAGCTAGTATACACAATTTTCTCTTACTGTTATTAGCACCCTTGTCTTTCCACTCCACCCCCAGCCCTACTGTCACTGGTTGCTTCCAGTGTCCATATGTAGGGCCTATTTGTGATACCTGTATTCCCACTGAGCAGTGTCTTATTCCTCAAGCAGTCCCACTGAAATCAGTGGAATTATTTACGGAGCAACATTACTACTAGCATGATTAAGGGTATCAGAATATAGCCCTTAAACTTTCTCTGCACTTAAACCGCTACAGTGGCACAGCTGCGCTGCTGTCATGTTTCAGTGTAGACACTTGCTACAGTGATGGGAGGGGTTCTCCCATTGCTGTAGTTAATCCACCTCCACAACAGGCAGTAGGTAGGTCTATGGAAGAATTCTGCTTTGATCTAATGCTGTCTATGCCGCGGGTTAGGTTGGCTTAACTACATCGCTCAGGAGTGTGGGTTATTCACACTCCTGAGCAACATTGCTGGGGCGATCTAACCTTTTAGTGTAGACCTAGCCTTGGACTATAAACTCTTTGGGACAAGAATTAACATTTAATTTATATTTATGCAGCACCCAGCACATGGGATTCTGATCCTGTTTGGAGCACCTGTATGCTACTATAATAAAGGTTAATAATAATGTCTGTAATGTAAACTAATGTGCTGCTGCCTTGTTAACCCAGTTTTGCAGAGTTCGAAACAATAGCGGCAAAATAGTATCAACAAAGGTGTGAACTTTCTCCCCCTCTAGCCCATTCATCTCAAAGACGTGTGAAACGTGTGTGTGTTTTTGCTGAAGGTGTAAAAACTGTTCTTCCTTAAAAACATTTTGGTCTCTTTTGTAAGTAAATCTCAGCCTCCAGAGTATTCTCTATAAAGTGAATTTCAATGCCATATATTCAGTCCCATACAAAGGGCCAGGATAAGGTCTAAATTGAAGTTTTATATTGGATTTAAGTGTATTTAGGACTTCTGTACACAGTAGTAAATTTAATCTTATATAGAATACTTTGGATACTGAGATTAAAATGTTTAAGAATTTCATTTTAGTAATGTTAGAAAACACTGGGAATACCACTGTAATATTATGTAGCTGCAAATGCAAAATTGGAACTTTTTTTGTGGGTAACCTCTGTGCACATATCTCTCTCTATATATGGGGGTGTGTGTGTGTGTGCTTGTTGCTTTGTAGTGTGTGGGATGTATAGAGTTATGAGCAGTAGATTAATCTGCATGTTTCAATAACAAAAATAAATACCATAATTTTACTAGTTTCCCACACAGTATTTAATAGCTATGAAGCAGTTTATTGATGATATCAGGGAACTGATACATTTGTTAAAATAAATATATTATCCATGCCATAAAATTAAATGGTGCATTGCAAAGTAATTTACCAAGTATCTCTTTAGTCAGTTTTTGCAAACTAAATGTTGTGATATGATATTGGAACAAAGATGCATATAAATCTGTATAGAAACATATTCCATTAGAAAATATATTCTTGTAACATGCACTGCATTTGATATACGCACTACTTTTGTACCAAAAATGTACTGCTTCCTGTTAACAGGCTTCCATTATGACATTTTAAAAAATCCTTTACATTTATATAGAACCTTATCATTAGAAGGGAACCCAAACTATCACATAAGAGCAGCCGTATTGGGTCAGACCAATGGTCCATTTAGCTTAATATCCTGTCTCTGACAGTGGATGGTGCCAGGTGCTTCAGAGCGAATGAACAAAACAGGACAATTTTGAGAGATCCATCCCCAGTCATCCAGTCCCAGCTTTGTGCAATTGGATTTTTAGGGATACCCCGAGAATGGGGTTGCATCCCTGACCATCTTGGCTAATGAAGATTGATGGATCTGTCCTCTAGGAACTTAATTCTTTTTTGAACCCAGGTATATTTTTGACCTTTACAACATCCCCTGGCAACGAGTTCCTCAGGTTGACTATACGTTGTGTGAAGAAGTATTTCCTTACATTTGTTTTAAACCTGCTACCTATTAATTTCGTTGGGTAACTCCTAGTTCTTGTGTTATGTCAAGAAGTCAATAATGCTTCCCTTTTCACTTTCTCTGCACTATTCATGATTTTATAGACTTCTGTCATATCCTCCGTTAGTCATCTCTTTTCTAAACTGAATAGTCCTAGTCTTTTTAATTTCTCCTCACATGGAAACTGTTCCATACCTCTAATATTTTTGTTGCCCTTCTCTGTATCTTTTCCAATTCTAATGTATTTTTTTTTTACATGGGGTGATCAGAACTCTATGTGGTATTCAATGTGTGGGCGTACCATAGATTTATAGAGTAGCATTGTCATATTCTGTTTTCTTATCCAGCCCTTTTCTAATGGTCCCTAATATTCTGTTAGCTTTTTCGATTGCCATGCACATTGAGTGGAAGTTATCAATGAACTATCCATGATGACTCCAAGATTTCATTCTTGAGTGATAACAGCTAATTTAGACTTCATCACTTCGTATGTATAGTTGGGATTATGTTTTCCATGTGCATTATTTTGCACTTATCCACATTGAATTTCATCTGCCATTTTGTTGACCAGTCACACAGTTTAGTGAGATCCCTTTGTAACTATTTCCAGTCAGCTTTGGACTTAACAATCTTGAGTAATTTTGTATCTTCTGCAAAATTTGGCACCTCACTTTTTTTAGATTGTGTATGAATATGTTGAACAGCATAGGTCCCAATACAGATCCTTGGGGGACCTTGCTGTTTACCTCTTTTCATTGTGAAAACTGACAATTTATTCCTATTCTTTGTTTCCTGTCTTGTAGCCAGTTAGTGATCCATGAGAGGACCTTCCCTCTTATACCATGATTGCTTAGTTTGCTTAGGAGCCTTGGGTGAGGGGTCTTGTCAAAGGCTTTCTGAAAGTCCAAGTACACTATATCCATTGGAGCACTGTAGTGACTTGGCCTGGCTCCCGACGGCCCCAGAGAGAGAGGAGCCAGAACAGGCACCCAAGTGGGCGGAGCCACCGGCACCTGTTCCCGCCCCCCGGAAGTGGGCGGAGCCACCGGCACCTGTTCCCGCCCCCCGGAAGTCAAGGGGCGGGACAGGAAGTATAAAAGCCAAGCTCCAGCACTCAGTTGGAGCCCAGCGGCCGGAGAGACCAGACGCTCCTGCTCGGGCTCCGGCGAGACCGAGCCTTCCCAGAGCCAGGTACCCGGACGTCGACGGACCGAGCCTCCCCAGAGCCAGGTACCCCGAGGCGGACTGGCCGAGCCTCCCCAGAGCCAGGTACCCCGAGGCCGACTGGCCGAGCCTCCCCAGAGCCAGGTACCCCGAGGCCGACTGGCCGAGCCTGCCCCGAGAGCGGTACCCCGAGGAGCGGCCCGAGCGTCCCCCTGACCCGAGACCGGAGGAGCAGCCTGACCTCGACAGCCCTCTGCGAACCGAGGAGCCTATGGTGTGGGACCCCGCTGCCGAGCCCAGCGAGGAACAGGTACCAATGGAGGAGGAGGAGATGGGAAGTAGCCCGGGGATAGCAGACCCCGAACCCATGTCAGTGTGTTGCGGTCAGGATCCCCACTGACCCCGTGGCAGACGGACTGCTGCGGATAGGGCCCCGGGCTGGAACACAGTGGAGTGGGTGGGCCTGTGTTCCCCCCTGCCACCCCACGCCGGGTGGCAGTCTCTCCTCCTCCCTGCCTAGGG
>NW_020664447.1:17374453-17401902 GCF_002925995.2 Terrapene triunguis | reverse complement strand
TTGCTGCCCCGCCCTGACTAAGGGCCTGGGCTACTGAACTTTGGGTTTTGCTGCCCCGCCCTGACTAAGGGCCTGGACTATTTAACTGTGTTTGCTCAGCTCCTGCTGCGAGGGCTGAGCCCAGAGAGTAGTGTTCTTGCCCCACCCCTGAGGCAAGGACTGGCGCCCAAAATCCCTAACCCTAAGGGTTAGGTGCCCCGCCCTGACCGAGGGCAGGGGCTTAGCTATTTGCGGTAGTGGCTCCGCCGGTAGGAAGGTGCTGAGCCCCTCGGACCCTTGTGTGTGGCCCCGCCCTGAGCTAGCGTGTGGGCCTATCTAACCTTGTGCTTTCGTTTAGCCCCTGCCGGAGGGGCAGAACCCCAAGACCTTCGGAACCCGAGGACCGACTTGGGGGCCGTGTAGTGAGGTGGCCTGGCTCCCGACGGCCCCTGAGAGGGCACAGCTCCCGCACCGGACTATTACACGCACCCTTGTCCATACGATTGTTGACTCAGTCAAAGAATTCTAATAGATTGGGGTGGCATTTATTTCCCTTTACAAATGCCATGTTGACTCTTCCCCAACATATCATGTTTCTGTATGTCTGATAATTTTCTTTACTATAGTTTCAACCAATTTTCCTGGGGCTGACTGGCCTGTAATTACCATGATCACTTCTGCAGCCTTTTTAGAAAATCAGCATTACGTTAGCTACCCTCCTGTCATCTGATATTGAGGCTGATTTAAGTGATAGGCTACATATCATAGTTAGTAGTTCTGCAGTTTCTTATTTGAGTTCCTTCAAAACTCTTGGGTGAATACCATCTGGTCTTGATGTCTTATTACTGTTTAATTTGTCAGTTTGTTCCAAAAACTCCTGTATTGACTCTTCAGTCTGGGACAGTTCCTCAGATTTGTTACCTAAAAAGAATGGCTCATGTGAAGGCTGATGCAGAGAATTCTTTTGCTTCTCCATAATGGCCTTATCTTCCTTGAGTGTTCCTTTAGCATCGGAATGGTCCAGTGTACACAGGGTATACATTTAGTTTGAGCCTCTATTATGGTGTTTTCAAATAGTCTCCATGCAATTTACGGCACTTCGCCCTTTTAATGTCTCTTTAACTAGCTTCTTCAATTTTGTATAGTTTCCCTTTTTGAAGTTATGTGCTACCATGGTGGACTTCTTTGGCATTTCCCCCCGCCCCCACAAGGATGTTAAATTTAATTACATTATGGTTGCTGTTACGGAGCGGTTCAGCTATATTCACCTCTTGGACCAGATCCTAGGTTTCATTAGGACTAAATCAATAATTGCCTCTTTCTAAGCAAACATGTTTATTTTCAAGGTAAAAGAATAACAGAAAAATCATATTAAAAGCAATACAAGAATTTTACACGCAAGCATAATAAGCTTACTGGAGATCACCCCCTGTCTCCAGCAAGGGCTCTGGCTGGTGAACAATCCTTCAAACCCACCAACAGGTTTTTCTGTGGTTATCTGGTCATAACCACTTTGGCTGAGAACCAGCAAACTCACGAATCTAAGAATTCCACCTTTATGCTGTTTGGGACTTTTGATCCTGGGAATAGGTAAATCGTAGACAAAGGTCCCCTCCCCAGGGCAGCGTGTCAAAAGAGCATGTCTCTTCTCCCAAGTATTTCCTAGGAAACCTCCACAACTAACAGTTGATTCTTGTTTTAGCCCATTGCTTAAAAAGAGTCCTTTGGCTCTCATAACGCTTCCCAAGGTTTACATTAGTCATGTCTCCTACATACAGTCCCCCAGTAACATACAAAACATTTTCATTTTTCATACAATGAGCTTCTAAAATACTTAATTCAATAAGAGTTAATTTAATAAGGTTTGTCCAGGATATTGCAGGAAATTTTGGCATCTGTCATAGCAGCTTGCTGGGCAGCTGTAGGTGAAGGGAAATTTTGGTCAAACATGGAAACATGAAAAGTTCCAGAGGATCTTTAATGTCCCTTAGGCCCTGATCTGAAGCCCATTAAAGTCAATGAAGACATGTGTACACTGCATAGTAACCCCAGTTGGGGACCTGTGCCTGCAGACTTGGTGTTTCCAAGCCCATGCTTGAGCATCCACACTGCATTGTAAACCTGGGCCTCACAACCGGTGCTAAGTGTCCATACAGCATGAGGCAGACCTGAGTCAGAAGAGTTTCTAGCACCCTCATGAGCTGTAGCATGTAGCCCCTCTAAGACTTAATTCCTAGTGCATTGTGGGAGAACTTGATGTAGGACTTCTTGTTAGTGCTGGCCACATTGAGCAGCTTGTGTGGAAATTAAGGGTTGGATGCTGAGCAGCTATATTCAAACCAGGATGTTGGTTCTGGTTCCTGGGAATTGAGTAGGATTTTGGGGGGATGGAAGGGCTGGGAAACTCAAACCCAGGGGATTATGGGATAGCATTGGTGGACTTTTCAGGCACAAGTCTGGCGACCTGGGATTGAGTTGCATCCACACTGCAAAATGCCCAGGCTTGGCCCCACAACATAGTGTACTCAGACCCATACTCCTGGCTGGGTCATTGTGTCCAATTCCTGAGTACTTTCTGGCCCAACTCACAGATTTGTGTGTAGATGGTAGAGAGGCTTGGCCTTAAACCTGAGTCTGAGCCCGTGTATACTATGCAGTATGGACATACCTGGAGAGTCTTTCCACTGACTTCTCTGGGCTTTTGATCAGTCCCTGGGGCTGGATTCACAAAGGGTTTTAGGCATTGTAATGCTAAGCACTGCAGTGCCTAACATTTAGGTGCCTTGCCACCCAGTGGAATCCCCAGCCTCTCTATCCGATACATGGGGAGAGTTAGGTGCCTAAAGATAGAATCCACAAAAGCAAGCATATTGAGCAGGAAACTGTGCTAAGCTAGCCAATACAAAATGTTGAGGAGTGGTGCCCCTCTCCAGGAGATAGGCATGCAAGTCCAGGTCAGTGGAAGGTGCCTGTCTCTGCTTGGGGTTCTCAGCTGTGAACCTTCTCCTGAAGCTAGGTGCTGAAGCATTTTTTTGCAAGAAATGTGGGGTGCGGTGTGGTAGGGGGAGGAGGAAGAGGCAGCCTCCCGATAACCTTTAGCCCAGTGGTTAGGGAACTCATTTGGGATGTGGGAGATGTAGCTTCAGTTCTCTCTTCTACCTGATGTGGAGAAGAAGGGCTTGAACTCACCTCTCAGGTGAGTGCCTTAACCATTGGGCTCTGGGTCTCTCTGGTCTATTGAAGCTGTTTCACTGTGTCGAAATAATTAAATATGCTTTGGGCCAGAGAGAGATTGATTCTCAGTCTATAGTACAGTGATTAGGGCACTCACCTGACAGGTGGGAGACTCAAGTTCAAATCCCTTCTCCACATCAGGTGGTGGTGGGGTTACGAACCAGGTCTCCCACATCCCGCATGAGTGTCCCAGTAAGGGAGGTCACCGCCACCTCTTCCTGAACTCTCACCCTCAGCTGTTCTGTGTGAGTTGAGGCATGCGCTGAGCACACCAACAGATCAGGCCAGAGCTGGGGCAATTCTAGCTTGATGATCCCACTGGTGCTTAGGCATGAGATAGGTGTCTGTGCGCCTAGACTGAAGTGGCTGTGCACATGCTCAGTGGCAGAAACTTAGGTGCCTCGGGTACTCTAACAGTAGAAATTTAGTTGACAAAGGTCTTTGGGTGCCCACAGGATTAGGCAGCAGCTGAATGGGCAATTTGAGAATTTCAGTGCTGTCACTTCAGGCACCTTGTCCTCTCCTGGTCTAGCCCCTGGTGTCATGTATGGTTGTGTACACACGAAGGGGGACATTTTCAAAAAGAGCAGCGGCTCAGTCTCCCTTTTTGTGGACTCCGATTGATCTCAGTCTTTTGCAGATACAAATTGTGTTACTTACCCTCTGATTGAGGGTGCAAATCACATAGCTACAGGCACCAGTAGCCTGACTTCCTCCAGTCATTCAGCTTGTGGGTGCAAGAACCCAAAATAGCTTCCAAAATGGAAGTGCAGGTACAAGTTACACATGCAAAATTGGAGGCCACGCTTGACATTTTGCTCCAAAATGTTGTTTTTTATTTTTTTAAACAAATCAGTCCTTTGCCTCCTTACTTCGGCATTGTATGGAAGACAGCAAGACTCCCTATGATCCTTGATACACACACACACTCGCATATGTGGTATGTTAGTTGATCATATGACAAATTACCATGCATGCATGAAGTACATTTTTAAACATTTATGTCCCTTTGACAGATCAGAACCAATTCCACTGAAAGGGACATCTGTGACCTAGGAACCACGTCCCTGCCAAATTTCGAATTTTTAATATTTACCGTGTGGCTCTAGAGGTATTTTAAAGAAAGGTCATAGAGCTTATTTTTTTAATAATGAGAATTTTCCCTTTCTACACACTATGTATGCTTTCAAAAAATGGTAGAACAATTCTAGTTCAAACTAAAAATAAATATCACTCCTGAGTTAAGAAAAATATGACCAATAATCTGAAAGGTTGAATTTTCAGGAAGTTATAAACATTTGAAATAGAAAAGCTTTGGCATCTTAACTATAGGTGATATGCTTAAAATAATTGTCTTTGTCTGTCTGTAACTATGGATCAGATTCCTGGGTTCAGCTGAACTGTGTTTTGCATAGGACCTGAGAAGAGAGAGAAAGATGGCCCTAAGCAACAATTTCCCCAGCTCCCGATGTTGGGGTCAGCTGTGGGGACCAATTCAGTACCCTAACCTATCTTACAGCTGCCTCAGCAGGCCATTATTCTAAGGCCCACTCCACTGGCTCAAGATTGCTGGAGCACAACATGCTCGGATAACATACACTACTTTCCTTGGCCCACCTCCTTATGCCAAGGAAACTAGGAGTAAGTGGCATAGAGCCATCTAAATCAAATTTATGCCAGCTGGTCATTCTTTATGGGGGGGGAGGGGCGGCAGCTGAGGATCAGACTTTCTATTTCATGTTCCCCCATTTACCTCTGATTTCATAATCCAGTCACTACAGAATGAGCTCTCCCTAGAATAACGGCAAAAAAAGAAGAGTGGAGATAGATGGCAGTAATATTATTAGTGTTTTTTATTTGTATTACCATAGTGCCTTGGAACCCTTGTCATAGACCAGGACGCAATTGTGCTAGGTGCTGTACAAACACAAAACAAAAAGTTGGTCTTGCCAGAGAATGGCTGTACATATTTTCACAGTTACTAGCTTAGGTATGTCTGTTCATGTATAGCTATATCCAGAAAATGACATTGATGGCATTTTAGATTGTCAAACAAGCATGCACAGTACATTCTGGAAATGCAAAGACTAAGGGGCCAAATTCTCAGTGAATGTGTACATTGGTGTAGCTTCACTGCAGTTGCCAGTTTATAAAAGCTGCGAATCTAGCCCTTAATGTTTCTCAGTAATGTTAGCTTAGCTGCATTGCACAAAGATAGTATTTTCTATTCCTCGTTTTCCTGTTAAACATGTAGTTTAATATAATTTCATTTGTGTAGTTAACTCTGTGTCATAAAAGTACCTAGAAGGATCAGATCTTTAATATGTGTCTATTTCACAGGGGGTGTTGTAAGGTTTAATTGTTTATAATGGGTGTTGAGAGCCTCAGATGAAAGGAGTTATGTTAGAACAAAGTATTATGATGATTATAATGATGATATTGATACATACCGTACCTGCTGTCACACCAGATTGAACAAAGCAGTATCAGCCTTCTGACTTTCAGATTTTTGCACAGCAGTCACTACAGCATAATTTCTTCTGTGTAGTTTTTTTGTTTCGATAATAATGTGCTTAACTAAACTCCTTGGAAACAGATATAATAATAATAATAATACCTACCTCCTCTATAGCACCTTTTCATCAGTTGACCTAAAGCACTATACAAAGACGGTCAGTATCATTACTCCCATTTTTACATGTTGGCTGAATCTCAGTCGAGTGCTCTCTGCATTAGGCCACAATTGTCTCAGTGATTCATGTCAGTTTTGGGGTCATAAATAAGGGGAAAATAATTTTAACCCAAACTGCCATCCAAAAATAAGTTTGTGTATCTGCATTGTCCATAATCGTGGAAAACTCCCCTAATGGAATATGTCCAAATTTACAGAAATCTAAAGGATTTTGAAAAGCTGGATAGTTTTCTCACATGTCTTTCAGTAACTCCTGTGGCACTTGCATGTGAATATCATCATGATACACTCTGTGTGAGGATGTCCCAGCCCCAGAGATGTTAAATGACTCTTAAATGAGAAGTTCACACTTTGGGATTTAACTACACCACTACCTCAATATAACGCGACCCGATATAACACGAATTCGGATATAATGCGGTAAAGCAGTGCTCCGGGTGGGCGGGGCTGCGCAGTCCGGTGTATCAAAGCAAGTTCAATATAACGCGGTTTCACCTATAACACGGTAAGATTTTTTGGCTCCCAAGGACAGCGTTATATCGAGGTAGACAGGGCCGGCTCTAGGCACCAGCCAAACAAGCTGGTGCTTGGGGCGGCACATTTTTAGGAGCGGCATGGCCGGCGCCAGAATGCCGCCCCTAAAAATGTGCCGCGGGCCGCCCTAGCTCACCTCCGCTGCTGCTGCCTGGGAGGGAGGGGGAGATCCTGAGCGGCCGTTTCGTGCGCCGCTGCTCCCCTTCCTTCCCAGACTTGAGAGCCTGGGAGGGAGGGGGAGAAGCGGCGCCCGCGCCGCGGCCCCTCAGAGTCTCCCCCTCCCTTCCAGGCTCTCAAACCTGGGAAGGCGGGGGAGATCCCGAGCGGCCGTTTCGCGCGCCGCTGCTCCCCCTCCCTCCCAGGCTTGAGAGCCTGGGGGGGGGGGGGGGGAGTTGGGGCGGGGCGGGGGGGGGGTGGCCAAAATTGTTTTTGCCTTGGGTGGCAAAAATTCTAGAGCCGGCCCTGGAGGTAGAGGTGTACTACGCAAATCATTAAGTAATGAATGTGTGTAGTCTGTCAGTTTGACGACGTTTTCATACTCTCTCTTTTTGTGGATTCTGGAGTGACTCAAGTCCAAAGCATTACGTGCATGCTCATGAGCAGATTGGGCAGACAAAGTCATCGGTGAGCGTCTTGATAGCTATAGCAGTAGTATGACGCTTTTCCCTTGCAGCTAACAATCAATTATTTCTGTCTTCTTCTGAGGCTTGAAAAGCTCTAAGTGTTGTGTGTTGCCATGCTGATCTATTTAATGCAGCCTTCTCAAGATCATACAGTTTTATTGCACTAGAGTGAATATTGTTCTTGATGCTGTCCCTGTAGCCCTTTCTGGGGCAGCCTTGATTCCGGTGTCCTTGTGCCAATTCTTCATAGAAATTTTTTCTGAGGAGTCGATATTCAGGCATCCTAATGACGTGTCCAACCCAGCGTAGTTGGGCTTTTATCAGCATGGCCTTGATGAATGTGGCATTTGAATTTTGGAGAATCTCCAGGTTGGTAATTTTGTCCTGCCAGTGGATCCCCATAATGGCGCGCAGAGACCGCATATGGAAGGCCTATAGCTGTTTGATATGCCATTTGTATGGTGCCCAGGTCTCACAGCCGTAGAGGAGAGATGTGAGCACAAAAGCATTGTAAAGTTTTATTTTTGTTGAGAGGGTTATGTTGTGGGATTTCAGGACTTTATGTAACTTTCCTAATGACTGAGAATCTTTCTATATTCTGTTCATGATCTCTTTGTCAAGAGATCCATCATGGGAGATGTTGCTGCCAAGATAGGTAAAACTGTCAACTTGTTTTAGTTGGTTTCCACTAATGGATATGCTAGGGGATATAGCACAGAGCAGTGAAGATGATTGGTGCAACACCACAGTTTTCTCCAGGTTGATTGTGATGCCAAACAATTTTGATGCTTCAGCAAAGCGATCTACGATGCACTGGAGATCTCCCTCTGTGTGTGCTAGCAGAGCACAATCATCCGCAAAGAGTACTTCTCTTAGTAGTAGTTTTGTTACTTTTGTTTTTGCTTTAAGCTTTGTAAGATTGAAGACTGAGCCGTCGTGTCTGTATCTGATGTATATGCCTCTGTTGAGCCCATCTGTAGCATGGTTGAGAACTTGAGTGAAGAGGAGGTTGAACAGTACAGGGGCGAGGACATAGCCTTCTTTGACTCCATATGAAATGGGAAAGGAGTCAGTGAAATCTCCATTAAAAAGTACCTGACCTTGCATCCCCTCATGAAATAAACGAATGATCTTTACTACCTGTTTTGGTGGGCAACCAAGTTTGCTGAGGATCATCTATAATCCTTCTCTATTGACTTTATCAAATGCTTTTGTCAGATCGATGAAAACACTGAACAAATTTAATGTTTTGTTTGATACATTTTTCTTGTATTTGTCTGATACTGAAAATCATGTCTATGGTGCTATGACCAGGTCTGAATCCACACTGAGTCCCAAGTAGACTGGCTTCTGAGACAGATTAAATCAATCGTGTCAGGAGGACCCGAGCAAAGATTTTTCCCGCAACAGATAGGAGAGAGATCCCATGGTAGTTCTCACAGACCATTTTGCTGCCTTTGTTTTTAAATAAAGGAATAATTGTGGCATCTTTGAAGTCTTGTGGCATTTCTTCATTGTCCCAGATGTCAGTAAGGATCTTCTGGAGCGTTGTTACCACTTTTGGACCCGCAGATTTATATATTTCTGCTGGTATTCCATTTCTGCCTGAGGACTTTCCTGAGCTCATCAAACTGATTCCCTTTTCTGTCTCTTAAAGTGAGGGTGGTGAGTCAGGGTAGTGCTGAATAGGCTTTTGAGGTATCCGATTAATAGAACTTGTTTCAACTGAGGATGGTCTGTTCAGTAGTTGGCTGAAATGTTCAAACTATTTCTGGTCCATGCCATGTTTGTCTTTGACTGTCCTTCCATTAGCAGTGAACCTGTGCCCACCTTTGAACGTCCATAGACTAGCTTCAAGGAATCAAAGAACTTCTTTGTTTCATTTGTTTCTGCATATATTCGAGTGTCTTCTGCTATCTTCTCCCATCATTTATCTTGTATCAAGCGTAGTTGTCTTTTTGCCTTGCTTTGCAGGTGTTTAAATCTCTCTCTCTTTGAGGAGGACTGAGTGTCATTTTGCCAGATTTTTTTTTCTTTCAATAGTACTGTGATTTCCTCCTCATTTTCATCAAACCAGTCACAGAGAGCCCTTTTCTTCCATCCAAGGACGTCAGTTGCAGTTCTTTGTACTGTCTCTCTAAATTCCTCCCATAAGACAGGATTATCACCAAGGTTGGTTTCTAGTGCATTTTGTAGCTTGTCTCAATAGGATGCATGGTTTAACTTAACAATATCAGGGGATATCTTCATTGTTTTGGGGTGTTTCAGGCGTGTGGATACAATGTGTAGATTCAGTATTGACCTAATCATTCTATGATCCATCCAACATTCTGCTCCACGCATGGCTCTGGTGATCTTGACATCCCTTATTTCACATTGTCGGACAATGATGTAATCTATTAGATGCCATTGTTTGGATCTGGGGTGTATCCATGTAGTTTTATATTTGTCTGCCTGTCTAAATATGGTATTTGTAATTGTCAGGCTACGTTCTGCACACTTGCTTAGGAGTAGGAGACCATTTTCATTCATTTTTCCAATGCCATTTTTCCCAATGACATCTTGCCAGTTGTTGTTATCTTTACCTACTCTTGCATTAAAATCTCCTAGGATGATTAGTTTGTGGTGTTGACTTGAAGAGAGAATCAAGATCAGAGTAGAACCGTTCCTTAGCATCGTCAGGATTTGTTAAGGTGGGTGCATATGCACTGATGATGGTAGCAAATCGTGACTTATTTAGTGGTAACTATAGTTTCATGAGTCTTTCGTTAATGCCTATTGGAAAGTCTTCAAGACATTGCAAGAGTTTGGTCTTCATGGCAATTCCCACTCCATAGATTCTATTTTCGTGTGGTTCTTTTCCCTTCCAAAAGAAGGTGCAACCCCCAGCCGGTTCTGTAATAATGCCCTCATCTGCCAATCTAGTTTCACTGAGCGCTGCAATGTCAATGTCATACCGGGCTAGCTCTTTTGAAAGGAGAGCTGTTCTTCTTTCAAATCAAGAGGTGTCGTCTTTGTCTATCATAGTCTTGATGTTCCAAGCAGCAATCATTAGTGCTTTTTTAGTCATCTTTGGTTTTCAACCGCATTGAGGATGATCTGCCAGCCACGGTAAGCTGGCCAGATTTAATTTGGGCAGGCAATGTTTGAGGCACCGTTTCTAGCCCCTTCCCTCACAAAGGAAGAGCAGTGCAATCCTAAAAAGGGCTGCTCTGTCACTGGGGAGTTGCCGAGCTTCCCTGTTGCCCTTGGGCCAGGGATGGCCAGCCAATGTCCCAGGCCGCCTGCATGCAGGCTTGTGGCTACGACTGCCAGTAATTTTCTTCACCTGTCGCTTTGCCACTCCCGCATCGCCACAGGACTTTTGACGAGAGACGTGCATGAATGAGGCGTGCGTGAAGATTAAAATGGGAGAGTCGTTGCACTGGGCCCACATTCTCTTGGCTGCTGAAGCTTGGCCCAGTGCAGGGGTGGCTCTAGGCATCAGCGCAGCAAGCACGTGCCTGGGGCGGCAAGCCGCAGGGGGCGGCGTGCCGGTCGCCATGAGGGCAGCAGTCAGGCAGCCTTCGGCGGCATGCCTGTGGGAGGTCTGCCGGTCCCACGGCTTCGGCAGCAATTCGGCGGCGGGTACGCCAAAGGCGCTGGACCAGCAGATCACCCGCAGAAACGCCGCCAAATCCGCGTAACTGCCGAAGGCTGCCTGACTGCCGTGCTTGGGGCAGCAAAAAACATAGAGCCGCCCCTGGCCCAGTGGCCCAAAGACTGTTGCAACTGGAGGCTTCTTTAGCTGCAGTGGAGAGCCATGACTTCTTCTGTAGTGCTCCATCATGCCTTTCACCTTTCACAATACGTTGCTGCACTGCTTTTCAAGCTGTTGGACCAATATATGGTCTTTTTCACCTTGGCTACCAGAGCAGTCTTCGTATGCTTGGGAGGACAGTCCTGAAATGACCGTCAGTTTCCACACTTCCGGTTACCCTTATTGGGTAACCAGTAATCAATAGATACAAGTATTACCCTGTGAGGGGGAAAGGAGGCTAATTTAAGGATGTGGGATTATTTATTGTGCCATTCACATGTTGAGTTAAACATTAAATATTAATCAACACTTATCAACTGACTCTGGGTGGCTAGTTATGATCCAGCTTTGAGATAAGAAATGTGAATAATATATCAAACTGGTGTAAATTCCACATTCTAGATGTGATAGAAGCTCTGCAGCCAAGAGACATACAGCCCAGACACAGAGCAAAGCAAAGTAGCTCGGGGGGGGGGGAGAAACACCTGCCAAGTTTAAAAATGTAAACATAGCTGTTATTAGTACTAACCAGGATAGAACAGCCTCAAAAATGGACAATGTCCTAAACTTTAATGACAACACTTCTTCATACTAAGGCATCTCAAGATGCTTCACAATAATATTAAAATTAAAAGATGATCCATCCTATGGAATTAAATTAGTTAAAATCAGTTACAGTCCAATGAAACAAATACATTGTGTGTTTATACCATTTATACCATTTCCTCAGCCCTACCTAAGTCCCCTTTGTACTTACTGCTGCAGTGGTGCAAAGGGAACTACAAGCTGATTCGAACAGGCGGCTGATTCCCTCCTATGCTTTATACTATTTGCTCTTCCCAGTTTGGGCATAAAGGGGTGAGTCAGGGGCATCCCAATGACAGGAGGAGCCAGCCAGGCTGTAGTGCACAGCGCTCCGGGCTATCCTTGGCCACTACAGCAGCCACTGTGGGACTGCTCTCGTCAGCATAACTTAAAAAGGGAGCCATTTTGGTCCCCAGCATCATTGTAATGGGAAGGTGGCTTAGAGCCCAAGAGGAAGCTATTAGTAGGTGTCAGTGCGCAAATGCTCAAAATTGTTGCCATGCAATATGATACATTCTGTTTCAGTTAACCTTTGTCAGTGGCCAGTATAATTAAGGGATCACTGATTTGGAAAAAGAGAATAAAAGCACCGGGACAAATTCCGTTAGTTACATTTGTGTGACCCTATGGCCCAAACTGTGTGATTTGAATGAACCAGAAGAAGCATGCAGGTCTGTCATTCACAGCTACAATGGAACTGATGTTAACTAGAGATGTTCCTTTTGGAAATACCTGGTTTTATTGAGGGTAAAGTGGTATCTTGTTGCTCATAACCTAGAGTGCACTCCTGCATGCTGAGAACTGGGATGGCCCTAAACAGTTTCTGTGAAGAATTGGAAAAAAACCTTTTATAAATATTGTTTTACTATATTTTTAACCCTAAGATATTTTCTTGTTCCATTAATGGAAATTTGTCCATGTAGAATTGTACCCAGTTGCCTATGAATTCCTCCTTCTTAATGGTTCAAGAATACTAACCTTGAATCTTTGAAACAGGTGCCCAGTGCAGATAGCACTAGCATTAAACACTGTAGAGTTCTTCTAGTTTCCAGAATTGATATCAACTCTTCTTTGAGGTTGACCATGGTGACTCATCTGCAATTCTAAGTGGTTGTAGATGGCACTAGAAATGACAACTTCTCAGTCCTACATTTTTTTTCTTTCACTCTTTTGTTCCCTGATTTGTGAGTTTTGGAGGTGCTGTCCACCAATAAGAAGAACAAAGAAAAATATATCAGCTGTTGGATGATCTTGCTCCAAAGCTTGGCTACTATAGGGAATTCCCATAATTTATGTATTAAGATTCCACATACATTGAAACATTTTCCACAAACTGTAGATTGTAGGAGGCCCATCCTATGATTTTGTAAATGTATTTCCTAAATAAATTAAGCACAGTTCCTCTTGTACATAGATCCATGCAACCATAGAGAGAACAGCATTCCACTTTTTTAACAGATTTTGCAAAAAACACATTTGCTGTAGAAGAAAACACACGTTTAAGACAAAATATTCCCAACCAGTTCTAGGATTAATACTTGCATTCTCTACTCTTTGCATTCTCTTGTACTCTAACCCAAGAAATAGAAAGTTAAAAGTGGAGCAAATGAGTGCAGAATGTCCTACTGACCCACAAGGGAAACAGGAGATGAATCAGCATTAAATATTTTGTCTGTGAAGTCAAACCTTTCCTTTTAATTTTTCTTTTTCACTGCCTTAATCGTTCTCCCTTTCCCTTATACAATTTTGATTTGACTGGGACAGGATGGCTTGGGGCATTGTTAATAGAATGCAGAGCTGTTCAAATTTGGACCAATTCATTAGCGATTGCAAATCATTATATGTTAAAGGCTGCTTGGTAACCTAAAGGAAATGGGTTGGTAGCCTCTTAAGTCATTTCCTAGAGGGAGATGTCTATATCTAATTTGGCATCCTTCTTGATAGTCTCAGTGGGAGATTAAGGACTGTATGGACATGGAGAATGAGCTGCCTTGTCATCCCTGCTTTTTGAGCAGAGCTGGGCAGGAAATATGTTTCCCAAAAAATGTCCAAGACACTGAAAAATGTCCCATCCCAAATGGGGATGAAAAGCCAATATCAAATTTTTTTGCAAACTGAAAATCCAGGGAAAAAATGGGTTCAAGTCAATTGGAACATTTCATTTTGATCATTTTTTTGTTTTACATTGTTTTACTAGAATTAGCTTAAATTTCAAAATGAAAAGTCATTTCACACTTGAAAACTGGAATTTTTCTTTTTGAAAATATCAAAACAAAACATTTTGACAGTTTCAAAACCTTTTTCCAAAATACTTTTAAGTCTAAAAATTTGTCAAAAATGGACCCTTTCCTGCAAACCCCCCCCCCCAATCAATTTCAATGAATCAGCATTTACCAATGAAAAAACATTTTCATGGAAAATTTCTGACCAGTCCTGTATTTAAGTTCCATTATTTAGGCATTGTGAAGATGCTCCTTTCTGTGTTCTGTCTGTTGTGTGGACAGGGGACTTCAGGGCTTGTCTAAACAAGCAGTTAGGGCATGGCAAGTTCCAATGGAAATCCGCTGAAAGTTCCCAAGTGCGCTTTGACGTACTGCTGACGTCAGTGTATGCTATGGAACTTTTGTGCATGGCAGCAGGATCCATGTGGATGGTTAGCATGCGACCCACTGGAGCACTGTAGGTTTTTACCTCAGCTTGCTGTGCACTGACTGCACATTTTGACATGCTCTTAGTTTCTAGAGCTGTTAATCCAGCACCTTTCATTAGTATTAAACAGTTGATTTAAAAGAAGAAATTTGACTTTGTGGAGGATATCGGCCAGGGATGGGTGAGATTTAGAAGATGCAAAAACACATTTCAGGGCATTTTCAGATCTGCAAGCAGGGACTTAACTGTGAGCCTACCACAAATATCATGTAATGTCAATATGCAGTGTTGGTCACAGAATGTTAGAGAGAGAAGGTGGGTGAGGTAATATCTTTTATTGGACCAGCTTCTGCTGGTGAGAGAGAGATGCTTTTGAGTTCTGTATAAGCTTGAAAGCGTCTCTCTCTCACCAGCAGAAGCTGGTCCAATAAAAGATATTACCTCATCCACCTTGTCTCTCATGCAATGAATGTCAAGATGGTGACTAAAGCTCTGTGTGATTCTTTGAAAATGTTTGACCAAAGGTCTCTTAAGGACTTGTCTGGCTTTTAATATAGTTGTGAAATTGCCATTGTCATTTTACTTCTGGTGTACTTTTTTTTTTTTTTTTTTAACTCCGCTGAGCTGTCAGTAGTAACTCAACAAAGCAGAATCAGAGTCAAGTGCGGTGGAAACAGAAATAAACAGTTGATTTCAGTTCCAGTTCTTATTTTCACTCTAAGACTTTAGTAGCCCTTTAAAAAAACCTAAACAGTTGAGTTTAATTCTGTAAAAGTTATGATTATTCCAAGAGCAACACCATCTTCACGCCCAACTAACGACAAATAAAAGATGCACTCCCTTCCAAGTTTCCTTTTAGTGTTCAGATGATAATGCCCTTCACCCAGAGAATTACCAGTTTCCAGTAAAGTGATGTTTTATTGAAATGCTGGGCATATTTTGCAAGTGGTGAGACTATTCTGCACTCAAACTGTTTAATAAAACATGATTATTTGAGTTGCCATGAAGTTTCCATTAGGTACTATACAGTAAATATCTCAAACTGCCTTATTTCCTATAGATAAAAACAACATTATGGTTTATTGGTAAGGTCTCCCATCGACAATGCAGCAGTATTTAAGGAGAGTGATTTTAGGGATTGTAATATAATAAGTATGTATGTAAATATTTTCATTTTGGCATTTTTTCATTTGGGAATCTTTTACATGGATAGGTCATGTGTATTTTTGTGTGTGAAACTTTTAAACTGCTTCTGTTATATTTGAGTAGAATATATCTGCTCTTGTGCTGTATGTGTGTGTAAGGCCAGGGAGAATATAACTGTTTTTCTGGTGAATGTACCATATAACACGGCCAGGTGGAACACAGCTGCTGTGCTGTTTGAATGCGCTTTGTACCATATTCTGGAAGCATGCTTCTGGGACTTGATCAAACAAAAGTTCACCGAAGTTGCTCTTTCTAAAGACTTTAGTGGGCTTTGAATCAGGCCTCTGTGATGCTGGTAGAATGTACCACGTAAAACACTCCTGTTGTGCTGCCTGGAAAATGCCATCTACCAATTCCCCTGATTTCAGAAGAAACTTGAGAGGCACAGGATCATTATGCACATTTGTATCCACCTAGAAGAAAAGGAACAAAGGCATACAAATATAAAACAGGAGTTATTGTATGTTTTCTCAGTCAGAAACAATAAATATTCAACAATAGGGCCAGCAAATATAGTAATACCATCAAAGTGTATGTTATCCTTCAAAATAGTGCCAGCAAAACACAACTGACTTTATTCCGGCTTTGTGTCTATAACTGGGAGTTGAATTTTACGACAAACTGGGATATCCAGTTTTTTCTGGTATGTGGGAAATGCTTTATTACACCCTGTTTTGTTGGGTTTCATAGCAGAGATCTGGGAATAGTGCTCCTGCTGTCCTATAACCATGTATTGAAATTGTTAGAGAGCCTTGCTTTAATTATACAATACATAGAAAGCATGGCAATAAATTGGCAAAAACACCATTTGTTTAAGATACCATGGTTTGAGGATATGGAAGAGAGAGTTTCAAAATGATATAATAATATATCAAAATACATATTTTATTACAATTTTTTCTTTTATTGTTTCAATTAATTTTATTTATATTCATATACATTGTTTGATGCATTACGCCCTTCACGAGAACTATAAAACAACCTAGACTTTAACAGATATATTTCATCTATGTATTTTACCCAAGAGCAAAGAGTGTGAGAGATCTTTAATATTTACATATTGTATTCATTCCACATACTTTGTCAGTTTATGTAATAAAATATATTTATATTTTATGTGTCCGTTCGTCAGAAACGTTTTTTGCTGTGAGAGAATAGTGTTAATCAAAGCAAGTAATTTATGCATTTGAAAATAGGCTCCCCTGTTGGTAATCCAAGCAAAGTAATTAGTGTTTATTACTGTGGAAGGCTAAAAGTATCAGGGATTCATTTTATTAATTGTGGGGAGCTGATGTTTCAGCGTTCAAAAATATAATGTCCCTAGCCAACTGCACTTGACTCTAGCCTTAAAGTATCCTATAGATGAAGTGCTACCTCTGCAGTCTAATGGTCACAGCTTGATTACAGCATGTTGATCAAGCAGATGTAGGGGAGAAAGGGGAGTAGTAATTTTAAACTGTTGGATGCTGAGTAAATTCATTTAAAAATACTAAAAATATTTACCCTTGTCAAGGCTGTATCCCCACTTCGAACTTTAGGGTATAAATGTAGGGGCCTGCATGAAAACTTCTAAGCTTAACTACCAGCTTAGCTCTGGTCCCGCTGCCACCATTCCCAATGGATTCCCTCCCTGGGAAGCCTTGAGAAACCTCTCACCAATTTCCTGGTGAATACAGATCCAAACTCCTTGGATCTTAAACAAGGAGAAATTGACCCTTCCCCCCTCCTTCCTTTCACCAACTCCTGGTGAATACAGATCCAAACCCCCTTGGATCTTAAAACAAGGAGAAATCAATCTGGTTCTTAAAAAGAAGGCTTTTAATTAAAGAAAAAGGTAAAAATCATCTCTGTAAAATCAGTATGGAAAATAGCTTTACAGGGTAATCAAACTTAAAGAGCTCAGAGGACCCCCCTCTGTCTTAGGTTCAAAGTACAGCAAAGATAAACACTCTGGTAAAAGGTACATTTACAAGTTGAGAAAACAAAGTAAAACTAAGACGCCTTGCCTGGCTTTTTTACTTACAAGTTTGAAATATGAGAGACTTGTTTAGAAAGATGGGGAGAACCTGGATTGATGTCTGATCCCTCTCAGTCCCAAGACCGAACAACCCCTTAAAACAACGAGCACACACAAAAGCCTTCCCCCCCCCCAAGATTTGAAAGTATCTTGTCCCCTTATTGGTCCTTTGGGTCAGGTGTCAGCCAGGTTACCCGAGCTTCTTAACCCTTTACAGGTAAAAGGATTTTGGAGTCTCTGGCCAGGAGGGATTTTAGTACTGTACACAGGAGAGCTGTTACCCTTCCCTTTATAGTTATGACAACCCTATAGAACAAAAATGGAAGACCAGCTCTTACTAATTGTGTCTCTTATTACCAGTTCAGGCATGTGACCCCCACTATTTTAGTCACAGAGGTTCTTTTACATACTTCAAGGGATACCGTGTTTAAAATAAAGCAAAATAATCATAGTTATTAACCATGGATATTTTATTATTGAAGAAAAGGAAAGAAAACCTTAAACCAATACAAATGACAGAACACAAATGATAAACTGGTTACTTCCATTACAATCTCTTCTGTACGCCTCTCCATGGAGAGCTTTTAACAGAAATTATACCTTTGAGAGTGGATCTGCCTCTGGGGGCATTCTTCATTTGGTAAGTTAAGACCAGAGTATATTGTTACCCATGTTTATTGTGAGCCCATCTTAGTATCTTACAGATACTTAAACTGTTTATAACTGAGCAAATAATTTGTTTAAGGAAAGGTGGGTCCTGTCTAGTCTGTCACTGATAACATAACCGATTTATAATTGGGCAAAGTAAGCAACCTTAACTAAATCCTCTGAAATCAAAGAAAATATTTAAATCAGTACTTAAAAAAAGCCATTTAAGGAACTGTCTTAAGACAGGCCTATTATGAATATTCAGAATGTTAAATCCAGTTAAATCCAACTATTTCTCTGTTATTGTTTAGTCCGAGGCTCCTCTCCAGGTTTATCCATTTGGTGATTAACAGGAGAAACGATTAGTATAATAAATTACAATAGGATTTCCATATGCAAATAAAATCATTACAGTAGTTTTAAATGTAATCCCTTGGCATTGTCTTTGTTTAATTTCTCTCACCAATTTATGCCGAAGTCTTGGAGTGGTTTACCTTGGGTAGGTTTCTTCTTGAGTCTTACCTGTCTGTGGCAGGTTGCTCGTAGAGATGGACAGGATGGGTTGTGCTGGGTGCTGCGTTTGAGCACTGTAGCAGAGGGCATGTGCATGAAGTGTGCTCACTTCAGAGTTTTTGTACTCTTCTCCTCCCTATTTCCATGGAATTATTGGAAAATCCTCCTCTTTCAGACTTGTTTAAATGTAATGATAATTGCTGTAATTCTTTCACTGTCTCAGTACTTTCAGGGGATGTCCTTAGGACCCTCTTCATCTTATGAGTAAGTAGTTTTGTTAATGCATATATGCATTAGAGTTGTAATTCTTTTTTTGACAGTTTTATTTCCTTTGTCTTTATGGCAGGAAATTCTCAGAACTCTTTCTTTATATTGAGTCTGAGATATTTCTTTAGTTTTATTGGAGTTCAAAAGGATTTTTTTTTATTTAAAAAAAAAACAGACCAAAGACTCCTGTTTTTTATAGTCATGATTTTAGTTCTCAAAACAGTTTTTCTTTTAAATCAGTAATTCCTAAAGAGAGTCTTTATCTTAGAATCATATGAGTGGAAGGGACTTCAAGAGGTCATCTAGTCCAGTCCCCTGCACTCATGGCAGGGCTAAGTATTATCTAGACCAGGGTTGGGCAACCTCTGGCACGCGGCTCGCCAGGGTAAGCACCTTGGTGGGCCGGGTCAGTTTGTTTACCTGCCACGTCCTCAGGTTTGGCCGATCGCGGCTCCCACTGGCCACGGTTCGCCGCTCCAGGCCAATGGGGGCTGCGGGAAGCGGCGCGGGCCGAGGGATGTGCTGGCCACGGCTTCCCGCCACCTCCATTGGCCTGAAGCGGCGAACAGTGACCAGTGGGAGCCGCGATCAGCCGAACCTGCGGACGTGGCAGGTAAACAAACTGGCCCGGCCCACCAGAGTGCTTACCCTGGTGAGCCGCGTGCCAGAGGTTGCCGACCCCTGATCTAGACTAACCTGCTCTGTTTGTCTAACCTGCTCTTAAAAATCTAAATCTCCAATGATGGAGATCCCACAACCTCCCTAGGCAATTTATTCCAGTGCTGAACCCTGACAGGAAGTTTTTCCTAATGTCCAACCTAAACTGCCATTGCTGTAATTTAAGACCATTGCTTCTTGTCCTATTCTCAGAGGTTGAGAACAATTTTTCTCACTCTTCTTGTAACAACCTTTTATGTACTTGAAAACTGTTATCATGTCTATCATGTCTCCCCTCAGTCTTCTCTTCTCCAGACTAAACAAACCCAATTTTTTCAATCTTCCCTCAAAAATCATGTTTTGTAGACCTTTAATCATTTTTGATGCTCTTCTCTGGACTTTCTCCAGTTTGTCCACATCTTTCCTGAAATGTGTAATCAGCATGGAGTAGACAGGAAGAATTACTTCTTGTGTCTTGCTTATAATACCCCTGATAATACAGCCCAGAATGATGTTTGCCTTTTTTTTTCTTTTTTTCCCAACAGTGTTACACTGTTGACTCATATTTAGTTTGTGATCCACAATGACCCCCCAGATCCCTTTCCGCAGTACTCCTTCTTAGGAAGTCATTTCCCATTTTGTAGGTGTGCAACTGATTGTTCCTTCCTAAGTGGAGTACTTTGCATTTGTCCTTATTGAATTTCCTCCTATTTACTTCAGACCATTCCTCCAGTTTGTCCAGATCATTTTGAATTTTAATCCTATCCACCAAAGCACTTGCAACCCCTCCCAGCTTGGTATCGTCCGCAAACTTTATAAGTGTACTCTCTATAAAGTTATCTAAATAATTGATGAAGATATTGAACAGAACTGGACTCAGAACTGATCCCTGCAGGGCCCCACTCATTATGCCCTTCCAGCCTGACTGCGAACCCCTGATAACTACTCTCTGGGAATGGTTTTCCAGTTACGCACCCACCTTATAATAGTTCCATCAAGGTTGTATTTCCCTAGTTTGTTTATGAGAAGGTCATGCAAGACAGTATCAAAAGCCTTACTAAAGTCACTATATATCTCCTCTTCTGCTTCCCCCTATCCACAAGGCTTGTTACCCTGTCAAAGAAGCAATTAGGTTGGTTTGACATGATTTGTTTTTGCTGACTGTTACTTATCACCTTATTATCTTTTAGGTGTTTGCAAATTGCTTAATTATTTGCTCCATTATCTCTCCCGATACTAAATTTAAGCTGACTGGTCTGTAATTCCTTGCATTGTCCTTATTTCCTTTTTTATAGATTGGCACTATATTTGCCCTTTTCCAGTCCTCTGGAATCTCTCCCGTCTTCCATGACTTCTCAAAAATATCTCCTCAGTCAGCCTTGAGTCCTTGAGTATTCTAGAATGTATTTCATCAGGCCCGGGTGACTTGAAGACATCTAACTTGTCTAAATAATTTTTAACTTGTTCTTTTCCTATTTTAGCCCAATGTTCACTGCCATTCACTATGTTAGACGTCCAAACTCTACTATTCTCCTTGATGAAAACTGAATCAAAAAAGTCATTTAGCACTTTGCTGTTTCTACATAAAATAGTTTTTAAATACGTTGTTGATTCTTCACAACAATTTCGGGAGATATGATTCTTCTTGTCTTCCTGAATTAGGTGAGAGTAGCTTGACTGCTGCCAGTAATTAATTAATTCCCCATTAATATAAATATTCTATATTTAAATGGCTTATTGTTTTAGTAATCAGTTTAGCAAGGTCATTAGATTTCAAGTTGGGACAGAAAGCTTTTTACCAGTTAGATAGCAATGATATTAGGAATTGTATTAAGAGCTTTGCATTTAGCTAACTAGTTACAAATATGCATTTCACAAAGGTATTTGCCATTTTTAACATAAACAAAAGGTTTTAAATATTTCCAGCTACACTTTTTCCCTAGAGGCCTTTCTTTGCAAAGCGGGGAAGTCAGGACTCACTTTACCCTTAGGTTTTTATGGTTTGATAAGTATCTGCAGTGTTACTTCTCTTTGAAGTTCTTTTAACCAAATTGTGTTTACCAGTTGCAGTCTTTACAGTTAAAATATTCACAGCACCAATCACAGCAACCAAACTTACATCAGTTTTTCAAAACACAGTATAAAAGAAATTGGTATAGAAAGTTAAAGCACAATAAAGTTTAAAATGCAGCTTTTCTCAATTTGTATGAAAGTACAAGATCCATAATATAAACTCACAAGGCCCTACAAAATCTAGTTCCTCCCTACATCTTTGCCCTCATTTTTCCTATATCGCCCACTGCTACCTATGCTCCTCTGTCATTTCTCCTTACTGCCCCTTCATATACTCTCAGTTCATGCCTTCTGTCATACCACCTCTTAAACTTGGAAGTGTTTCCCCCGTTTGATGTATGCTGAGTGCTCTCAGAAAATCCCATCTTCAAATTCTCCCTAAATCCCTGTTTATGAAGCTTTCCTATACTGATCTGTCTACATATTTTCCTGTCTATACCCATATCTGGGCTGCTGTCGAGTCTTCTGACTTGACTGTTCTACACCGGGTGGGCACTATGTCTAATTATGTTTCGTAAAGTATCTTGTACATGTATGGCCAATGTAAATATAAAATGATGGTAACAACATTGCAGCCAGATATTAAAATGTCTGAGTGTCATGGGCTCTTCCTGAACTGAACTAAACTTGACATGTACCATGTATATGATATGAAGAGTTAAATGCCCAGCTAAAGAGAGATCTTCTCATCCTCTGTCATTGAATGACCTGTTACACTCCTTCCCACCCCAATACATGGGATCGGATTTTTTCTAAGAGTGTTCTATTGGCCCACAACTTTCTCTTACCACGTTTGTCCTTTCCTGACTCCAGCCAGCTGTAAAGGGGCTTCAATGGCATTTTGCAGGCTTTATGTTAAATACGTCTGACCCTGTAACCAATGGATTCAGTTCACTGAACCAAGAGAGGGTCTTGTACTTTTATAAATGGTTATGTCACACTTCAGTACTGAGAAAGAGAACAGAATCTCTACCGCTCCTTTGTTTTGCTTGTTCCTTGTCCTTGGTTTTTCAGCTCCCTTCTAAATCAGTCTCAGTAACTGCTGTGATCTGATTATTCTGGTATTTGGCATAAATTATTGGAATACTACCAACTACCATCTTGTGTGCATTTGGCTGGCTAAACCCATTCTGCTAATGAAATTATGATCTCTCCCTCAAATGGTTATCAACTTGCTCAGATTGTTCACCTAGCACATTTTTCTCTTCCATATCTTCCTCTATGCATGTGATACATATGTAGCCTTTACCTTGCCCTTTCATTATGCCCATCCTTCATTAGCATATATACCAATAGTATTCAGTCTTTTTATCTGGCCAAATGTCAGTGGATTTTTTAGTTACAGTACTTGCCAGCCTGTTGGAAAAGAGTGTAAGTCTGTCAAATATGGAATATATACCAATTGTGACTTGCTTCATATTTTAACTTAGAACTTGGTTCCCTTTGAGACTATGTCCATATGTAAACATAACACTGGCAAGCACACATTTGCCTAACTTAGGGCCTGATTCTGCTTCCCTAGTTCACACTGGTTAATACCATAAAAAGAGCCAAATTCTGCCTGGCACTTACAAAGGGGTGCACATTTATGTAAGTAGGTACCAGGAATCTGCCCACCCTAATATGGCAGATGTAAGGGCTGCCACAGTTGCAGTCCTTGTACCCAGAAGTTCACAGTGCCTGATTTGTCCCTACTCCACTAAGGGCCCACAGCAACTGAAAGGGGGACGTGGAGCCATGACTCTACTCTCAAACCAGCCAAAGGGGGCTGTAATTTGCACCTCATAAAAGGGTGTGGCAGTTGGTTTGTAGCATCTGTTCAGGTAGCCCTCAGTGAGCAGCCCCAATGATTTCAAAGATGATGCTACCCAGAGCTTAAATTCTCATATAGTAATTCCTGGAGTCCCCCTGACCCCCACGTTCTCCCACCATCCGGGGGTCCAGATTCAGCTGCGGGGTAGGGTGTGTGCTTTAGCTCCATGGGTTTGAAAATATTTACCAGAGCTCTGCTCCAGACCGCTCCAGCTGCCACCCTAACATGTCAAGTAGTAACAATTTCAATGGGGCTAGTTGAATATTATTAATTTAAAGGAAGGGTGGCAGATTGACATCCCTTTGAATTCATGCTTCCTAGATAATTACTGTGGGTTCAGTTGTCACTGTAAAGCATAGCCATACATTGGGGATATAGCTGGAGCAGATTACTTTTTCAACACATGTGCCTTTGTAGCCCAGGCACCCAGGTAAGGGTCAGCTACCATCTGTTTCTGTATGAATGAGTGTTACTATGTAGTAGTTTGAATTGAGCTGCAGAATTTAGAAAGGCTGTGGTTTACTTTACCACTGCAGCAGACTAAAA
The DNA here is from genome assembly GCF_002925995.2 of Terrapene triunguis. Lineage (NCBI taxonomy): Eukaryota > Metazoa > Chordata > Testudines > Emydidae > Terrapene > Terrapene triunguis. The sequence continues at coordinate 17,378,067 of NW_020664447.1, read as the reverse complement.
ACTGGCATCACATTATGATACATAAAGTGCATCCCCTCATCTCTGGGCCACAGCTGAATGTATTGGGATCACAGGAATTGCCATACCAGATCAGACCAATAGTCCATCTGGTCTGATGTCCTGACAATTATACAACTTGCCTATGGGGGCAAGTTAGTAATTGGCTTATATCCTGAAGCATGAGAGTTGACATCCCTGGTAAATCTTAGCCAATGTAATGATGGATATTCTTATTCATATAAGTATATATATTATTCCATATATCCCATTTGACAAACTTCTGTTTGCGTGCTTTGATTAACAGCTTCTTCCACTGTGATTTGTTTTGAAGCACTGCTGCATTATTTGCTAACTCTGAGCAGGCTGAAATACATATTCTTTTTCTGTACTGCTGCTCCTTTTGCTGCTAATGGAACCTATTTCAACATCCTAAATATTTTTCCTACAAAACTAAATAAATACGTACATACATAAATCAGGGTAAAAGAAGTCCGGAATACCCTCAGCTAAATGTACTTATTTTTGGCCCACTTCTAAATCTGTGTGTTGCCAGATTAAAGAGGTCGGCTGCGGCTGCCTAGTGAACTAATTGTACAGATGCTTTTAAAGCACTTCTGGAGATGGATTTTCTCTACAGAAGATGCTGTTTAATGTTTGCTGGTGTTGCTTTCTTTATGTGACATTGGTAGGGAAGCGATCTACCCACTTGGAATAATTCCAGTCGGATGTTTCTCTTTCCAAATATTTGGCTCCCAAAGAATGAAAGATAAATGGAGAAATTTTATTTGTTCTTTCCTAAAGTAAAGGGAAGATAGGTTGAAGGAGAAGGGGACATATTGAAGACTGTATAACTGTGGATAAGGTAAAGTGTTCAGTAATACAGGCAGAAAAAGAGAAGGTGCATTATGCTATGTCAGACGCACAACAAGTATATAAAAAAAGACAACAAATTACCCTTGATATGTCGTTAATCAGTCATGTCAAAAGAAGAACTGCACACACTTTGACTTTGAGAGGAAGTATTTCTTCATAGTCTAGTGGGCATTGCTCTTCAAACTCATAGAAACGTCTCCTGTGACTGAATCTTCTTTATTGGGACATGGCATTTGAGTTAATAGATTCTCTTTATGGTGATTATTGCATTACATTTGGGAGTATGAGGCATCCAGTGCATCATAGGTAGGTCATGCCAGAGTTCCAGTCTCCAATTCCTCGTACTGTGAAGAGTTATGGTTTTGTGCTACTTTGCAGCAAAGGCAGAGCATCATCGAGACAACTATTCCAGCTCTGTGGAAAAAGAGTTATGGACTGGCTATGGAGCTTGCATATACACACCAGATGTGTTCCTCAGAAGGCTCTTTAATGTTCTCCCAGATATGGCAGAGGTTTGTTTAAATCAGTGGTTCTCAACCTGTGGTCTGCGGATTCTTAGGGGTCCACCAGTATAATCAAGACGGTCCATGAACATGCTAGCAACCAGAGGTTACATGCCCCCCATCCCCCCATTTCTGCCTTCCATTTGGCCCTGCTCCCTGAAGTGCTGATCAGAGAATCATAGGCCTGGAAGGGACCTCGAGAGGTCATCTAGTCCAGTCCCCTGCACTCGTGGCAGGATTAAGTATTATCTAGACCATTCCTGACAGGTGTTTGTTTAACTTGCTGTTAAAAATCTCCAGTGATGGAGATTCCACAATCTCCCTAGGCAATTTATTCCGGTGCTTAACCACCATGACAGTTAGGAAGTTTTTCCTAATGTCCAATCTAAACCTTCCTTGCTACAATTTAAGCCAATTAAGGACTCTTGTCCTATCCTCAGAGGGTAAGAAGAACGTTTTTTTCCCTCTCTCCTTCTTGTAGCAACCTTTTATGTACTTGAAACTATGTCATGTCCCCTCTCAGTCTTCTCTTTTCCAGACTAAACATTTTTGTTGCTCTTCTCTGGCCTTTCTCCAGTTTGTTCACATCTTTCCTGAAATGTGACGCCCAGAACTGGACACAATACTCCAGTTGAGGCCCAATCATCACGGAGTACAGCAGAAGAATTACTTCTCATGTCTTGCTTGCAATATTCCTGCTAATACATCCCGGAAGGATGTTTGCTTTTTTTGCAACAGTGTTACACTGATTGATATTTAGCTTGTGGTCCACTATGACCCCCAGATCCCTTTCCGCAGTATTCCTTCCTAGGCAGTTATTTCCCTTTTTGTATATGTGCATCTGATTGTTCCTTCCTAAGTGGAGTTCTTTGCATTTCATCCTTATTGAATTTCATCCTATTTACTTCAGACCATTTCTCTAGTTTGTCCAGATGATTTTGAGTTTTAATCCTATCCTCCAAAGCACTCACAACCCCTCCCAGCTTGGTATCATCCGCAAACTTTATAAGTGTACTCTTCATGCCATTATCTAAATAATTGATGAAGATATTGAACAGAACCGGACCCAGAACTGATCCCTGTGGGACCCCACTCGTTATGCCCTTCCAGCATGACTGTGAACCACCGATAACTACTCTCTGGGAACAGTTTTTATGAGAAGGTCACGAGAGACAGTATCAAAAGCTTTACTAAAGTCAAGATATACCACTTCCCCCCCTATTCACAAAGCTTATTACCCACAAAGCTATCAGGTTGGTTTGAGACGATTTGTTCTTGACTGTTACTTATCACCTTATTATATTCTAGATATTGGCAAATTGATTGCTTAATTATTTGCTCCATTATCTTTCCGGGTACAGAAGTTGATGTAGTAGGGCAAAGCAGGGGTGTGTCTCTTTGGCTAGCTGCTGCCTGCTTGTGGAGTCAATGGCTTTGAGGCAACCCTTTCTGATGGGAGAGGGAGATCTCTCTTTGCAGTGACGTTGCAATTTTGCATTCTGCCCCACCCCCGCCCCCCTCCGCACAACCCGGACAGGCAGGATGGCCCACTGAGATGGTGCTCTCTCCCTGCTGAGCCCCACTCTGTGGGGCTGGCCCAAGCTACCTGGCATCAGTGCTAGCCCCCTCAAACCTGCAGTTGGAAAACCTGTCTAGGAACAAAGATGCTAATAAATTAAAGAATGTGCCAGTATGAAACAACACCATTAAAAGGCGAATTACAGATGTTGCAGCTGACATGAAAGACCAGTTGTTACGCAGAATTCAAGCAAGTGGGAAATGCAGCTTATTACTGGACGAATCTTTGGATGTGTCAGGTGAGGTTCAACGTTTGGTTTATGTGATACATTTGTGATGGGAAAATAGAAGAATAACTGCTGTTTTGCAGATCACTACTGACAAAAACAACATGTGATGAGAGTTTTAAGCCCCTGAATAATTTCATGATGAGCAATAATCTAGACTGGGGCAGTGTTATGGTGTGTGCACAGACAGTGTTTTTGCAATGACAGGGAGGCATAGTGGGGTTGCAAAAAAATTACAGATGCTGGACCATTTGCAAAAGTAACTCATTGCATGGTTCACAGGGAGAACCTAGTCTAGGGTTACCATACGTCCTCTTTTTCCCGGACATGTCCGGCTTTTCGGCACTCAAACCCCCGTCCGGGGGGAATTGCCAAAAAGCCGAACATGTCCGGGAAAATGGCGGCTCTGCTCCTCCCCTGACTCTTCGGCTCT